>NW_026775579.1:78472945-78877945 GCF_030987335.1 Cornus florida | reverse complement strand
CTCTAATAAGGAAAGTAAATATATTACAATAATATTTCTTAATAGACCTGAGCATGAACGACCCAACGGTAGTGACCAAATCGGACAGTGAAAAAATACGCAGTTGTAGCTCCATCAATGTGAAAACCAGCGAAGATGGTGAAGCGAACTAAGTTGCGTGATGACCGACGACTGATTTGCCAACGGTGAGGATCTGAATTTCGAGGTCGGCGGTGATGTACGACATTGAGCCAGCGATTTAAGTGGAGGTGGCGCTGCACGGCGATGATCACGATTTGGTCAGTGACGATTTGGGCTTGTACAAACAGTGTATATATATATATATACACTATATAGGGGCCTTTTTGTCATTTAGGATTATATATATTTTGTATTAAAAAATTGAGGGTAAAAATGTTAATTCGCATGTGTCAGAGGCCAAAAAGTAAATTGGGGTGTAAGTGAAAGTTAAAACCAAAATCTTCATCTAGCTGAAATATGACCTAACCTAAGGGGGTGTCTGTTTAATTTACCCTAGTTAAATCCTTCAACATGCCCTCTCATGTGGGGGCCTTCTTTTGGTCAACACACGTGAAGTTTGAATACAGAACTTTGCATATTCTGATACTATGTTACAACCACCTACAACTTAAGTTATTATATAGGGTGTAACTTTAATAGTTAAATCCTTCAATAGACATGTTTAGTTAAATGTGTCATGTCAACTCGTTTAATAAATTCCAACATATTTACAAAAATACAATTATTTTTGTTAATGCATTGTATTATTACGAAAACCAAGTTAATTAGTTGTGTAATTTATTAAGATTAAATGGAAGCTTTTAAATTTTCATTCAATATTTTAATTTTCTTTGTTATATTTGCATATTATAATTAAGAAAAATACTAAATAGATAATTAAATGGGTCGTGTAGTGCCACAAGTTACAACATCTAATTAATATTAAATAAATAGGATACACATGTTTTATATGTTTAATAAATAAGTATGGCTACTTGGTAGGCGCTAAACGTTATACATTTTAACCCCTTTACTTATATTTTTTATTCTCTTAATAATAGTTTATTTGTGATTTTTCATTATTTTATTGTTTTTATTTATTTCAGAACTTTAATTGTAAAATCAGCTAAAATGGGTGATTCTGAGCTTTAAAAGATGGCATTCCGTGGGACCGAGCAATGTTGAAGATCCAAGTCTAATTATACTTAGAAAATAGTCCAAAAGAAGCCACAAGTTGATGAGAATGGAAAGAAGAAGAAAAGGAAAAACCTTTCTCCAAAAAAGAAGCCTTTGCCAAAGTTGGTAACTTGAACCCGTTTTAATAATCTGGCTGTATCTCTCTCCACAAGTTACAACATCCAATTTTGACAAGGTAAACAACTAAATTCTCGCGTAGGTTGAAAGGAAATTCGAAGAGTTACAATTTTATATTTCACGAAGATTCCATAAAACAACTGTTTACCTTGTCAAAATTGGGCTAGAAGTCTGTACGAATTTTGGAGTCCTTATTTGACAGAATTTCTATGTATGTCTTCTATATGAAAAAAAAGGGAACTTTAGGGCTAATCTTTTATTATTTAAAGGGAGTCATCTACAGCATTGAAGCATTATCATACAAAGGAGCTTGAGGCTGAGATCAGAGGAAAAACATTTAGAAGAAAGAAGAGATCGATCCATGGCGGTGAAAATGTCTTCCTCAACTATGAAGAATTCCACTTCAGTCATGCTTGGCTAAACGCTTTGCTAGGGTTGTGATGTAGCCTTAGCTTAGCACACTGGTTTGATTGTATTTATTTATTGGAGACACTGGTTTGATTATATTTATTTATTGGAGAACAATTTTTATCATGCATGATTGTGTAATCTATAGTATTTTTAATTGACTTTTCAATAAGAATCGATTTTAGAGTTTTAATTCAATTACAAATATTTTTTTATCTTGTCTTAGATATTTTAATTTTGTGATTGAACACAACTCATTCACTTCTTGTAGTTGTGAATAAGATGATTACACAATGGTATTTCTCTGAATATGATGTTAGAGATTTGATAGATTAAGCCTAGAAAAGATAGACCACACTACACCCTAGAGTAAAGTAGTTAGGTAGATGGTTTATACCAATCGAAGATAGTCTATACTTAGTTTTGAATTATATTATTTTCTAGCTGAATTAATATGTGCTTGTAACCATGATTAATCCCCTATGCATGTTATATGATATATCTCCAATAAATTAATGCAATTGACTGGTGGTGCGACGTTAATGGTGAAATCATTCCCCTAGTCCTTTCTCTCTATTTTCTCCATCATATTTAATCATTGTTCTTATTTTATTTTTCTACTTAATTAATTTAAAATAAATCATCACAATCTGATTATCCTATTTTTAAGCTAATTTGGAATTTAAGAAATCTGTTGATAAACTTATTTTACACAAGTCCCTTGGGTACGACACCCTTACAAGTAAACCCTATCTGTAAAGATTCGTGCACTTGAGAGTGGTGCATATAAATCTCACAAAACTTCTGTTCTACTGGTAAGAATGGCTATGAAATAGGGAGGAAGATTACATTGTCACGACCCACTATAAATTTTTAAAAGTTTTGTAATTCACAATTTTGGAAAAACAAACTTGATTTTTTTTCCACCTGCATGCATGGCAGGGAAGGGAATTATCGTGGAGAACTTACCAATTCAAGTCAGCAAAAAGGTAGACTGTCAATTTTGATATTCTTGTTAGATTTTTCTTCCTCGAATATTCATAGTTACTAAATTGCAGAAGAAAGCTCAGTAGTTTAAGGGCCATGTAATGTAGATGAAGGGAATGTTACTCCATTATCTGCTGAAAAAGTGAGCGCTGCTGTCAAAACCGGACTTTCTGCTGCAGCAACAAAGGCAAAATTGTTCGCGGATCATGAAGAACGTGAAATTCAAAGGCTATCTGCTAATATTAGAAATCACCAGGTATACTTTTCTGATGTTCTTATTCTTTGGAATGTTTTGAATTGAAACTTTTGCCTTCTTCCAATAATTAAAGGTCTTTATTGACAAGTTGTCAACTTTCAAGTTCATTTATTTTGGTTTCCACTAGTTTATCTGCATATAAGAAACTTGAGAAACATGCAAAATTTTCTTCATTTTTTTTTCCCTGTTTTGATTGAGAGAAAGGCAATTTGATCTGCCTGCTCCATGTTCGAGGTTTAAGGTTCCTTACTAAAAAGTTGATTGGCTTTTAAATTTTCCCAAACAAAGTATTAGTGAGTTCTCAACATATGTGTGTGTGTGTGTTTTGTTAATTTATGTTTTTAGTTTAAATTAGATATTTTCTTTACCCGAAACTTGTACCAAAAAGTCACATTCTTAATTTTTTTCTTTTCTTTTCCATTTTCCTTTTTGAGTCCAGCTTGATTGGATTGGTTGGACCATCTGACCAGCAAACGGTTACCTTTGTGATTTTTTTTAGGTTCAAGTGGTGATGTAAAGTGGTTTAGGAGCTATTGGATATGGGAAAGAGTGGATATGTACAGATAATGCCATGTGCAAGGAACTTAGAATAATCTAATTCTCAGTCGATGATTTTAATATTTATTCCGTTCGCCACGAAAATACTTCTTTCCATGAAGCTAATCATTCTTCTCCTAGGGTGCAGGTGAGTTAGGATGTGCTGAGAAGCATCAGTTCTAATTCTCAGTTGAGTGAGTTTTCACTTATATCTCTTCTTGTTCTCTCATACTGGACCCTGCTAAGTTGATTCATAGTCATATGTAACCTCACTTGATGGTCATTCAACTTGTTCCAATGAGCAAAGTTACTATTTTTCTAGATGATAGATAGTTGTTCATGGTAGGGTTATGATTGTAATGCACATAAAGTGCTGTAAATTTAATTCACTTGTCACATATTGAGATAATTACACATAGAATTGGTCATACAGTTTTGCCTTTAAGCATCGTTATCGTGTTATTCTCACTGAGTCTGCATGATGCACGTGAATTGTAATTAGTAATTATCGTGTGTTCGGTGATGGATTATGGAGTGTTATAATTTAGAGGTCAGACATGCAACACGAGTTTGAATATGATCTGGGCCATATGATTCGGCCTAGGAAGATCTCGGTCGTCAATCAATCAATGGCTCATATTGGCCCCCATCAGTTTGAAGCTTAGGTCAATGGAATGTATTGATAAATTAGGTCTGTAGAATCATGACCTGAGGTCAGAATGAATAGATACTAATTTATACAATCAAATAGATTATGTTACATAAAAAAGTGTTCGACATTCATCTAAAATGTCGAATAAATAAAATAAAATTTCCTATGAATTTCCATCTAACTGCTGTTACCTTCATTATAAATAGTTTTGACCATGTATTAAACATGCACCTAGTACAACCTAAAAATGAAGCTCTTTTGCCAACATGTTGATTCTTTTATACCCTACAGACATGTTAGGGACATAGAGCTTCATGCCATGGACCAAAACTTTCATAGAGTACACTTCATTTGAGCATCCCTATTCAGGCAGTGGGATGTCAGCCAAATCCTCCCTAAAAGGAACACGGTCCAACCCCGGCAAAACCGCGGAGTTTCCATGCCCGTCCTCCATGATCGTCTGGGCATTAGGGTTCTCAAGCTTCGTCGTCTCAACCCATGTCTCGACCTTGTCTTTGCGAAACATCAGATATATAACCGAAGAAATATAGATGGCCATTAGGGGGAACACTACCATTCCGACAAGCACATTTGCAACTTTTGGTAAATTGTTGTGAATTAGCCAGTTTATGAAGCCTGTGGTCAGGTAATATATGTTTATGCCAATGATTCCCAACCCTAGTAGCCATGAGAACACAATGATCTGCATTCATGACCTTAAAATGGTTAGTAATGTGAAAATTTTACATTTTAATTTCAGTACATGAAGCTTAAATTAGCTTTATTTCTTTTTTAATTATATATATATATATATATGTCTTACGTATATTGAGTTCTTGTGTGGTCCCATCTTGGTGGCACTACTACTGAATTTAAGGAGAGGAATGAGAGCAAATGGAAGTTCAAAAGAAAGTATCATCTGCAAAATCAAAGACAACAAAAATAATTTACTCAAATTGCAATAATAATTATAAGATAGACATATATATTAATAAAAATGTATTCCAAAAATAATTCACTCAAATTGTATTACTAATAATAAAAAAAAATATTAATAAAAAATGTAGTCCATGAATTACTAACCGAAGCAATTATGATTAGCCGTCCAGCACCCTGAGGCCCACCTATAATTGCCACAATGAGACTAGGTGTAATGGCGATGCACCTAGTCAGAAGGTTCCTCTTCCATTTTCTCATCTTGAGGTCCAAAAAACCCTAAAAATTGCACCCCAATTTAATATAACATAATTACAATATTTTCACGCATATATATATATATATATATATATATATATATATGTACATCTATATCTATATAGAATTATAACCTGCATGATATATTGTCCAGCATAAGTTCCTGTAATTGTGGAACTTTGGCCCGAGGCTAATAGTGCTATGGCATATACAGTCGAGCTTGATTTTCCGAGCACATTCTGCAGATGAATGGAAAATTATGTTAAATTATTATTCCGAGTTTAATTACGTACTTAGATTTTTAATTCGGGTTTTAAAGTGGTTTATACCTTGAGAAGGAAAGCAGCAGAGTTAAGGGTGAGATCGTTGCACCGGCTCGAGTTCTCCACTGAGATATTCTTAGCCGAGCAAACAGAGCCGGATACAGAAATCACTGAGACATTGATTAAAAATGCTACGAAAAGAGCAAATCCACTCTCTATCAAGAAGTATCGACATGCATCCTGCAAAATATGAAGAGATACATGAGTAAATTTTGTGAACATGTGTGTGTATACACACACATAGGATGTTGTTAGGGGAATATGTTAAGTAGTTTTTTAAGTACTAGTATTAAATATTTCTCTAATAATCATTGTTAAGTTTTTGAAATTATCTCTTCTTCCCAAACATTTACAGTTCAATGTTTTTGTTTACATATTTACTTATAATATTCTGGATTATAATTTTTGAATTAAAATATAAAATATATAAAAGAAATATAAGTGAGATGGTAAAATTTTCTTCGTTAACAAGTGGCCTTTGGGCTCCATGCGCTGACCGGATTGTTCCCATTTGTGTTTGGGTTGTCACCTTTGGGCTTGCCTCCTTTTGGATTGCTTTTGTATTCTTCCTTTGGGCTTTTCTTGAGCCTTCTTTTGTGGCTGTACAATCTTATTTTCTATAAATTCAATTTACATTTCAAAAAAAAAAAATAAATAAATAAATAAATAAATAAATTGGTGGCCTTAGCAAAAGCCAAAGTTACAAATAAGAAGGTTTAATAAATTAATTATGATCTAACAAATGATTGTTCAATTTTGTGGTACTTTATTTATTTATTTAATACTTTTTTTTTTTTTTAGCTTACCATTAACTAAAAAAAAAAAAAGTATTTATTAACATGAGTAAATTACACACACATATGCATGAATGTGTGTGTTTGCATGTGTCTCAGTGTCTGAATCTCTCTGTACCCATAACATTTATGTTTGAAATAATGCATAAAATGTCTGGATATATATGAATTAAAGTTTCTGTACACACATGTAGCATTTATGAAATTTGTTGAAAAATAAAATAAAATAAAATTATATCATGTATATATAAACATTTGTATATCTATGTAAATATGTAGCACATATATATATATATGTAATCTAGATGTATTTCCTATGGTTTGGCTTACATTGATGCCCCGCACAGAGTTGGGAATCTTCCTAGAGAGTACAAGAGCCGAGTGGAGAAAAAGGTTATGTCTGTTGAAAATAATCCAGAAAAAAGAAAAAAAAATGAATTGTTAGTAACAATTAAGCACATAATGTATATAAAAAACTACTATAAAAAATGACATGTTGATGAGCGTGTTCGTGTTTATGGAACCAGGATCCTCCTCTATGTTATTTTTCTTCTGTGTCAATTGTGTGCCGAATTCAACAATTTTAAATCGTGAATGCAACAAGTAGTGTCGGATCCAGAAAATTTTGTGAGGGAGGCGGCCTTTTAATTTGTGAGGACAAACTTATATGGTGGGTTCATTTTTGTAATTTCAATAGGATTTTCTTCATAAATTTTAAAATGAAAAAAAAAAAAAATAGTAGGGGCAACTTCATAAATTATAAAAAATTTAAAGCATAAAATGCAAAAAAAAAAAAAAAAAAAAAAAAAAAAAAAGTCGGCAAATTGTAATTTTAGTGAGGGTATCTTCAAAAATTTTAAAAAGTTTGAAATATAAAATAAAAATACTAAAAATTTAGTGGGGGTATCCGCCCTCGCTGGTCCTATGTTGGGTTTGCCCCTAGCAACAAGTTAAAATTGACAATATGTTACATTTTGTGATGTAATTGCATTGTATTAGTGCACGGAATCCTTTAAATGGAAGGGGGATCCGAATTCTTGTTCATGAAGTAAAAAGTCGTATAAAAGAGATAAAAGATGAGATCATACGGCATAACAAGGGCACCGAGTAGAGCAATGGCGTCCCCGGTGGCACCTTGACCGGAAAGTTTAGGCACAAACATTCCCTTGAGCACATCAGCTGCCGGAGGTTTCACATAGCTCATTTCTCCAAAAAAACATCCCGCCATGACGAAAACCAACACCGCGATCAACATTTCTAGCTTCCTCACCTATTTTCATAATCAATTCTCAGCATACATATAATTGTAGCATAAAATGTGGAAATAATGCACAATAATTTGTAAACTTGTTAATCAAAGTGAAAAGGGTCAAAAGTTTCTTTATCTAGCTAGCAAGCTTTTTGGTTAGTATATATATATATATATATATGCACGTTCATACTAATTCCAGATTTTCTTTCAATTTCTCATGCTTTCCCAGGAACCAAACAATAATGGAATGGATGCAGCCTTGGAATAAAAATTTAGTGTAGGTAACAGCAACTACTACAGGACCACTTCAATAGTTGACCTAGGCAGTGTTTGTTATCTGCCACATTGATAAATGCTATATATGGATATGAGTGTGGTGTGGTCACGTGCGTGTGTCTCAAATTTTAGGGACCATGTGTGACATGCACTTTTAATTCAAGTCTCGGACGAACCCAGTGTTGTGCGTAGGTTTCGAAAAGTCAAATTGGTCGGATCAAGCTCCGATTCACAGTTTATTTGCTTTAGAGTCGGGTTATACTCGGAACTGAACCGGGTTAAACTTATATATATTTTTAATTTGCCTAGGTTTTAATTATATTGCTATTACATACCGAGTATAATAAAGGTTCATTTGAGTTGGACTTGAGTTGTCAAAAACTTTAACCACGGCCACTGAAGACCCTAGAGAATTATACGAGTGGAGCGATCTTGAACAATGATATATAGTGGGATATAAAGAAAAAATGAGTGGGGATATTTTTAAAATTTTCACAAACTGTATGGATAATTTTTTAATTAAAGAAAGTTTAAGTGGGGACAGTTGCCCGCACTGAACCCTTATTGGGTCCGTGCCCGGTCACGACTAACGTTGAACTGAAATCGAGTTGAGAAAATTTAATACAAGTTTAACTTATTTTAAGACCTTCATTTGGTTGACTAACACTTCTTCAATAAAGACAGGCCATGCAAATAATGTTAGACTCTAATTACTACGTGGTTACGATTATTTTGTCAATGTCACAAATGTAGCTATTATTAGAAAAGATCAAAATTCTGTTCAATTCTTTTCTTTTTTTCAGGCAAGAATGTCCCGTATCCTAAATACGAAAAGCAATTTAATCACGAGAATAATATAACACTTATAATGTGAGCGGAGTATGGGATGTGATGAGAGGATTTATTTGCTAGGGTTTGTTTGGTTAATACTTTTATTTTGTATTTTTTACTTTTGTTAGTGTACTGTAATAAAGTAAAAGTACGAAACATGTTTGGTAATGTTTATTGTCATTTGAATAGTACTAAAGCGTTTCCAAAATTGAGGCCAAAATCACAAGCATCAAAATGATGCTTTTGTTTGCTTCCGTGCGGTAGCAAAATATTGTTCAAAAAAAAAAAAAAAAAAAAAAAACCTTTTCTAAATTTACATTTTTAACTAATCATTCAAATTTTCAAACTTGCAACACTTTTTACTAAACATGCTATCATGTTTTTGTTTTTAAAAATTTTGCAACAAATTTACATTACCAAATAAATTTCGAAATAGTATTAAACACACCTTAAAGCAGAAACATTATTTTTATTTCAAAACAAAATAAAAGCACAAAATAATTATAATTACCAAACGAGTCCTAAACGATTTTAAACAAACACGAGACTAGCATCTAAAAAGAGAGACAGACAAAAAATGATAGTTTTGTCCCAAACATGCCTCGTTCACATACAACCGATGCATTTGAAAAGAATTTGGTTGGTTCAGAAATTGGAATGCGTTTTACAATGTATTTGTTTTATTGGCGGATCCAGGATTGCTGATTGGGATGGATTAATTTAGGATTGGACTAATTTTGGGTGGGTTAAATTTTTTTTTTTTTGGACTGGACTGAAAGTAGTATAATAAAAACAAAAAAAAAAAAAAAAATTTGGGATGCGCTAAAGCCCACCCCTCCCTCCGCCCTCTACTGACTCATAAGATAAATTAAAAGAAAACGCAAACAGAAGCAGATAAATATATAAGCATCATCTGACATAAATGTGACCAGGTGATGGTAATTTGTTGTCATTGTTGACTAATAAAAACACAATTGTAGGAGAATTTAAATAATAGACAGGAAAGAAAATGTTGTCCATTGTATAAGAAGAGACATGCACAAGATGACAAATGACCAATTGATCCGTGTATGAGAAATTTGTCAACAAGAGAGTATTGAAAAATGATGAGCACTTTTACCTAAAAAAACAAATGATGAGCACTGCGTACAGAAACAAATATGTAAATTTAATATTTAAAACAACAGCTACGAGACTATGTAGATTACCAATTGTTCTATTAAAAAAAATTGTTAAAAAATACTGACAATGATAACATATCAATTTTTTTTATGAAATAAATTAAAATTACTACAATGAAAGGTGAATATCGAGGAATAGAATCAAAGAAAGCTAATTTTCCTAAGAAAAATTGACTATATCACTTTTAAAATCGACCATAGTCTTTTAATTCCAATATTATATTTGTGTTTTCTTTTAATTATTTAATTATTAATGTGTCATCCATATACAGTCATTGGCTGCACCACTCTACCTTTTATCCTTATATTTGTGTTTTCTTTTAATTATTTAATTATTAATGTGTCATCCATATACAATCATTGGCTGCACCACTCTACCTTTTATCCTTATATTTGTGTTTTCTTTTAATTATTTAATTATTAACGTGTCATCCATACATGCACCACTCTACCTTTTATTCTTATCCACCCGTGCTTAACGTATTAAGGTAGGGTCATGTGGATTGTTTACATGGTCCAACGAATCACAATTCGTTATGTAAATAAATGTGTTCTTTAATTTTTTTTTTTATATCAAATTATGATTGATCATACGTATAGACCATATATATAATAATTTCTCGGGACTGAGAAAATATTATTTTGTTTTCACTTTTCATTCTTGCCCATCAGATTAATTCGTATGCATGAAAGCATATATTTTAGTATTTAAAAAGGTATAAATTAATAAATTTGCAAAAAAAATTGAAAGGTGGCTTTGTAATATTATTGAAAAAGCAAGCGTATATATATATTATATGTATATATAAATATTAAAATTACCCCATATTTCTGCAGGCCAAGAAGTACAAGAGTGCTGAAACCAGTAGAGAGAACTCCAGCCCAAACTGGGACATGGAACAGTATATTCAGTGCAAAAGCTGTCCCAATCACTGCAACATATATATACATAATTACAAATGTTATGATTCTTATGAAGGTTCTCTTATATATATATATAAATATATATATAGACACACACACACATAGTTATATCAGATGGAAAAGAATAGTAGTTTGACTATATAGTTTAGAGGCGGCCATGCCTTCAGGTATATCGGCCGCTATGACGGCGAGCTCTGCCAGCAACCATAGGCAATACTTTACATATTTTGGGTACTCCGCCTTGCATAATTCTGATAGGTGTTTCCCTGCAAATCAAGTAACAAAAATACAAATTTTAACAAAAATCATAAATATGTATAATGCTGACAAATATATATCTATACATATATATTTATATATATATATATGGAGACAAATGTAGTTTATTATTTTTTGTTTGATTTAGCTGAAGATTGTTTGTATCATACCGGTGCTTACACCAAGATTTGCTGCGAGTGACTGAATAATGAGAGCGAAGATCAATCCAATAAGGATTACCCATAGTAGCTGATTTTATAAAAATGACATGGGTATTGATTAGTTTCTCATCTCTTGCATGCAATTTTTTGAATTTATGACCTTAATCTTAATATATATATATGTGTGTGTGTGTGTGTGTGTGTGTGTGTGTGTATGTATACCTCAAATCCATGGTTAGCTCCTGCTTGCAAATCAGTTTCCACTGTAACGTAGTCATTATCAAATATTAATATATATGAAGTTAACAATTAGATAATTGATTAAGAACAAATAGAAGTTACCCAAGAAATTAAATTGAGAAAAAGAACAGTTATATACATATATGTATATATATATTGTGAGAGAGAGTACTTACAGTTCCCTGGATCAAGATAAGCCAATGAAACAAGGAAACCAGGGCCTACATATGATAGGAATTTTCTCCATCCAGGTTTCTGATCATGCATGCATGAAAATTTTCAGATGTTGAACATATATATATATATATTTTGAAAATATATACACACACATATATATGTGGTTAGAATATGAAATTATGGATGACATGAAAGAGATAGGGACACCTGCTGGTACTTTTGATCCTCGTGATCATGGTACTGATCTTTGTTGTTTTTGGTACTAGCAGTAATGGATGGTGGGGTTTGACTCTGATCCATATCAACGGCTATGATGCGGTTAGTACTTCCTCCAGAAGGTTGCTAGCTCTTGAAGCTGCACTGTGTACTGCTCGTCTCTCTGTGTGTGTGTAAGTGTGTGTGTTTACACAATTGAGTTGTGTTTAGCACACTTGTGTCTTGTATTTATAGACAGTGTGCAGGTGTAATGTGTTTGAAGACACACTTGTTTTTTTTTTTTTTTTCTTTCTTTTTTCTGTAAATTGAAGACACACTTGTTTGGTCATGAAAATGAATGAAGACAGCTCAGGATTCCAACCCCCTTGTACCAAAATGGCTTACGTTTATAGTAAGACAAGTCGTGGTCTACCGCGCGCCAAACAAGACATACTTTCGTGTAATGACGTAGTAACATAAATCGTTGCATCAATTTTAATAATTCATGAAGATTTTTTTGTTTCTGAATTTTGGCTTTTTTTTTTTTTTTTTTTTTTTTTTTTTTCTTTTGTCGGGGAAAATACTCACACACTTTACTTTCCCCTTCCAAGAAAAAGAAGTTATACAAGCTAGCATAATTTATTTATTTATTACTTTTTTTACACAATTAATTATTTAATGGGTAAAATACAAATAAAAATTCTATTATATACAAAATGTGCAAATATTCCCCAAATGTTAAAAAAAACACTTTACACTTTTCCAATTGAGTAAATAAGGATATTTTATCAATTTAAAAATTAAAATAACTAAAATGCCCTTAAGACAAAATAAAAATAAAAATAAACATTAATTTCAGGGTGAGAGAGAGGAGAGAGAGTTATTAATCCTATTTTTGGGTTTTTAACAAAAAAAAAAAAAAAAATCAAAATTGAGGGTCAAAAAATATTAGGAGGCAATTTGAATATATTTTAAAATGTTAAGAATATATATGTAAGTACTAAATAAAAAGTATATGTTTTTGTCCTTTTTTTTTTTTTTTTTTGACTCGTTACTCTTATTTAGTACTACTTTCATTTGAGATTTTTTTTCGTAAGTTTGTAGGAGCATCGAAATTATATATGAGAAATTTGTCTCTTGTTGTATCCTTATTACTTTGACGTGTTAAATGTCTTTTATACCCCTATTTAATTTAATAACAATTTACCTATATATATATATATTTGAAAAAAAAAAAAAAAAAACTAATCAACTCCTAAAAAGAAACCTAATCAAATGTCATTAACAGAAAATAAATAAGAAAATTAATACTTTGCACTATTTCAAAGTCACTTCATGATGACAATATATAAGGTTATTAATGTCTTTTAACATAAGAAAATGACAATTTAGACATTTCTTAAATTTTCATTAACGATATGGGTGTCATTGAACAAACGCGTTAAATCTCGTGAGAGGTCAAAATAATAAAAGTCAAATGCTCTATTTATATGTAATTTGTCTAAATTTTAGAGAAACTTACCCAAAAAAAAAAAAAAATCTTTCATTTGGAAGAGTAGACTGTTTTATATAATTATTGGCGCTGATGCTTAAACAAGGAGTTCATTGATTTGAAAATAATAATAATAATAATAATAAAATAAAATAAAATAAAAATTGAAAAGATAGCGATGGCCCATTCTGTGGCGGCCCCACTTTTTCTGGTTCACCTGCGACTAAAAATGAATATTGTGAATCTTTATGTGGACGTGATCGCTATCGTTATTATCCTTGTCTTTATCCTAGATGAAGTAAGGCACGTAAATTTTTTTTTAACTCTTTTTTCTTTTTATTATTATTATTATTATTATTATTATTTTATCATACACCATTTTCATTTTTTTAATTTAAGTATTTTTTAGATTGTTTTTTTAGGGTTAACTTCAGTTACACCCCCTGAGGTATGTCCTAACTTCAAGGAGACCCCCCCTCCCCCCACGTTTACAAAATTTCAGTCAGACGTTCCTACTTTTTCTGACACACATCAGTCTCCCCCCTCAGTCAATGGTCAAAGTTGGTCAGAGATACTTTTTGCCGACGTCAGCAAAAAATGATCTTTTAGTGCCCAGATTGCCCCTAAACGGTTCTGTTTGTTTACAAACATTAACGGTTATGTTTGGCTTCAGGTTATAAAGCAATTAAAATGCCCAGATTGCCCACAAAGTCCATGTTAATGCCCAGATTGCCCCTCAACTCCAACGGTCATGTTTGGCTTCTATAAATAAGAGATAGGCACAATGTTCCTTTGCACTTCCTCTCTTATATTCTCCTATGTAAAGTGATGTCTCAATCAAGCGTAAATAGTCGTGAAGGTAGAAGCAGAGGCTATATACAGTATAGGAACAAGATTTGTCGTTGTGGGGATTTTGCTATAGTGAAGGTTATAGAGAATGACAAAAATCGCAACAAAGGAATGCTGTATTATACTTGTGAAAATGAAACATGTAGTTTTTGAGAATGGTGTAACCCTATAGATGGTTCTGTTGGTGCTGCTGCTGTTGGTGCTGCTGCGGAGTATTCACCTACAAATCAACTTTTGCTTGAGGTTGTTGCTGAATTGAGGTTGCAGAGACAAGTTATAGGTTCAAGGTTACAAGTTGTTGAAACAACTATTTTGTATTTGAAGATAGTTGTATTTGTTTGCTTCTTATTATCTGTTTTCGCTATTTATTTGAAATAAAATTATGCAATGAATATTGACCTATATTGAGTACATTTACCATTGAAGCATCATTAATCTATTATCATTGCACATGCATATACAACCACAAATCAAGCATCATCTATTACTGAGAAACCACAAAAAAAAAAAAAAAAAAAAAAAAAAAAACATAACCATTGTCAACCACAACTTACAAGTTTCAAACAAAGTAGGTCATAAAAAAATCCTCACTTTTGTGTGGTGAATAAAACCCAAAGGAGCCTCCAACTGCTAGTTACTCTCTCTAAAACCAGCTCACTGTTGTGTTTTTTTTTTTTGGTACTGCTGCTTTTGCTACTCTCTCTGTAATTGAATATTATGATTGGAATACTAATGCAACAATAAATTAATATGTATAAGGATAAATATTAGGTAATTTATTGCTTACCCGTGGTGGAGGATTAACACCAATACCACTCTCACTTGGCTGTCTTCCACCTCTGATGCCACTCTGGTTTGGCTGTCTTCCAACTCTGCTACCACTCACATTTTGTTGAGAACCACCACCAATGCCACTCACATTTGGTTGAGAAGCTCCTCTTGCACGTACATTTCTTCCACCTCTTCCACTTACATTTCTTCCACCTCTCCTAGCAGTTTGGGACTTAAAAAAATTTAAACAAAAAAAATTAGCTAAGTACAGTATTGGGTAATCATATAATTGAAAATTTGTTATAGTGAACATAAGTAAGGACTTATACCTGTTGTGTAACACCAGAAGTTCCTGCTCCTTCTAATCATTGAGTTTGAGACCTTATGTTTTCCTAAATTAATAATTAGAAGGTATATAAATCAATAATAAAAGAAATTTATCAAAACATAGCAAGTTTAAAATTGACTTAAACACTCACTGTTGCTGTTTGAGCTTTTCTTCTTCCACTTACAGCGCTCCCTCTTGCTACTGCAGCTCTTTCTCTTACTGTTTGAGCTCTCTGGCAAGTCCTCCTATTATGACCAGTTTGTAGGCAATACTTGCATGTTACAACTGATGATCTCTTAGGTACTACACTTGCACTTGCAGAGGTAGGTTCACCTTGTTCCCTTCTTCTATTTTTTCTTGGTCTACCAGGTAATCTTCTTGGTTTAGGAGGGTATAAGTCAATTAATGGAGTTTTGGGCCACATCTTCTCATCCATCAAATGATGACTCATCCTACGGTAGGCAAGTAGATATGTGTCCTTGCTGTAACAAGGATCACAAAAATGCTCAGGGTCCTGCCTATTCCATGAAATAGCACCAGCTGCATGCCTGCAAGGTATCCCTGATATCTGTCATGCTCTACATGAGTAAGTCCTCAAGTTTAAATTAACCACACTTACTCCCACCACTTCATGAACTTCAAACTCCTCCCTCCCAGCAGGACAAACTCTACACCCTCTTAATTCTTGAATGGATGTGTTTAATTTTTTCAAAGCATTTGGTGTCAAATTTCCCTTCCAAGTTAAAACTTTTTGATACCTTTTCTAGATTCTTACCATTAATTTAATCCTAATCCACTCAAGCATATTCAAGATTGGCTTAGACCTATAATGACTAACCCAATTGTTGAAGGATTCAGTCAAATTGTTTGTGATATGGTCACTCTTTGATGTCTCACCATACCCCCATCCTAGACCATATTTCCAAAGGCCTGTTCATTAGTCAATTATGAGCTTCTGTAGAAATCACATTCATTTGATTCATTGCATCATTAAATTCAAGTTCATTGCATGATCTTGCAGCTTTCCAGAAAAAAAATTTCAACAACAACCTAGGATTATCCTTCCTAAAACTGTTAAACAAGTGCCTAGAACAAATCCTATGGCTTGCCTCAGGAAATAAGTTAGAAATTGCAACCTCAATACCCTGAAATGCAAAATAAAATAAATTAAAAGTAATTATGAACAATTTAATAATGAATTGTGTAATAATGAACATTTAAAGAAAAAAATTATACCTTTTGCATATCAGACATAATTGTCCAATGTCTGGCATGTGCATCTACACCAAGAATATCCTTCAAATTATCTAAGAAAAAAGTCCATGTCTCCTTCCCTTCACTTTCTACCACAGCATAGGCAATGGGGAATAGACCATTATTGCCATCTAAGGCCACAACTGACAAAAGCACTCCACCATGTGGGCCCTTTAAAAAACAGCCATCTAACCTAATGAACGGCCTACAGCCTTTTATAAACCCAGACCTCAAAGCATCAAAAGTAATGAAAATCTTTCTGAATCTATTCACTCCATTGAATTCAGCATCATAATAATCAAGTGTGACCAAACTGTCAGGGTTTGTCCTCCTAATTTCGTTCCTATAGGAGGGCAGCAAACTGTATGACTTCCCATAGTTACCCTCAAACACATCCAATGCCTTTCTTTTTGCCCTATAGTATTGTTGTTTCTTTGCCCTAATGCCATATTTTTCATGCAGTGCAGTTCTCAGACTTTCAACTGTCATTTGTGGGTTTTGTTTGAGTTTCTTAAAAAACTTCTTTGCAATCCATGTAAAATTGGCTAATGGATTTTTATCACCCCTCACACAAGAATGATTGTCATTGTATGTTTTTATCATGTAATTCTTACAATGCAGTGGGGAGGCATGGATCCTCCATGGACAACCTTTGGCTTTGCAAACACAAGTTACCCTTGAACTCTCATTTTTTGTCTTTCTAATTTGAAACCCTTCTTGGATTGTATAATCTGTTAACACCTCTCTAAAATGTTTCACATTTTCAAGCAATAAATATTGTTCTAGTTTTATAGGCTGTCCTTTAACCTTTACATATTTCTTCCTTTTAATATTTTTATCACAATCCTTGCTCTTTGATCTATTTCTCTTCAGATATTTCACACCAATCTCTACACTTGAATCAAAATGTGCTTCATCATTTGACTCATAATCTGACAGGCCATCCTCACAATCCACATTGTAGTCTTCATCATTGTCTTGAAACCCTACATACTCACCATCTGAGCTATCACTGTCAGTTTCAACACAATCAGTATAACCTTCTGTCATCTAATCTTGATTCTCTTTCCTAAAATCATACACATCATCTTTCTCACATCACTATCCTCTTCTTCATTGTTTTCATCACCCACTTCCTCATCACTATCCTCTTCCTCTCCCTCACTATTTTCAGCATCCACTCCATAATCCATATCCTCATAAGAGTCATCCATATCAGTTAATATATTTAAGGGTTCAACTTCTTCTATCTCAACATACACATTAATGTTAATTCTTTCACTATTTAAGTATAACATGTCCAACAAATCAGCTTCATTCTCAACCAACATCTTAGAATAAGAATCAGGAACATCACAGTATATAGAATAAGTAAACCCCAAACCCCCAGGAAAATCCTCAAGAACAGCTCTACTTATGTCTTCCAGGAAATCATACAAACCATACTTATCAAGGTCTACATGATTAATAGTTCTATATTTTGACTTGTAGTGCACGTAAAAATTATGATAAATATCTCCCATCACTGTCAATAATTCAAATAACAAGAAATATAAAAATAAATAGCATAAATAAGGCACTGGCCAATTGAAACAAAGAAATTACAGACAAATTGAACAAATTCATGCATTTTCAAATTAGAGACATTTTAACATAAATTAAACAAATTTATGCATTTTCAAATTAAACCCCAAATCGAACAATTTACATACAAATTGAAAAAAAATCAAGATCCTAAATTTATAGACAATCGAATAATTCAACAAATTCAACAAACCCAACAAAGAAACTTAAAAACTAACCCTAAACCCCCCAATCAAGGTCCTAAATTACAGAAATAAATTTAACAAACCCTAAACCCCCAAACCAAAACAACCGAACAAAGAAACAGTTAAAAAGAAACCCATTTTTCCAAACCCGAAACCCCCTATCAACTAAAACCAAAATCAATTTTTAGAAAGACAAAATCCATACCTCTAAATCGTGATTTTTCTCAACAGCTTCAAATCAAACAAATGTTTCCCCTTCGGACCTTCAACTATCTGCAGATATGTTGTTTGATCAAGCGTATTTGGTGTACGTATCAACCAAAATTGATGTCTTCACATACGAATCTAGGGTTATATCTCTCGGTTATCTCATCTCTCTACCTCTCTATTTAGGGTTAGTTGACCAAATGAATTTCCAAAACCTAAGTTTGGGTTAACGAAGTAAAGTGGATTGAAGTATTTGGCCACTGTGATTACAAGGTGTTTGGTTCACAAGATAAAGCAAAATTAGGTTAAAGTTACACAAACTTTGGTTTGGTTAAGTGTAAAGAGGAAAACGACAAAATGACAATTTAGTCATTTCATTCATTTATTATTTTTTGTCAGCCGACAATATCTAACAGGGAATCTGACTAAAATTTTACAAACGTGAAGGGGTCTCCTTGAAGTTAAGACATATCTCAAAGGGTGTAACTTAAATTAACCATGCTTTTTATTACTTATCTTATGAATGTTTTGGTCAACCTTCACTTACTTTTTAGATAAATAATTTTTTCTGTTTTAATACGTGCATCATCATGTATATGTTGAATTTGACGCTACTACTTAATTCTATTTTCTCTAATTTTATCACCTAATGTTTTTTTTTTTTTTTTCTCTTCTCACACCTAACGTGGCCCCTCGTACATTCATTATTTATCTTATTTTGCTACGCCCAAGTCTTTGCTCCGTACACCATCACTTTCTCTAATTTTATAATTCAGTAATCAATGAATTGTGTAATAAAAGTTAAAGACTTTGTTGAGTTGTGTAATCTGTTGAAAAATTATGAATAGGAAAGAAAATATCTAGTCTATTTATTTTATTTTATTTTATTTTTTCTTTATTGACAAAGAAATTTATATATCCGTTTTTCTCCTTTAAAAACACGAACCTTCTCTATCTATTTCGAAAGATACATGAAATGCCACTAACTATGAGATTCTTGATTAAATTCAGAATTAAATATATAAAACTTTCCTTCAATTAATAAAAAGGTAAGTAATTTATATTTGTTAATAAATTACCGTCAAAGAGTAAACAGTAAAAGTAAAGGGTGGGTTTGATGAGTGTGAGCTTGATAAGGTTGTTTGATTAGGGGGTGTCATCTGATTAAATAATGGTGTAGTCTAAAAGAAGTTAATAGGGATCGATGTTATTTAAGGATAAAAAACACCTGTGTAAAAAAATATAATAAAAAAATAGTTGTCATGTATCACTGACCAAGCACGAAAAAGAGTACGTTATAATACCGAATATGACAGATCTTATAAAATTAAGAAAATATGGATGATAAGGTAGAAATAATAAAAATATATATAATAATTTTTATTTATCTAAAAATATAATTACAGAATCACCCGCAGTGTTCTGAAAGACTGAAAATATTCTTGCTGTGTTTAAATGACATTCGAATAATGTACAATCAAAATATAAAATATTCAAATATCAATAAGAACGACCTAATGGATTGACCGGGCAACTGTCTCTTGATTTTTTTTTTTTTATATAGTAGTTTACCCTTATTAATTTAATTTTTTTAATTATATACTCATGAAATATTACTATTGCACTCCTTTAAAATTACTAAAAATTTCATCATTGGCCCCACACTTAATTTTCTGAGTTCGTCCCGTGTCTAATGCCGTCATGGCACCCAAGGGCTTAAAAAAAATGCCTGCTTACTAAACAAGAGCCATGTTTAAAAAAAGAAATTTAAGAAGACCTAGTTTTTTTTTTTTTTTTTTCTTTTTTCTTTTTTCTCTGTTTTTTTTTGCCGCACGTGGTCCTTGGAACCAACCTAACCAATATTTGTATTTGTCAAGTGAAAGGAAAAAGTCCACGTTATCAACTTCAATTACAATAATAATAAAAAAATACAAGAAATTACATATATAAAAAGTAGAATATATTAAAATTATCAAGTTATTACTCTCTCTTTCATATTATATGGTCTTTTTGGCTAATAAAACTTTTTAAGAGAACGTGCAATTATTGCATTGTTTCTTTTAAAAATTACAAAGCTAGCATTTCAAGTTTAAATATATATATATAATAAATTTTGAATTTTTTTAAAATTTTAAGGATATTTTATAAAAAGATGTAAAATATGTTATTTAAACTTGATAAGTGAATAAATATTTTGGGACAACCCAAAAAAAAAAAAAGATGAATAACTAAATTGGAATGGAAGAGTAACTTAAATTGATCTTTATTACTCCTTCCATCCCATATTAGAGATCCATTTTTAGAAATTTGAGTTTTTAAGGGAACATGCATTTAATGCATCATCACCTTTTAAAATTATTAACTTGCCCTTATAATTTAAATATATATAGTTACAAAGTTTGAACTTTTTAAAAAAAATAAAAAATAATGATAGAAATATATAATTTATTTACTTTGACTTTTTAAAGAGGGGAATTAATTTGAGACATATAAAAAGAAAATAATGAATTATTAATATAGGACCGCAGGAATACTAAATTAGTAATTTATTAGGTTCCAAAGAGTTGTTAATCCTATGAGCTACCAAATTTGATTATCAAATCCTGAATTTAATGTACCACACGATCTTTTATATGAATAATTGTACCTTCTTAGACCCGGCTTTAACTTTGGGTCAGTTGTCATGTATAGTGTCTGTCTGGCGTCACATCAATTTCAGTCACATGCCATGTATCTCCCTAAGTGTGTGTTTGGCAATCTCATCAATTTTTACTTGTAAAACATCGTATGGTATGGTGTGTTCAATGAAGTTGTCAAATTAAAAACACTTTTGAACTGTAACCAAAACTCCAAATGGGCATCAAGTTCATCAATGATAATAATGGGCAACAAACAAAAGTGAATAGAAATTTTAGTGAATTTGACCAATCATACCACACACTTAGGATCACCCTTAGGGATGGCTTAGGCTTGAGGATCCCGATCAGACATGAGGATCACTCTGCTTACCCATTTACCAAAGATATGAGGATTTTGTAATGATTGAGACTACACAGATTTTTGGCTTGACATTAAAACAAGGATTGCGTTGTTATTATTATTATTGTAGAAATTTTAATGAATTTGACCTAATCATACCACACACTTGGGCCACTCCTAGGGAAGGCTTAGGCTTGAGGATCGCATGATACCAGTCGTAGTCGTAACGATTGAGGCCAGACATGAGGATCACCCCGATTACCCTTTCTCCAAAGACATGAGGATCCTATAACGATCGAGACCAGACACGAACCATATAAAATGTTTGGCTTAACATTGAATCAAGAATTACGTCCATTTTGATATCACTTAAATAAAGTTGAACGTTTGTCATTCAACTCTTACGTAGTCGCCTTTGCAAACTCAAGCTTTTTCTATTCAGATTCGAAGTGGGACAAAAATCTGTTTAACGTTGAAGCTAACCTAATCAATTTGTTGAAAGATATTTTTTTTCTAAAGTGAGAAACTTAGTCAGACCTGTCAATGGAAAAGTAAAGCAGCCGATAGATATTAATTAATATGATGACATTATATGTCTTGTTGGTCTTCACCTGCATTGTTCAATTAATCAGCTTAATTTTTGTTTGTTGGAGTATAAGTACTTCTCTTTCTCCAATTGTCTTTCATATAAAGATGGTTTATAGGATAATTAGTTCTGTGAGGCTATTCGAGTTAGTGTGTTCTTAATTAATTATCAAAAGAAAATAACGTAGTATTATTATACTAGGTTAGTTATTTTTTGGTTTCGGTCATGAAAACATCATATGTAATATCTTATGTACTGTCGTTTTAAAGCAATGAATGATTGAAGACTTGTGCTTTGATTTCATTTTAAAATAGATGTCAAAATAAATGTTATTTTCACGTTTGTATTCTTTTAAACAAATGTCGCTTTCACGGTAAGCTCCGATTCTGTGCACACTTCTACTCTCAGTCTCAGGCTCCACGCAAGCACTCTCATTATAGACATGCTCTTGCTCTCACTCCTACTTTGTGTGACTTAAATTTTATACCCGTGTGAATGAATACTTCAAAAAATTTGATGAATTCTTGAAGCCACGAGCGCACAATTTCAACATGGGCCCAGTGATACAAGAGACTAGATGCATACTAAAATTTTCCTATTTTATTTTTCTAATGAAAGGACGTGATGTTTATTTTAGATCATTAAATAATTACAGGGGTGTGGAATATTCTCGCACGTCATACAGCACGATCCATGCAACTATACTTTATCTTGGACATATAATTCAATCCCACTCACTTCATCGTTTAAAAAACACCAAATAAAGGATCTGTATGCATACTCAAACAGCCTCATATACTATTACTACTATTAGTAATATTCTGACGATTTTGTCATGTAACCAGCACATTATGCTCTCTCCTCGTATCAAAAGCACGCACATAAATGGCATTAACTCATAATAATTCATTTTTCATGAAAAATACGAATTCGATCCGAAGCACTTTCATTACCCTAAAAATGAAATCCAAAGTATATTACTGAGTACGTTGACTAAATATTCTTCATTTTCATATTCAATACGTCAATTTTTGTTTTCTACAATAATTCTCTGAGAAGAGAAAACTAAACCAAACAAACCCACGATTTAATTGGACGTCCTTTGACTTTGAGTGTGGTTACAGTCATACAGCTAGAGACAAGTTTGTACAGCACACCGGATTTGATTTAGGTAGGGTCTGGGATTCGAACCCAAGTTGAGTCAGAATGGTTGGCCAATGTAGGGGTTCATGCATCCATGCCACTTGCAGACATGGTGGGCCAAAAATTGCAATGAGAGAGATCTAACCTGTATGGTCAAAATAAAACTAAGCAACAATAGCCACCACAACGTTCGTTGGATCTATGTTTGAATTTGGAAACATTTGAACATTAAATTAATGTCACAGATATTATAATGAGGGGGTAATGCCACAGTGAACAATAATGCAATCATATCAACATGTACTTGGAATGATGGTATTTTAGTCCCCAAAAACATGGAAATGATTTGCATATAAAAAAAATATTCCGAGCGGTTCTTTGACATGATCGGACAGATAATAAGCTGTAACTCAGTCACTTCACTCTCTTACCTAATTCTCAATGGAAAATTCTTCTGGCAGGTTACAAAGTGCCCTCATAGTATTGCTGGCCACATCCAACAGCTGCAAATACTCATCTGCTCCATCAACAAGACGCTGCAGATCCCACAAGAACAAAAGTATAAAAAAAAGTGCCTTAAAATATTCGGCTGGAAAATATCTTCACTTTAAATTATATGCGATAGACAAGGTAAAAAGAAGAAGATAACCATCAGTTCAAAAAAAAAAAATCTAGTAAGTAATATAAAATTTAGGGAGCATATAAGAGAGAGAAGCATGAATGACCTGAGAACCTCTCAAACATAAGTGTGTGTGTATTTATATCTGATGAACACTTCACCAACTAAATTTTGGTTAAGACATCAATAATGAAGAGAAAACTATTCAGCCACTTTGTCATTGCATTTGGAAATGACCCTAATGGTTAGATCATCAAAGGAGGGGAGCTTTCTAAACTTTCCATTATCTGGATATTGTTTTAGATACAGGCAAATCATAATATTTTAAGGTTTGCAAGGTTCATTTTCTTGACTAAGAATATAGTGATACTCCCAAACTTATTTTATTTTAGAGCACAAGGGATCCTGAAACCATATAAAAATCATCGGAATCTTGTTGCAGACTGTTTGTAGTACTAAATAAACAATTTGACAAGAGCGACCTTATCTGCTTCACCAAGTTTCTTGCAAATTCTTGCTTTTTGTTCATCTGATATATCATCAGCTTCGACAACTATCTCAAATATCTGAAGACACAAAATATCAGTTCTAAAAAATATTTAACAATAGGAAAGCAGTTGAAGCATGGATAAAAAATAGTAACAATGGGACCTGGGAAAGCATCTGAGAAACTGGATATCCCTCTGCGATTACATTATTGACTTCCTTGTTCGCTGAATCGAAATTTCCACTTTTGCAAGCTGCAAAGAGAGCTTGAACAGTCTCCTCTGGGATAACCTGATCAATAAAAATTTTAGAAGTCAGCATATTTCGAAGTCTAAACCCACACACAGGAATGGTGCTTCAATCTGCTCGAATTTCCTTCAATTGATAATGCTTGATAACAAATCAATTAAAAAGTACATAATTTGCACAAGATCAATTAAGCTCTACAACTTGAAATATTGGGACACGGAATATGAAACATCCTACAACAAGATATCTGTTTCCCTTTGGTTCTTAACACATAGGATACCATTTATAATTCTAGACATGTCCATAACAGGATTTTTTTTCTCCAATCTTTTCAACTCTAGAACTTGGAAAAGGTGACTCGTGATTAACCACCAAAAATATAAAGAGAGGTCTTTAAAAAAATATATATGCTTATAGAAGGCTAAATTTAGCCACAACCGAATGTGCTGCGAGTCTCATCCTTTGCAATCTAACTATGAACTCATCTAGATCGTTTTGTTTTAATAATAAGTCTATCACTCTGAAATCTGAATCAGGCAGGGGTGGCAAAATTAGACATGACCTGTCATCAACATGAATCGAACACAAACACAAAATTAGTGGGTTGGGGTTGATCTTGATCGCAGGTCAATAATTAACCAATTTAATTAATCGTGTCGTGTTCGGGTTTGGGGACTCAACCTGTCAACCTGATTTGATATTGTTAACCACCATCTACTCCAAAAGCGTAAGCTGTTATAGATGGTGTAACTTTAATAGTTAAATCCTTCAACAAGCCCCCTCATGTGGGGCCTTCTTTTTGGTCAACACACGTGAAGTTTGAACATAGGACTTTGCCTGCTCTGATACCATGTTACAACCACCTATAGCTTAAGCTATTATATAGGGTGTAACTTTAATAGTTAAGTCCTTCAATAGACATGTTTAGTTAAACGTGTCATGTCAACTCGTTAATCAAATTCTAACATATTTTTAAAAAATACGATTATTTTTGTTAATGCATTGTATTATTATGAAAACCAAGTTAATTAGTTGTGTAATTTATTAAGATTAAATGGAATCTTTAGTCATTTCTTAAATTTTCATTCAATATTTTAATTTTCTTTGTTATAGTTGCATATTATAATTAAGAAAAATACTAAATAGGTTATTAAATGGGTAGTGTAGTGTCACAGGTTACAAGATCCATTTAATATTAAATAAATAGGATACATGTGTTATCTGTTTAATAGATGAGTCATGTTTGTGCCAAGGGTTTCTGACACCAATAATAAACAAGTTGTGTTTGGGTTGAAACATATAACAGAATAGCTTTGTCGACAGTGACTATTACTCTAAAAGTTAAACTATGTTGGAGACGCAATGGAAGCATATATAAACCAAAAGAAATGTGTAAAGATGAATTAGGAGGCTCGACTTCTTATCAAAATACTTAATTTTTTTATATGTTTAAGAGATTACATGACATGAGACACTTAATCCTTTATACAAGACTTCGCTACATCATTGCTATTTAGTACATCTTCTTGACTTTTCATTGTCCTAGACCAATTCATGTATTCTAAATCATATGCGTATGTAGACATATAATAGATAAATATATTTCCAACAAACTCAAAGGTCAAGTTCTCCATAGAATGCTTTTTGAAAAGCAAAAGCAGAAATTTGAAGCAAAAAGAAAGGGGGGAATTCACTAATTGATACAACCAGAATTATTAGTTTTGATCTTGAGAATTCAATTTCAACAGAAAACTTTATTCTAGTTAGAGGATTTAAATATTAAAGTTACACCCTCTAATCTATATGCAAACCAACTGCTATTTTTGTTTGCAATATTTAAAAATTCAAATTTGTATCCAGTTACCAACAATAAAGCAAGAGAACTAAAATGTCTTCACTGCCCCTTTTGAAGCAAAAATCTCTACGTACTTATGTAAGATTCAAACAGCATCAGCTCAAACTATATTAAATCTATCCATAATGCATGGCTCAGACACAAAGAATCTTGCCCAACATGTCATCAAGCTGATTTGACCCAAAAAAAAAAAAAAAAAACTGACTTGGTTGGACCAATGCCCATCATCAAATAAAATTGTGTCTGCAAAGAGCTTTCAGTATTAAAGCAACCCGAACTGAAGGAGGTAAGAAAATAAAGAACTGATGCCACCAAACCCTTTGCCCATTTTTCAAACTGAATCGTTTATCCCAACAATTCCATGTCTTGTAATCAATGAAAAATGTAAGAAGTTCTTTTCTTTATTTTTACTAGAAAAGGATTGTTATTTTATTTTTTATTTTTTTGGGAGAATACTCACAGGAAATTACAAGTTCTGAAAATTCAAGTATTGTTAACTTACCCCAGACACACTGATTAAGTTCTCAGAAGATATTGATGATCCAAATAAGCGAGCAGCTCCCTGTTCCAATAAAAAACATAGCAATAGGGATCAGAATATGACTTTCTTTTTCTTTCTTTTTTTTCCTCTTTTTTATATAAGCTTGATCAGAACCATGACAAACGACATCATAACTCAAGCTCTGTTACTAAAGGCAGTACACGGAACTAGTAATAAAAGTAAAAAATTATAGTTGAAAAGGGACTTTAAGTTACCACTATAACAAAGAAATCAGTATACTTGACCTTACACAAAACTCGTTTTTGTAAAGCATATAAAGTATCCAACTACACATCCTTAAATCGATCATTATGAATCTATATGACAATTTAAGATTAAACAATCCTATCAAATGATAAAAATGATTTGGTAATGTCCAGTGAAGACTAATTGCATCAGTGAAAAGAGTGACTTGGTCCACATCAAGATAAAGCTAGCAGCTAGGGCAAGAAGACAACCAAGATTAATGTGGAGTAAGTTAGTAAAAAGACATGAGAGCATTTTTTTTAAGTGCAATATAATAACAGATAAAAAAAACATAGCAAAAAGAACTTGTGAAGCCAAGGCCAAAAACTTAGGACAAGGTTTTGACTCCATTGAACTGTTTTTCTTAAGTTGGTAACCAAAAAAACTTCCATCAATACTCTCCAAAACCTGTCACACCGTAAATTGCATATTTAATTAGTATGATAAATTGAATTAACACACATAATAAAGATTTGAATCCAACATTTTAAATACACATGCAGTTAATCATCTAAAAATGACTTCAGATTATCATCCATCAAATGCATCAAGAATATTTTATTCTAAAAAAGCACAAGGCCACACAAATGATCATTAACATACCACATGAACGGAGAAAATGCAAACTTCCTCTTACCTGTAAGTATGTTATTGCCCGACGAAGATCGCCTTGTGAAATAGAGCTCAAGGTTGAAAGAGCCTAAAATCATACATGGATCATACCATCATTTACAGATAGTTAAAATGGACACAGATACAAGAAGCATTTCCATAACACTCCCACCCAGCCACACATGCACACAAAAACAAACAAATTTTCTGAAATAAACATCGAGCAACTCAATCCACACCTCTGAATCTAGATTGAGGCCTTCCTCTTTACAAATATGCAGTATACGGCTACTCATAACTTCTTCTGAAAGTGGCTTGAACCTAAACTTTGCACATCTAGAAGCTAGAGGCTCTATGATCCTACAGAGAAAAGTCATGTCAATCATGATGTTTGAAGATCCCATCAGTCAATTATATTTTGCTCAAAATAGAAAAAGGAAACCATTTCCACATTAATTTGTGTTTCTAATGTCAATCAACTAGTACACAAAGGCTCAAAGCTTAGCCCTTCAATCATGCATAATTTATCAAAAAATGGCATGTAAAGAAACTAATGCACATAAAGTGGGAGTGTTGAATTTGACTATTGGAGATCTTTTCTCATACCTTCGGATCAAACCCAATATTTCTGTCTCAAAGAATCATTTAAATGTGATTTTATTAGGCTGTAGGTCCCAAAATTTAAATTAAATTTTTATTATAAACTTTGTTTTTTGTATGGTTCTTTGTGACAAGTTGGTCATGGTTTCTAAGTGCCATTTGAGATATTAGCAACAACAATTTCAGAATTTTTTTTTATTTCTTTGATGACATTCAGTTTTTCCCTTTTTGTAACTTTCTTTCTATCCATTTTTTGGTTCTATGATAAACAGATTGATATCATATATTTCAATTTTGCTCAAGTAAAAATCAAGCAGATATGTACACAGATGCGAAGTTATATCTGCAATATATCACGATATACATCACAGACTTATTGAATGGAATCTTGGCAACTTTAAATGGCGAAGAACTTTGTTTCTATGTTACATGAAAACAAGGAAGCTTTGCACCTCAAATTTTACCCCTGAAAAAATTTAAACAAAAACCAGCAAGGCTTAAGTGATGAAGAATTAAGTATGAATTACTAGAATTTTATGTAGATTAATTAGGAATTGCCACCTAACACTAAGTTGAATGTATATCAGGTCATGAAAAAGTAAAAACAAGTTTCGGAAAGAAATAAGTTTGAAAAAACATATTAATTTTGATAAGAGAAGTGATTTAAAGAAGATCCTTTTTAATTACTTACTACAATTATTTTTGTTCAAGTCATTTGACAGTTTCCTGTTATTATTATCTTATCAGATAATTTTGTTAGCAAAGACATTCAATTGTTCCTTGAGCACTTCAAAACCTCAATAGGAATGTCATAGGCACCAAAAGTCCTCTCTGTTTTCATCTTTCTCGATGCAATTTTTACCTGAACAAGCATGAAATATCCAACTTGAGAGTAACCCCATGTTCCAAGTGGTTCAAAAGCTTGAAACGGTCAATGAGGCGTTGAAAAGTTAGAAAGTCACCACCTCTTTGATCGTGCAAAAATAATTGTTTTCTTTGATCACCATAAAGTTATTATATTCTTCTAATCTAAGAATTCCATATTTTAACTTCTCAAAACTCTTCCACCTTTCTCTATTTTCTCGAAGACCCTTGAATTTTTTTTCCCTTGGCAAGAAACTCACACACCCATTTGCCCCTGTGGGGACCTGAACCCTCACCTTCCACTTGGGAAGGTAGAGGAGATAGCACTAGGCTATAGCCACTGGTAGACCCTTGGATTCTTACTCTTGATATACCTTTTTGATCGGCGATGGTTGTCGGGCCTCTTAGAGCACACCATAGCCCACCACCAGTCACATGTGATCCTCCTGTCCCTCATGCATCAGGCAACTACTGAAAAAATCACTATGGGTGGCTCCAAGGGGATTAACACTCCCAATCTCCACACTTCTCAAAAACATCCCAATCTCCACAATGTGAGGCAAGAGTCTTGCCATTATGCTATCTCCTTGGGGTTACTCTTGAAGAATTTAACATTACTCAAAAATTAAGTTTCCCTAATCTGTTAATTTAGCAAGTTCGTATAGACTTCTCTCCATGCATTGTACCTCATCATACTCTATGCTTAGCTTCTATAACTACTTCTTAAGCTTCCATCTTTGCATACTTATATTTTCCAAAGCTTCTTAGTTTCCAATCTTTTGTCAAATTTATTAAAACTCTTCTTTGTTTTTATAATGGTTTGGACATTATTCATTCTTGTTCTAACACCAAGCTTCCTAGAACAATGGCCATATCCAAGAAAAACGGCCACGTTCCTTTTGATTCTCCTGAAACCTCTTCATTCCTTTAATACTTTCAACCATCCTATCCGATAATTTTTTTAATCAATAGAAGATTACATTGTGCATCACAAGACAATTTTATAGCATCTTCAAAAGTTCAAATACTGATCATCGTGATATTTTCATTGAAAGGGATACTTCAAAGCACAATAGTTCCAAAGTAGGTAAATAATTCGGGTATTATTTTAATATATTCAACATTACTCAGAATCAAACAGCAAGACAAAAAAATGGAAAAAGAAAACCCCCAAAAAAAAAATCCTACTTCAGCAAGAAAACCTATAAAAAGGCAGAAAAAGGCACCTGCTGATATAATTACAAATGAAGAAGAATCTTGTAACTTTGGAGTAAGTTTCCATGGTCCGTCGCAAGGCATTCTGTGAAGAAAATAGGTGTTTGATGCTACATTCATAGTATTACTGGATGGATTTAATGAACAGATTTAAGGAAGAAAAAGAAAATAACAAACATGCCTGAGCATCTTCAGTCATTGAATCTGCCTCATCTAGGATGATAATCTTATAGGGTGGGCAAGGATAACCCCTAAAACATAGAATAAGAAGCAAATATATGAAGTAGAAGGCTTGATAGAAACTAAAATAAGCCAAAAAAAAGTGATTAAAAGATAAAAACATATACCCTTGCCATCCTGAAGCTACTGCAATGCAAAAATGATTAACTAAGCAAAATTAGCAGAATAAAATTATAATAAGATATGAAGATATTACCCTTGACGGCCTGAGCCGACAGCAACAGCTGCAAAATTTTTTATTTTTGTTCGAACTACATTGATACCACGGTCATCACTTGCATTCAGCTCCAGCACCCTAGACTTGTAAAGTTCAGGTCTGTCAAAGACAAAGATTCCATTCAGCTGAATTAAAACCACAATTCATGTGAAAAGTGTTCAATAACGAAATGAAATTTATCATACAAGGAACAACTTAGAATTAGGCCATTGAAGGCACATTAAGGTGACTAAAAATTAACTTCAATGAATGGCCAACAACAAATCCATGCCATCCACAAAATGAAGAAAACCACAAAAATAGGAGCGATAACTCAAATATGAGCAAGCTTCCAAACACCAATTGAAACTTTATTGTCACGTGTCAGCTGGGAGATGTTTCTGTACATAACTGAAAACTTTTGGACAGGAAATATTCAGCAAATTATCAGACTATATATACAATTGCCTGAAAAGTTAATGTTTTCAAGGTAAAACCAATCTATCAAAGTTTTAAACTGAACTATAAATTCCTACACACAATTGCATCAACAAATTACATGAGAAGAGTTGAGGATTTATATATTAAAGTTACACTCTCTCGAATCGCTTAAGCTTTTGGAGTAGATGGTTGTTAACACGGTATCAGAGCAAGCAAGTTTTTGTGCTCAAACCTCACCCCATCACCTGTATAATTAAAGTTGAAACACATGTTGAATCAAAAGAAGGACACACGTGAGGGGCGTGTTGAATGATTTATATATTAAAGTTACACCCTCTTGAATAGCTTAAGCATTGGAGTAGATGGTTGTTAACAGAATCTACACATTAAATTGCTAGATTTTACATTAGGCAAACAGTTCAGTTTTGGAATATGTGAATGTGTATGCATGGACTCTAGCAATTTTATCAAAAATTGAACACATTTTCAGGAATGTCAAACCCCATTACCATACAAGCCTCATAAAACCAATCAAAATGCCAAGTATCCCAGCACATGTCTAAATCTGAAACAACATTCTTGTTGGGGCACAGCGGAAGCAAAAGAAAGAAAGAAAACAATAATTCAAACCACAACATAAGATATATACGTGGTTCACCCAAAATCAGGGTTACATCCACGGATGAGAAGAGATTCACTATATATGTAGAGATATTACAATAGTAGAGAATTTCAACACCGGACCGTACACGCAAACTCTTGACCGAGTTCTTTGTGTACTCCACGAGACTCCCTCTCGCCATCAGTGTTCACTCTACCAAACCCGTAACTCACCCCTACCATCATCGTACTTCCTTATGGGGCTACATCTCTCAACTCATAACTCTCAACAATGGCCTAAGTGTCTATTTATAGAGTCACATACCCAATTCCTTTGTGGACAAGGATTACAATTTCTTCTCTATAAGAAATTACCATAAAAATACACTCTAAAATAGAAACTAATAATAATGGGAATTCGAGACATAATTTCTAACAATCTCCACCTTGGCTCAAATTCCATTACGTTAATCATCGCTTCTCATGGCAATTGAATCTGGACAATTCTCTGCAACTTCAATCTTCTCGATCTTATTGCAGAACTCGGATTACCCCCCACTATACGTTGCTCAATCAGTCAAACCTCAAGACTCCACCTTGACTACTCAAGCTCCATGCCATGTAATCAAGCCGATTGACTCCACCTACAACTGAAGCCCGTTGTAGCACATGTTGAGACTTCTTGTGTTTTCTGGATCTCCTTCACCTTTGGCTCTGATACCAGTTGTTGGGGCACAGCGGAAGCAAAAGAAAGAAAGAAAACAATAATTCAAACCACAACACAAGATATATACGTGGTTCACCCAAAATCAGAGTTACATCCACGGATGAGAAGAGATTCACTATATATGTAGAGATATTACAATAGTAGAGAATTTCAACACCGGACCATGCACACAAACTCTTGACCGAATTCTCCGTGTACTCCACGAGACTCCCTCTCGCCATCAGTGTTCCTACCATCATCGTACTTCCTCGTGAGGCTACATCTCTCAACTCATAACTTTCAACAATGGCCTAAGTGTCTATTTATAGAATCACATACCCAATTCCTTTGTGGACAAGGATTACAATTTCTTAGAGCCCAATTCACATCTCTATAAGAAATTACCATAAAAATACACTCTAAAATAGAAACTAATAATAATGGGAATTCGAGACATAATTCCTAACAATTCTAAGTGATTTCCACAACCAGCACAAGAAATTGTATCGCTCCACAACTTCCAAACATGAATGATCTTGCAATTTGACAAAAACCTGTTATTCATAATCTCACGAAGGTGCTACTTGCAGATACAATTTGACAATACTACAACTTATATGGCACAAAAAATTGGATTTCAAATCAAAAGGAACATATAACGGCAAAGTACCCGTAAAGCTGATGGGCGATGGCGAGTGCAGTCGTTGTTTTGCCAGTGCCGGGCGGGCCATAAAAGAGCATGTGTGGACACTGCCCACATGAAAACACCACAAATTATAACAATCAGAACAAGGGTATGGCTAATAGTATCGCCTTTTGACGATTCCATGACAATCAAAAGCATGAAACCATATATTCACCCGAAAATAACTATAAAACCCTAACAATAGGGTTTCAAGCAAAACAACAACATTAAGTAAAGACCAAAAAAATTTCAAAAATCAAATGATATATTGTTGAATTCGAAGAGAATCGATTACGTTTGTGGTCTCGAGTGTGTTCGTGAGGACTCGAACGACCTCGTCTTGGTGAGCTACGTCTTTTACCTGCTTGGGTCGACTGATATGAATCGGCGACCAAAATATGGTCAGAGGTTAGGGAAAAGTAAATTATATAGATAAAAGTTTGGTTGTGTGTGTATACATATAATAAAAGATGAGAATCTGAGGATTAGAGAGGTTAATACTATTTCTCGACCCATGGCTGAGAGCTCTGCAACACTGGCGCCATGTCTTTCTCTCTCTAACACACACTCTCTGAGTCTCCTTTCTATGCTACCTGGAGTTTTCCCGCGGATTTGGGCATAAAATGGAGATCTTGTCTTGAGGACACAAAAGAAGGCCCAGATGGGGGCCACGTAAGTCGATTCACTTGAAAACCCTACGCCAAATAAAAATTAGAGAAAAATTATATATTTAGGTCGATTTTTAATTAAATAAAATAATACTGGCACTGTCTCAAAATTGTTGGGCTGTTTAATAAAATAAATTTTTTTATTATATTGATAAGCATAAATTTATAAGTTTATCCTTCTTAAAAGACAAAATAATTCTGCACTTATTTAGTAGAAATGATATTTTAAAAATGCTACCAAAAAAAAAGACTACATCTATTTTTTGAATGGGTAAGGGTGGCAATTTCTCTCAACGGGTAGGGTTTTTGCCCCATTTCGTTTCTAATAAGAATTATAAGACAGATTTGATAGTCCCTACGTGGGTTTGGAACGAAATGAATTTAGTAATAAACTCGTCCCGATTATATATTTAACTTTTAAAAATATATATATTTAATATTTTTAAGACTCATATTATTTTGCTGCAACTATAAGTAAATCTATTAATATTCATTTCTTAGTAATTTAAAAGTTAAAACAGCTTATTTATCAATTCAATTTGAACACAATGGGCTAGTTTTTTTTCCAACGTAATAAAAGTGACAAAACTCGCCCTGCAGTTAAACTTAGGGTGAAGTTGGTATTTTGACTATCGGAGTAGGCGCGTAGATGGTATACCAATTACAAATATTCGGAGTAGGAGTAAAATTGATATGACGAATTTTCTAGCGAGGTGGAGTAGGATTTAACCAAACCCGTCACAATTTTAGGAATGAAATATGTACTTTAGGACATCCCAAAACAATTGACAAATTTTTTGAGATGGAAGGAGTATTTGGCCAATGTTATTAGCCCTCATTTCAATGCGAAAGATAGAAAGTAGAGACTTCTCTCTCAAGTTTATTATGGGAATTATTTGCAATAAAATGAAAAAAGAAATAATATTTTTCTTTTTCAATATACATTGTCGGAACTTCAATATTTTCTATCGTATTTTTATTCATTTTTTCTTTTTTAACAATCCAAATTTTATCATATTCTAATTCACCTAAACACAAGTGCACACATATATGGTATATATGTACTACTACAAAAGTAGAAATATTAATAAACCTCTCCCCAATTCTTATGAAAGGTCTTTTCAGTGGTGTCCACCACATTAATCATCCATGTCCTAATATTTTGTCTTGTATGTAAATTTTTTTTATATTTAACATTTTTTTTTTTTTAATAATTTTTTTTTTTTATTCCCCTCCCCCACCTCTTAAAACTTAGACTTTCTCGTTTGACCCATTTTAAAAAAAAATTCCACACTTTCATTGACCCTATCGTTTCTATTCACTCCATTCCCCATTTTAATATTCTCATTTCTCCTATTGTTATTGTTTTAATTTTTAGAACACAACATTCATCTGCATACAACATAATTGATAAAATAACAGTATTATGCCATGTGTTACTTTTTTATAACATTTTATCGCTACATCAGTTTGTTTTATCCTTGTTAAATAGGGCCCAAAAAATAATAATAATAAGGGTAAAATGCAAAAAAATCCCCTAATCTTTACTCTCTCTCTTTCAAAAACTTCCCCTGAACTTCTATTTTTTAAGTAAACCCCTTAAACAATCACCATTTTTGCAAAAATCCCCCAACCGTCAATGTTTCGTCAGTTTGTCCACCTGAAATTGTTTTGTGACGTAAGCAAAAATTCAAAATGACAAAGATACCCTTAGTACAATAAGTTTAATAAATGAATTTTTAATCCCAAATCAATGGACAAAGACGATGCACTGCCTCTCGTTGAACACCAACTCCTCCTCCTTAGCCAATCTCACCTCGCCATGTGTCCATTCTCCGGTGACACACTCCGCCGCAATAAGGGTATCTTTTCAAGAAAAAAAAAAATCAACTCCATTCTCTGTAATCGATTTGTTCTCACTTGTTGTTATCTGCAATCGATTTACACATATATATATATGAACGTATATAAGACATTTGAATTTGTGAGAAAATCAATTATTTAACTACTGGACTCTGACTCTCTCATTTATCAACCTCATCGTATTTTCATTCTTCCTTGTTCTTCCTCTATATCACCGTTAACGGAGAAAGACACACACCAAATCCAATCAACCCCCAGTTGTTCTTTGCCAAAACTTAAGACCCAAGTCCTCTTCTGCAATCTTTGGTTTATCTCACGATTGTAGAATCCGTCAACGGAAAGAGATGTTGTCAATCAAACCTAACATCATCGTCAATGGAAAGACCCACCACGCACCAAATTCAATCAAACCCAATATACAACCTGTTTAAATTGGAACCCATTTTGATATTTTGATAGTGTAACCTTACAATTTCCTCTCAATTTCTTCAATTGCTTGTCGGTGCCAGAGTTGTAGGTTGCGCTCCAATCTCAAACACTCCATCGCCGATTCTTTCACCGTCAGCTGAGACCTCTAGCTAAATTAGTAAAAAGCTCTTTGCACCATAAAGTCTCTGTTCCTAATCTCGGACCACATCAATGCCACACCCTCTAAGAGTTGTCATCTTGCAATGAGTGATTTAGAATTTGCAGTGGGTGAGTTAGGGTGATTTCTGGCACAAGTGTTGTTGGTGTTTGGATAGTGATATTGTGATAAGGTTTGATACGCTGTCTAATTTTCATTGGGTATTAGGATTGTGGACGACATGTCAGTAACTAAAGGTAAATAAACAATAAAATGGTCTCCTTCTGTTAAGGATAAATTGGTAATTTACTGTGTACTTAACGGAAACTTCACATTTTGTCATTAATTGCACTTTTTTCATAGTTCAGGGACAGTTGTTAATACAAGGGGTTTTTGTGCAATCAGTTGATAATTTAGGTTTTTTTTTTTGCACTTTATTCAAATAATAACAAATAAATAAATAAAATGGTTCTTTCTCAACCAATATCAATTAAAGAATTTTATTTATTTATGCATGTTGTTCAGTGGATGCGTTGTTTAATGGTAGAGAGCACACAATAAATTAAATCAATCATTTTACTCTATTTGACTATTTCTTAGGTAACTGGAATTAAAATACCATAGATATGACCGGTATCGGTCATACGACATGATTTAACCGGGTTTTAGTTTTAAAAAACACGGCAGTCCATTTGTTTGGGTTTCTCTTTTTAGTGTGCTACTCTTTCTTCTGCTATAAACCAGATAGCGATAGTTTGTTACCTTATCCGCAATCGTGAGATTATATGTTATAAGACAGTTTGGTTAATCGAAAATAATGGTACAAGACAATTTCCCCATAGTGTTTGTTAAATATAATTGAGACCCTACCTTATTTATAGGCAATTTACAATCTCTACAACTCTACAAAACTTATCCTAACCTTCTATAAATTACTATACTCTTTGCAAATATCTACAACATCTCTAACATTTTAGAATTTTCCATTTCTCTTTACAAAAGTACACAGTCTCCGCATCAATCTGAAAGATTTTAGAACTCAACCTATTCATGTCATACAGAGTTCTCATTAATACTCATGTGTCAACACCTCTCTACAAATTACAATTTGAAACTAAATTAACCTTTCAACTCACTAAATTTTCCATTTATTGCCTACCTATATTTATTTATTTCATTATTTTAGTGGATCTAAGTAAAAACCCAAGGGAGATAAAGTACATGAATAATACAAAGGAAAAGAACGGAAGAGGAATGTCTAATTATTTTTTCTTTTTTTGTTAGCGTAAGTGAAAAAGTAGATAGAAAGTTGAGGGTTGCCAATTTTTGTGTTTTTTTTTGTTTGAGTATGCAAGTTGACAAAACTGAAAAGTCTTTACTTTTGTTTGGTTATCCGAAAAAATAAGAAGAAAAATGAACGGTTGAGAAATTTCATATACACAACTACTAGGGAGATGAATAAAGAGGAACTCAAATATTCTTGTTGAAAGGTGGAATATTTGTTTTCTCGTTTATTTTGCCTTTAATTGCATTGTTGAGGACTTTATCGTGCATATATATATATATATATATATATATATATACACACACGCACTATTAGTGTGGCGAATTATGTGGACAGTTGAGTCATGGGTGGGTGCAAAAAAAATTGACAGGTTATTGGTGGGTGCACTTTTACAAATGGTATAATAGTTTGACCTAATCGCAGGAGGTAGAACTCTTTTTAAAGTAAAAGCCAATAATAAAATCGTGCAAACTCAGACCCAAAATAGACATATCATTTTATGTGGTGGAGTGAATCGTTATAACTGAATTTAGACTCACACATTAAATCATGCCCACTCAATCACTATTATTCTTAATCCTTTTTTAATTGTATTAAATCCCATATATATATATATATATATATATATAATTTCTTGGACTCTTACATTATTTGTAATTTGCTATCAAAGTTTTAGCCTTACTCTGGGTTACAAATTATAACTCTATAATTTTGTAAACACACCACTTTTACATCCAACAGAAATCTGACAATTAAGCTATCAATGCAAGGTTTTGTTAGATATTTATTGAGCACTTCCAATCAATAAACGAGTTGAGTTATGAAGACCTCAGACTAAACTCTTTAATAAATTTAATTACTTAACCAAATGATATTGTAAGTTAAATTTTAGTTCACAATGCACAAGAATTGTTTTCAAACTAATCATGTGACTGACTTGAATTTCTAATTTGCATTTGATAAAAATGGTACATAAGGCTGCTATGGGATTGGATAATGTGCGTCTGTCCACCGGTTAAGTTTGCTGAAGAGTGAAGATAGATCTGCTTAACGTTTAAATTTCGAAATTCAAAATTTAAATACTAACGTGACAGTCTGTGACCTGAAATCCAATGAACTACCACTAAAATTCGGAGAAGATAAAGAAAACTACAAGTCCACTGAGGTTTGACCACCCAAAGAAGCATTACTTGGATCCACTTGATTGGTCGTGTACCTTTCAATTTCTGACGGTAACTGAACAAATTCAAATAAAGATACTTTGTGAACCCCACTCTTGTCCGCTCCTAACGAATACCAAGCCGAATCAACGGTCACGATCAATTTTGCAATTCAAATAGCCCATTTATCCGCCTCAAAAGCATCATAGAAACACTCCCCTCTCTCTCTCTCTCTCTCTCTCCCACTCTCTCTCTCTAAAAACGTCCAAGAATTGTTCAAGAACGCATGAGAATTCAAAGTTTCAAACCCCCATTTAAACCCTACTTTCTTTGAGATTCAATCTTTATTGAGCTAGGGTTTTTTTCGTGCGATCATCACATCGTGTTAAAAGTTCAGTTCTTGAAAGAATTTGAGTTTCTGGGTTACATTTCAAGCTGAAACAATGTCGACCAAGAATCGCCGATCAACTGGTTCGTCGTCGTTGCAATCGTCTTCCTCTTTGGCAAAGAGGCATGCCTCGTCGTCGTCGGAGAATCTTGGAAAGGTCACGGCGGCGCCACCGCGCATGGCGAAGAAGAGACCGCCTCTGGCGAATGTGACCAATCAGAGGGAGGGTTCTCAGAATGGTTCGCGAAACTCGGGTTTTGGGTCCTCCAATATGGTAAGTTTTTATCTAATTTCAATGATTATGGCATAATTAGAGGAACAGAAATATAGGAATTTCTGGTGGGGTCTATATTCCACCAAAAATCTTACCTTTAGGTTAAAGTTTGATTTGTGGGTATCTCATGTCTGGCATGTATAAATGAGCTGTTTTATATAATTATATAGATATATATGTATGTATGTATGTATATGTCAATGGTTCTTTGTGAGTAACACCTTTTCTTTTCTATATTTGTCTGTTTTTCCACATAACAAATATTGATTCATTATATATTGGTATTGCTAATATAGGTGCAGAACAAATAAAGAAATGTGATTGAATTTACCCAAAAGAAAAAAAATATATTGAAAACTATGTTATAGATTTAGGTAAAAACCTAAGTACCTAAAAGAATACCAATATTACTGAAAAGAAAGAAATGTGATTGAATTTACCGGAAAGAAAAAAATATGATTGGAAAACTATGTTCAGAACTATAGATTTAGCTAAAACCTTTTCTTTTCTAATTATTATTATTATTATTATTATTATTATTATGGAAACAAAAAGGGTCATTTTGTGAATTTTAGTGGTAACCAGACCTTTGATTAAACTACTTTTACTAATGGTGAGATTTTTGTATCAAGGAAATATTTAGAAGTGCCTAAAAGAATGTCATGCATCCGTTTGTAAGATATTTGGAACTACAGTCACATAGAGAGACTTTCTTTCTCTTGTTGCTTGGGTCAGGTAATCGATTATTTAATACATGATTACAGTAAAGGGCACCAAAAATTTATTGAAATTCTCCATTTACATGGATCTCTCTCTCTCTCTCTCTCAAACACATGCGCATGCACATACACACTGCAACGATTGCGTATTACATGGAAATGATATTTCTACTTATTTTCATTTTCCTGCATAGCATGTACTATGAACAGATTTTGATTCAATTATGGAGGGTTTTGAGTTATGTGGTCATCTTTTGACAATTTTAAGGACAGTTTTCTAATGATTCTGTGCTTGCTTTGTGAAATGATGTACTATCCGAAGTGTTGAACATATAATTTAAAATATTATGGAAAATAAATTGGGCATAGTTCATTTCAATGCAACACCTCCAAGAGTTTTGTTTTTGATTTGGTCTTAAAGTTATTAACATTCAGCTTTTGGCATTTGAAATATACTTGTATTAATATTTCAGAGAAATGATTAATGGAATTTCATACTTGAAGGTACCATGTGTGACTAAAATTGTGAATGCCAAGAAGGGATCTTCTGCATGCAGTAATAATGCAGCCTTTTCTGGAAGTATTTTGCCAACATCCTCAAATGCGAAGCCAAGCGTGGTTGCTTCTGGTAAAGTTGCTTCTTTCTCAAGAAGTGATGAAATTCTCTCTAGGATTACTGCCCCTCCTGCCCCATGCAGCATGGATATTTGCCCAATTGAATCGGATGGATCTTCAGTTTCCTTGGATGAAACTATGTCTACTTGTGATTCGTTAAAGAGTCCGGAAGTTGAATATATAGACAACAATGATGTTGCAGCAATTAATTCCATTGAGAGGAAGACATGTAGCAAACTCTTCATTTCAGAGCATGATGAGCCATCAGGTTTCATATTATGAACATATTTTGCTGATTCTTTTCAGTTTTAATGTCATTAAGTTTCATGATCTGTGAAGTTATTTATTCTAGTAGCCTTCTTAAATTATCTTAGTTGTATATTTCACAGGAAACATCTGCAAGAGAGAGATCCTTGGGGACATGGAAGCAACTGATAAGATTGTTGATATTGATGGAAATTTAGTGGACCCTCAATTATGCGCAACCATGGCTTGCGACATTTACAAGCACTTGCGAGCATCTGAGGTTCAACATCTGTTTTCTTAAAAAGAAAAATTATTTATTTCTCTATGCAATGGTCTTATCTTTAGCATTACTTAAAAATACAGCTCCTGAACTACTCATTTTTACCGGGTATCTTTATAGATGTTCTCTGTTTTTTACTGGAGAAATGTTATTATTAAAGTATCTACTTGGCCAAAATGGCGCATGAATTACAATTGAACCGACTTTCAGTGCATCACGTATCAGATACAGTCTAAATGACATGGTTTATAGATTGGTATTGGCTATCAACTCAATTTACCTACATTGTTGAAAATGGCATTGCAGAATTTATTTGGTTTTCTAACAATGAACTGTCCTATATTTAGCCATTCAAAAACAGGGTCAACAAATGAATGGTCCAAAAAATGGTTATTATGCTCTTATACCCTTAGCTGACATAGGTGGACAGACCAAATCTCTGGTATCAGTGTTTGCCAATTCTAATGACATATGTTACTATACTATGTAATGCACTAAGAAAAGTAATAGATGAAACTCTATTTGTGATCTATACACAGTTCATAGGTTCAATTTGTTTTAGTTACTCCTACATATATTTTGATTTTTATAAATCATTTATTTTAATTATAAAACAACTAAGTACTACTCAATTACTTTAAGGCATAAGATCACATCATCAGAATTTCATTCTTATCTAACTTCTGGTGGGAATTCAAGCTGCATGGGCTCCACAATTGTGCTATGGACTGAATTTATTGTTGGTTTACAATAATGTAGGCCAGTGGGATAGTTTCTCGGTTTGAAGCAAAATTTCCTGAAATTTTAGGCCAGATATGAGCTGGATATCTGGAATTCTTTTTGTTATATTTGGGGAGGGTAAAGTATAGAAGTGTTCAGGATTTGATTTGTAAAAAACACTTTTGGGATATATCTAAACACGACCATGCTTAATTAGATATAAATGATTTAGGAGTTGTTTTTCTATTCTCAATTTGTATAGTTGTTAAATTTGCGGACTAATTTGTTATATTTGTGGACTAATTACAATCTCTTGATTCTAATTTCTTTATTAAAAAAAAAATCCTTTTTTTGTTTTTTTCCCATGTCAATTTAGGCAAGGAAAAGGCCTTCCACGGACTTCATGGAGAGGGTCCAGAAAGACATCAATGCTAGCATGCGTTCTATACTTATTGACTGGCTTGTGGAGGTAAATTATGGTGTGCTGTAGTATTATGAATTTGGAATTCCAAATCTCTGAATTTTCATGCTTTTAGGGGTGATTCATTGTATGATAATACATTTTTACCAAGTAAGAGGGATTTAATTTAATTATCAAAGTCCTGGTTAGCAATATGATCACCCTTTATGGATTTCCAAGTGTTTAACCATATGTACATTTCTACCACGTATGGTGAGCTTGCTTGTATCTCCAACTGCAGGTTTCTGAAGAGTACAGGCTGGTCCCTGATACCTTGTATTTGACTATAAACTACATAGATAGGTATCTTTCTGGCAATGTGGTGGATAGGCAGAGGTTACAATTGCTTGGTGTTGCATGCATGATGATAGCAGCGTAAGATAATATTTTATGCCTTATGCTTATTTCCTCTTCTCTTTGATCTTTTTTCACTTCTCTCTCTTTCTATGTGTTTGTGTATATCTGTGTGTGTATATTTATATATTTATTATTAATTTTTTGCAAAGGAATAAACATAGATAGTAACAAATGAAATGATATTGACAGAAAATATGAGGAGATTTGTGCACCCCAGGTGGAAGAGTTTTGTTACATAACTGATAACACGTACTTCAAGGAGGAGGTTTAATTTCTATTTAAATGTAGCTGCATTTGTGCATTATCTACATGTTGCTTTCAGTTTTTGCTAAGCACTAGGAAATATGATTTTTGCAGGTTTTGCAAATGGAATCTTCTGTTCTAAATTACTTGAAGTTTGAAATGACAGCCCCTACAGCAAAATGTTTCTTGAGGTAATGACTAGACTCTTGATTCTTACTTAGTATAATTATGGTTTCATAAGCTACTTCTAGTACTTACCTGCATCTCACTGATACATAAATATTCATAGGCGATTTGTTCGTGCTGCTCAAGGGGTCAATGAGGTACCATCATGAACTAGATCACTTGGTCTTTGCATCTTATATATGTTGGTGAATGATGAAACAAAAGTCAAAAAGGCCATCGTAATGACATAATACTACTCAAATTAAAGTTGAACTTGATTTTTGGTAAAATTTTACAGCATGGTATGGTCAGAAAAAAATTGGTTGTTTACGGGTGGTTTAATATTTTATCTTTGCTTAGGCTCCATCGTTCCTGCTGGAGTGCTTAGCGAACTACCTTGCAGAGTTATCTCTTCTGGAATACAATATGCTTTGTTATGCTCCATCACTTATTGCTGCTTCAGCAATTTTCTTGGCCAATTATATGCTAAATCCTTCAAAGAGACCTTGGGTATGCATTGGTTACTACTCATAATAACTGATTTTGCTTCTTGTTTAGATATAAGGTCCCAGGCCTATTTTCTCCTGGATATGTAATTCAAGTGAAAAATATTACAATCTTTATTTTTGTTTTGATACAGAATTTTACTTTGCGGCACTACACACAGTACGAGCCCTCTGATTTATGTGACTGTGTGAAGGCGCTGCATAGCCTTCGCTGTAACAACTACAATTCCAGTTTGCCTGCAGTCAGGGAGAAATACAGTCAGCATAAAGTAAGCAAAATTCCACAATCCAGTTTAGATTTTTGTGAGGGTGCAAGAGTTCAAAATAATACACAAATAATTCATTGATGAAAAAACTGCTTTCATGACGCGCTAACAAAAAGTGACATTTGTTGTCTATGAATCAGTATAAATTTGTGGCAAAGAAGTACTGCCCTCCTACAATACCACCGGAGTTTTTCTACAACCTAAGCAGCTAGCTGATGGTCATGTTACTGTTCCAATACTTCGTTGGATGGGCTTCAGGCGCACTTCATCTGCCGTTTACTGCTTGATTTCATTGAGGCAAAGGAAATTGATTTCCACTCTTGATGTTCTTCTAAACATTCATGTTAGTTGTGTGTTCGCTGTTGGGGTCCTCGGCTGGTTTCTCATCCTTCTGATTTGCTGAATGTGAGCTCCCCAGGATGACAATCTTGTACTAATGTTCTCTAGTTCAGGTTTCCTTTCTTACTCCAATTTGTGTATGAATGACTTTCTCAATGTATTCAGAATTTTGTTTCCTTTCCTTTTTCTTTTCCCTTCTCTTATTAATTCCCTTTGGTCTTGATGTTAAAAATGAAATTCATGTTATGATGATACACATGCCTGTGTCAAGTGTGAATTAGGATGGTGCTGGAGGAAATGATTTTATTTATTTATTTATTTATTTTTTCCTGGTAGAAAATTAATTTGATAGACATAACTTTTGGAAGTTATATGCACAAAGTGAATATCTTCAGATTCAGAACACCTATGTAAACCATTTCACATACCAAACAGAGACCAAAAGAATTTCAAACCTTGACCTCCTCATTACTACAAAGCGGCTATCTATTTATTTCTTAATTATATGGTACAAATGTACAATAGCTCATATGATACATCACAAGTGGAGTCTACAATCCAACATAGTAGTGCCTACTTATTGACCACATTGTGCTTTGGTTAAGCCCAAGGGTCCAACCTCAACACCATGGTTCGGACTAATCTTGAGCCAGTGACAATCGTCAAATGAGCACTGTGGTCCATCATTTGGCCGCTCCACATCAACGGCCCTCATGTATGTGGGACCCCAAGTAGGGGTCCCATCTTCATAGGAGTTATGTGTCATCTTGCGTATCTCAGAGCCGTCTGATCTGATCGTAAAGATATCACCATAAGGTTGATAATGATGTGGGTTCGAGATTGGCTCAGCTGACACTGCAGAATAGTCTGAAGTGAATACAATAGTCTTCCCATCCGGGCTGAACCACGGGTGGTTAGTTCGCCCAGCTGACCCACTCTGTACCAACTGCCGGAGCCCTGTTCCGTTCGGGTGAATCATATACAACTCGAAGCTACCCGAACCCGGATTCTCCCGGTCCGACGCAAAAACGATCCAATCGCCGTCCGGTGACCAGTTACACATTGTGTCCGTCCAGGGGCCCTCCGTCAACCGGTAGATACCACCCATTTCTCCATCCAAAGCGTCCATTATATACAAGTTCTTGTGACCCGAGCGACCCGAACGAAAAACGAGCAACTTTCCGTCGGGGGAAGCAGAGGGAAATGCATTGTTTTCGCCGCCGGTGGTCAATTTTTTGTAGCCCAATCCATCATCATCAACATTGATAGAGATAATATCAACCTTAGTGATCTCTGTCGCGAATGTGGGTCCCACAGCAGTGTAGACCACACCTTTCCGTTTCGGATCCCATCCGGTTGAGAAGGCTGTTCCGGTGAAGACCTTACGCCGGTTCGACCCGTCCCGATTCACGACATAGAGACCCGGGAAGCTAACGTAGGCAATTCGGTCCCCTTCAGGCGAGAAGGAAGGAAATGACCCGTCAACCCGAAACAGTGAGATGTCGGGGACAGGACTCTGGATGTTTTCAAACAACAAATTTTCGGGTTTTCCTCCATTGCTGTCCCCTCTGCATTTATGGTAGCCGACCCGCGTTGAATCGGGTGAGATAAAAGGGTTAAAGTGATGATTTTGTGGTGCTATGGGTCGAGTCACATATCTGAACTCGTTCGAATCAACGTCGAACAGCTCTATGTGGCGGAACTCCGAATCGGGTCTTCTCGTAGCCACCGCAATGAAGCTCCTGTTTGCTGTCGAAGCCGCCGGAGTGAACACGTGAAGACCAGGAGGTGTGACTCGCTGAGTCACAACCGAGTCAACGCTGATTGCTCCGTTTTCTGGAAGAATCGCTCTGTAAACACTCCACCACCCATCGTCACTCCTCCGATGAAAGTACAGAGTGGATTCGTCCGCCCAACTCGGCCACCCACCGTGCTCAACCACCTTGACTCGGTCCGACCCATCCCTAGTCAAGAATACATAAATATCAGTACTCAGTTCCTCAACTTCACCACTCCATCCCCTCTCTCCAAAAGACGCCACAGCAGTCCAAACACCCGACGGAGACACGGCAGGGCTGAGATCGGCGACCCCGTACGGCGTCAACCTCCGAGTCAACCCGGTTTCGAGCTGAGTCGAGTACACAGCTGCCCAACTCGTCCGAGGCACGCCCGAGTCTTCATGAGTCGACACGTATACCAAGTACTCACCCACCAAACTCGGCCTATCCTTCATTGAAATTCGACCAATTGACGGTTCACTGCCTAACAGAGGGATTTGAACTCTAATCGGGACTTGGAGAGCCGATCGTCTTCTGGTGTGGTCGGCACTATCGTAATAGATTGCATCAAGATATATGTTTGAGGATCCGTTTCGTTCTGTGACGTAGATGAGGTTGATGAGGGTTTGATTGGGTATGATAGAGAGGATTGAGGATGATGTTGGTGAGGGGAAGTGGCCGTTGAAGTTGACGGAGTGGCCATCGGTGATTCGGAGCTCGTTGGCGTTGGTTGGTGGGTCCCGTGTTGGGACGGTGTAGATGTCGAAGAAGTATCTTGATCTACCAAACGTGGCAAAGACTATGCTGGTGCGGCTGCTTGGGCCTTCATGGTCCGCTGCTGCAGGATATAGAGTTAGGATGAAGCTGAAGAAGAAGACGATGAAGGAACAGAGGGGCTCTTGAGGTCTCATGGTGTGTGTGTGGTTTCTTCTACCCTGCACTCTTGGAGTTAAATTGTGTGTGAGAGAGATGCGATGAGATTTGTGGTGTAAGGGATGACGTTTTATGAAGTTTGGTGGGTCCCAACTGTGGATGGTATCTATTTGTCAAAGCAATGGTGTACAATAGTTTTATAGGGTGGGACCCGAGAGAACTTGTCCTCATGGTAATTATTGGAGAGGTCAATTTTTATCCAACTTCATCGTTTGCCTCGTATTTTTATTGACCTTGTCTCATTTATGAGATGGTTTTCAGGTAAAATCTTAATTTAGTTTTGAAAAATAAAATTTTTACACCGAATAATTTAACTATGCCACTTCACAAATGCCCAACATAGCTCATCTCATCACTTGAGCAAGCTTCTAGAATGCAATCATCCAAAATTGAGAGAAGCTATAAACCGTTTCGATGGACGAGATTGGGCGTTGTTTATGGGCCTCATGTTTTTTATGCACATCTTTGACTAATTTGGGTTAAAGCCCTACGCGTCTTAAAATATGTTATCAAGAACTTCCGAAAAAAAAAAAAATGTTATCATGCGTGGAATTATGTGGCACTGGCCAATTGGGTTGTGACAACACATACTTAAAACTACTGAAACCAGATATCTGTGTATTAAGAACACTCTTGTGATCCATTCTTTTATCTGAGAATGGGCCCTTTCACAAGTTCCGCGGTATGTGCTGTAAAGATTTTTAACGCGTGTATTTCAAATTTTCCAGAGATTTACATATATTTTAAGGCTTGAATCAACTGAAAAAGGAAGGAAATGAAAATTTTTAAATTTTTTTTATAGTTTGATTAAATAGAAAAATATAAATTTTAAAAAATAGGATTATTGTAACTCTTTATTTTCTCCAAAATGTTTCTTTCACAAATCAAGAAAAAATTTTACTTTCCCATGAAAGCGTGTCTTTTTATTTAGTGTTCCTATTTTGCCAAATAGCTTCTTTAATATTAGGGTAAAGTGCATATAACTCTCTTGAACTTTATTCTCTCCCCCTAAAAAACTTTTTTTTTTTTGGCCAAAAACTCCCTAAACTATCTTGATTTTTGCAAAAAAACCCAGGGATCACTTTTCCGGTTGATTTTATTTGTGAAAGAGGCACGTGAGGCATGTGACCTATATTGTAAATTTTAAATGGCAATTTTGGTAATAAACCCCCCAAACCGGTGACTCCAGCCATCGGCGACCTATTTCCTCCTTCAACAATTAACGGTGGTACAGTGCAGAGTTATGGTCATCGCAAAGAGCAGCGACCTTCACGACGTTGCCATCTTCTCGTATAACCAGGTCGCCAGAGCGCGGCCTAGAAACCACCATGGACGGCAACCCTTGGTCGTCGTCCCTTTCTAAAATTATTGGGTTGCTGACCAGCAATGCAACCCTCTTCAAATCACGACCCAAGGTCACTGCTCTTCACGATAGCTAATTTTGCCGTCCGGCGACTTGGAGACAGTGGCGTAGCCATAAAGGGACAAGTAGGGGCAATTGGCCCAGCTGAATTTTTAATTTTTTAAAATTTTATATGGAAAGATTTTTATATTTTTATTGTTACCCCCTCTAAAATTTAATAGTGCACACATATATACTATATATATATAATCAAAAGCCCATTCATGGGAGGAATATAATCGTGACATAATTGTAAATTGTAACGACCCGAACCTGTGGGTCCGAACCGTTAACCGGGTCCCTACCCAAACCCGAGGTCAACGAGGGTACAATGGTCATTTCCTGTGCTCTTGGGTAATTTTCAATTCACTACATGGCTTAAAACAATTCAAAATCATAGCCCAAGAGGAGAGGATCAAAACACTGGTCAAAGAGGGAGGGTCAGCCAGTTGATGGCCCTTCGTCGGTTGGCTGAAATTGCATGGTCAGTCGGCCAAAACTGCCTGGTCGGTCGGCCAAAACGATTCTCAAAGTTGTAAGCTCTCGGGACTTTGCTATAGTGGCTCATCGGCCGACTGAAATTGGGGTTCAGCCGGCTGATGAAGGAGGGTCGGTCGACTGATGAAGGGGTTTGGCCTACCGAAACAGGTTTTTCCACGTCTCAGTTCACTAGAATGCCAAAATGGGCACTGTCAACCGGCTGATAATCCTTGTCAGCCAGCCGGCAGGCCTTAAAAAGCTGCTATCTGCAACAAGCAACACCAAACTGACTAGCTAGTTATGAGCCAACCTGATAAGCTATGCAATTCCGCTTTCACGGTAACATCTATACCATTCTCCGTCATAATTATCATTATAATTTCAAGTAAGGAATTTCAAATATATTACATTCACAAAATTAATACGATATTGTCATTCATATATCCCCCAATGATCGTATATAAAATAGAGAATATAAATACATCACGAGACACAAAATGATACATTTTCAGTTAATGTTTTACAAGATGAGGTTTAGGTACAAAAGATGGCAAAAGGGTCAGTTCTTTAATCCAAGCTAAGTCTGTGGTGGATACTCTTCCGCCACTTCTTTTTCGAGCCCTGAAAAATGTTAATAATGAATGGATGAGCACAATGGCCCAATGGAGGTGCCTAAGACACACCTCTTGAAACCCCGTGAATCCAACTATAACTTTTTTTTTTTTTTTTTGATAAGTATAATCCAACTATAACTAGAAATGAGAGAAAATGGGATCATGCATACTGGAAGAAATACAACCACCATATTAATATCAACTGTCCATGTTAGGAATATTCTATACCATGTTATGAAATGCAATGTCATGCAGTGTCACTCCCCGTTTCCAAAACATTTTCGTATCATCGTTCCAAACTATTAATGCAACCCGACCCATAGCACCTCTATGGCGTCCCGAAGAGAGGGTTGGCTAGCAATCCCCGACCACATGGCACCTTCATGGTGTCGTCTGGACCTAGGTAGCTCAACCTCCATCTACATTACATTAACACCACGTACCACTAGGCGCTTCCTAAGAGTCCGGGTTTTCGCAAACCTTGCATCAAGCCCTTTTTTCCAAAAACCATTCACTTTTCATTTAAATCAAAATTTTCTCATTTCATGCCCAATGATATGCATGGATGTCTCATACTTTCCAATGCCATATCAATAAAGGAATTTAATAATTCACAAATCAACAATGCTTCCATAATTTAAATTTCAACAATTTACACACAATAGGCAAGGAATTTACCACATAAACATGTTTTCTCACACAAATTCAACTAATACACATAGGCATATAGTTCATATACAACATTTAAGCTAATTTAGAGAAATTTAACACAAATTTAACATGTTAAACCACAAATCATGAAAAAAATCAACTCACTAAAGTCTAAGAAGACATGGATTAGGAACCCCTACCTCAATTTGATGAAAAGCCCAAAATTCACCTCAAACCCTAGAATTTGTGATCCCCACAATGGTGGCCAAATGAAGATTGGCTCCGATCCAGATGTAGATCTCGGCTTGCTCTTTAATTTGCCATAAACGACATCAAAAATCTCTCAAAAATGAGAGAGAAATCAAGATTTAAGGATGGTGGGAAAAAAAAAAAGAAAAAAAAAAGAATAAGAGAGAGAGAGCCGTGAGATTGAGAGAGAGATGAGGCCAATAATGGTCTCTTGACCATTTAGAAGAAAAGAAATGATGGGCCCCACCAAAAATAAAAATATTTTTATCTTTTTCCTTTTTTTTTTTATTCCCACCACAAATATATATATATATATATATATATATAACCCACATAAAATACATTAAATAAAATGCATGGGATGCCAATGGACTCAACCAAAATCCCCATATGCAATAATTCCGGTAACAGGTCCCACACGGAACCGTCTAACCCGAAAAATTAAAAAATGCCAAAATAACCACCCTTGCATTTCAAAGAGTCTTGAACTCATGAAATGCTCCAAACAACTCTCAAACACAACTAGCACACTTCACAGTATCCGGTACGAAAAACGGCAAAAGACGAAAATGCCCTTGTAACGACAAAATTCCCCGGAAAATGAAAAATGGTGAAAAATAGAAACATCACATTCTCCCCAACTTAAAAGGATTTCGTCCTCATAATCAAGTCATACCTGTGGGAGAAGACAACTCTGAATATTTGGAGCGAACTTCCTGTTCGAGAAAATATAATATTTTTTTCTACTTTCACAAAATATTATATCTTTACCACTTTTCAAAAAAAAAAAAAAAAAAATCATCAAGATATTCTACCACACTTTTTGACTTTACCACAAACAAATAGATTATTTCCATCACTTCTTTATTTTCAACATTTTCCATAACATCTTCATTTTCAACATTTTCCACAATCTAAACAAAGTAAGCAGAGTAACCATTTACCAGTAGACAGAGACTCGTCGTATAGGTAATTAGATAATTTTTTTTAATCATCTAAATTTATTATTATTTGATATTATAATTTTAATTAGAAAAATTATTAGTTATTACTATCAAAATTATTTAGGGCTTATTGTTCTTTTAAATTTTAGTTTGTGTTATTATTATTTTTTTTTTCACACATGTGATATATTAGAATAGTAAGGTAACTGTATTATTTTCTTTTTCATATCTTATTCTTGATTTATTAAATATGATTTTTTTTTGTTAGTATATTTAATTGAATGAACTCAATTTTAAAACAGTAATGAATAATCTAAAAAATCGTTGTGAATGTACTGAATAGAAATATTATGAATTAATGGTTTAAATTTTACATATATTTTTTTGGTTCAAATTATATATATATATATATATATATATATATATATATATATTATTGTTATTAAAAATTGCCCCCACAGAATAAAATTTTTGGCTACGCCACTAGTTGGAGACCTGTACCACGGCGACACAAGGTCGCTGAGCAGTAATTTTGGACATAGGTCGCCATGAAGTCGACCTTTCCAAGTTGTGATGCACCTACGTAACCGCGACCTTGCGGTCGCTTTTTCGCGACGCCGATGACCACTGCCAGAGCAGTGCCTCCATCGCTAGCCATGAAAAGGAAAGAGAGGGGAAGAGAAGGTTAGACAGAAGAGAGGGAGGAGGGGGGAGGTTCGTACAGTAGTTATGTTGGTGTTGCAATGGATGAGTTAGGGTTTCAAAGCTTCACTTTCAGGGTTATTCAGTTGCAATGGACTAGTTGGTTTTTAGGTTTGGCGCTAACTCTCTTTGGCGTTAAAGTTTTGGTAAAGTGATAATGAGTTGTCCAAATATTATTAGCTGTTCAGAATTTGTTTAATACATCAGCAATAGAAGCCAATCAAACACTAAAACGACGTCCTTTTATAAAAGGGTAATTTTGTAATCAAACATCTCCGGTAACCTCTTATGCCGGAGACTATTCATTTTGTCCTTAAATTGTACATTTTTAATATGTACTTTACCCTTAATATTATTTTATTCAACAACTTCATTTTATAATTTGATATTTTCCTAAAATTTTCATGAAGAATTTTTATCTTAACCAAATACATACTAGAAAATCACTTTTCTTTTCATTCATTTCATTTTTCTTTTCATTTTCTATTTTTTTTTTTTTTTCCTTTCTTACTATTTTCATCTAACCAAACAGAGCCTAACATATTTAACGCATGAAGTAATCTGTTAAAATTAGGAGTGACAATTGACATGTTTTGGACTGACCATGAATAGGCGATTCAATAGTGAATCAATAACCAATTATCAACTCATTTGTGATAGGTTATAAAAGAGTTGGGTGTTAGATGGGTTAGTTAACACACATCTAACCCAATTATCCAAATATTTTTAGATACAAATTGTCAATTTATTTTAATTATTGAATATATATATATATATATATATATATATATAATGTTTTTATATTAAATCTTTTTGTTTTTTTTGGTCTCACTTGTTATAATTTTTTTCCTAGGAGAGAGAAAAGAGGGAAAAAGATATATAGTATGAGAGATAGAAACAAAAAATATTAATATTAATAATATTAGAACACTTATACTTCCACTAATATTATTAATTATATTAATTTTTTGATTTCATGGTTAAATTTTTTTTTTTTTTTTTTATGATAGAAAAAGAAAATAAATAAATAAATAAATAATTTTGTTTGAGCAAGTTAAGATGGGTATCGCTTTTAACTCACCTTTAATCATTGAATTGAATAGGTATTGACTTTTTACTCATTATTAACCCACTCAATTAAATTTTCTGTTATGTAGCATCATGGTCCAAGAGGATCGCGTCTTTGACACAAAATTACAATTAGGGTGGAGACATGAATTTGATTGGGAGTATATTAGGCATGAAGAAAAAAAATTAAGAGAGAAGAAGAAGAAAAATTTACTCAAATTTCCCCGGGGCATGCTGGCTCCGCATGCTGGCTCCTCTAAGTACTAAAGGATTCTCTTACTCAATTTTTTTTTTATATTATTTTTATTTATTTATTTATTTATTTTTATATCTGTGTGTATTATAAATATATAGGTCTAAAATATGATATTTAATTTTTTTTCCTTTTTCGTTCCCTCTCGGAGTTTCCAAAAGCTCTCTTTTAATCACTCTATGTTCTGGCATATTTCAATTAATATGATATTTAAATTTTTTTTCCTTTTTCGTTCCCTCTCGAAGCTTCCAAAAGCTTTATTTTAATCACTCTATGTTCTGGCATATTTCAATTAATATGATTTTTTTAATTTTCTTTTTCTTTCCCTCTCGAAATATTCAAAATCTCTCTCTTTAATCACTCATTGTTCTGGCATATTTCAGTTAAAAATATGAGCAAATAGGAGAAGCTTAATTAAATAAAAATCCCCACCAAGTATTAGTGCTACTTTATCACTTTTTAAAGTAAAAACTCCTGCCAAGTATTAGTGCTACGTTATCACTTTTTAAAGTAGAAGGTGAGAATTTTAAATAGTAAGTGAGAAGTTTTTTAGAAACCATTTCGTACCTAAGTATTCTATAAAAAAAAAGTTTAAGGAAGCATATATACTATACAACGGATGGATTCAAAAAATATATATACATATTTATAAATATATAGAATATAAGGGAAGTCCAAAATCAGCGCTTAATTTTTTGGTGAGAAATTTTTTATTTTTTATTTTTTCATTGACCTCAAGTAGCGTATAGTTTATCAATAAACGTTATAAATGGAAGTAAGTGTCTATGTTTTTGTTTTTTTTGTTTTGTTTTTTTTTTTTTTCTGGGAGAAAATTAATTTGATAGACATAACTTTTGGAAGTTATATGCACAAAGTGAATATCTTCATACCCATAACACCTACGTGAACCATTTCACAAACCAAACAGAGACCAAAAGAACTTCAAACCTTGAATGAGGTCTAGACACTGTTCCACTTGATAGTGGTAACGAAAATAAAATGATGTCTCTCTTTTGTTTTCCAAGTGTCGCTTGTCTTTTTAAGCTATATTCAAATTACCAAATTACGCAAAAGCAAACGCCAAGTACTTAAAAAAAAAAAAAAAAATTATTGAATCATGCCAGCATGATCAACCAAAATACAAGGAAAACTAAGATAATACTTTATAACAGTCCTCCTCATTACTACAATGTAGCGGTTATCTATTTATTTCTTAATTATATGGCACAAATGTACAATAGCTCATATCTCATATGATACATCACAAGTGGTGTCTACAATCCAACAGAGTGCTGCCTACTTATCGACCACATTGAGCTTCGGTGAAGCCCAAGGGTCCAACCTCTACACCCTGGTTCCGACTAATCTTGAGCCAGTGACAATCCTCAAATGAGCACTGTGGTCCATCATTTGGCCGCTCCACATCGACGGCCCTCATGTACGTGGGACCCCAAGTAGGAGTCCCATCTTCATAGGCGTTATGTGTCATCCTTCGTATCTCAGAGCCGTCTGATCTAATCGTAAAAATATCACCATAAGGGCCATAATGATGTGGGTTCGAGATTGGCTCAGCTGACACTGCAGAATAGTCCGAAGTGAATACAATAGTCTTCCCATCCGGGCTGAACCACGGGTGGTTAGTCCGCCCAGCTGACCCACTCTGTACCAACTGCCGGAGCCCTGTTCCGTTCGGGTGAATCATATACAACTCGAAGCTACCCGAACCCGGATTCTCCCGGTCCGACGCAAAAACGATCCAATCGCCGTCCGGTGACCAGTTACACATCGTGTCCGTCCAGGGGCCCTCCGTCAGCCGGTGGATACCACCCATTTCTCCATCCACAGCGTCCATTATATACAAGTTCTTGTGACCCGACCGACCCGAACGAAAAACGAGCAACTTTCCGTCGGGGGAAGCTGAGGGAAATGCATTGTTTTCGCCGCCGGTGGTCAATTTTTTGTAGCCCAATTTATCATCATCAACATTGATAGAGATTATATCAACCTTAGTGCTCTCTGTCGCGAATATGGGTCCCACAGCAGTGTAGACCACACCTTTCCGTTTCGGATCCCACCCGCTTGAGAAGGCGGTTCCGGTGAAGACCTCGCGCCGGTTCGACCCGTCCCGATTCACGACATAGAGACCGGGGAAGCTAACGTAGGCAATTCGGTCCCCTTCAGGCGAGAAGGAAGGAAATGACCCGTCAACCCGAAACAGTGAGATGTCGGGTACAGGACTCTGGATGTTTTCAAGCAACAAATTTTCGGGTTTTCCTCCATTGCTGTCTCCTCTGCATTTATGGTAGCCGACCCGCGTTGAATCGGGTGAGATAAAAGGGTTAAAGTGATGATTTTGTGGTGCTATGGGTCGAGTCACATATCTGAACTCGTTCGAATCAACGTCGAACAGCTCTATGTGGCGGAACTCCGAATCGGGTCTTCTCGTAGCCACCGCAATGAAGCTCCTGTTTGCTGTCGAAGCCGCCGGAGTGAACACGTGAAGACCAGGAGGTGTGACTCGCTGAATCACAACCGTGCCAACGCTAACTGCTCCGATTTCTGGAAGAATCGCTCTGTAAACACTCCACCACCCATCATCACTCCTCCGATGAAAGTACAGAGTGGACTCGTCCGCCCAACTCGGCCACCCACCGTGCTCAACCACCTTGACTCGGTTCGACCCATTCCTAGTCAAGAATACATAAATATCAGTACTCAGTTCCTCAACTTCACCACTCCATCCCCTCTCTCCAAAAGACGCCACAGCAGTCCAAACACCCGATGGAGACACGGCAGGGCTGAGATCGGCGACCCCGTACGGCGTCAACCTCCGAGTCAACCCGGTTTCGAGCTGAGTCGAGTACACAGCTGCCCAACTTGTCCGAGGCACGCCCGAGTCTTCATGAGTCGACACGTATACCAAGTACTCACCCACCAAACTCGGCCTATCCTTCATTGAAATTCGACCAATTGACGGTTCACTGCCTAACAGAGGGATTTGAACTCTAATCGGGACTTGGAGAGCCGATCGTCTTCTGGTGTGGTCGGGACTATCGTAATAGATTGCATCAAGATATATGTTTGAGGATCCGTTTCGTTCTGTGACGTAGATGAGGTTGATGAGGGTTTGATTGGGTATGATAGAGAGGATTGAGGATGATGTTGGTGAGGGGAAGTGGCCGTTGAAGTTGACGGAGTGGCCATCGGTGATTCGGAGCTCGTTGGCGTTGGTTGGTGGGTCCACTGTTGGAACGGTGTAGATGTCGAAGGCGTATCTTGATCTACCCGTCGTGGCAAAGACTATGCTGGTGCCGCTGCTTGGGCCTTCATGGTCCGCTGCTGCTGGATATAGAGTTAGGATCAAGCTGAAGAAGAAGAAGAAGAAGAAGAAGAAGAAGAAGGAACAGAGGGGCTTTTGAGGTCTCATTGTGCTTGTGCGTGTGTTGTTTCTTCTACCCTGCACTCTTGTGGTTAAATTGTGTGCGTGTGAGGATGTGATGAGATTTGTGCTGCAAGGGATGACGTTTAATGAAGTTTGGTGGGTCCCAAATGTGGATGGTATCCACTTGTCAAAGCAAGGGTGTACAAAGTTTTATAAGGTGGGACCAGAGAGAACTTGTCCTCGTGTTAATTATTGGAGACGTCAATTTTTATCCAACTTCATCGTTTGCCTCTTATTTTTATTGACCTTGCCTCCTTTGTGAGATGGGTTTTAGGTAAAATCTTAATTTAGTTTTGAAAAATAATTGTTACATGGAATAATTTGGCACTTCCCAAATATTCAACGGCAACTTGTAAGTTTTAAAATAGAATTCTATTTCAGGTTCAGACACAGGAAATAATGAAATATGGAAAAAAAGATTAAGATGAAAGATGTAAAAACTGTTTGAAAAGAGTGTATTTAAGTAGTTAATTATCAAATATTATCAAATTCTCCCAATTATTTTACAATTTATCAAAGTTATCATATTTTCTATGAAATACTGTTAAATTTCAAACTCTTTTAAAATCTCACCCATTTCAAACGTTTAAAATCTATTTTTAAATCCAATTTTGTTCCACCCATTTCAAACACAGTGGAGACAGAAAACTATTGGAGACAAAATCCACAGTGTTAGGAAGCTTCTAGAATGCAATCATCCAAGATTGAGAGTTGTTATAAACAGTTTCGATGGACGAGATTGGCCCTCATTTTTTTTATGCACATCTTTCACTAATTTGGGTTAAAGCCCGGTGCTTCTTAAAATTTGAATATTATTAAAGATCATTTCAAATGATTTAAAGATAAAAAATAATACTGAGTTAAAATTTTTAAAGTGACAAGTAATACAGGACAAATAGAGTATTCGGTATTGAATTTTGTGTCGATTGAATCTTTATTTATTTATTTATTTGATAAAGTAGCAAGTGGTTTGCAAAAAAGACACACTGATACAAGTTACTTTATTTTTAAGTAACGACACCCTCTTAAATTTGATAAGGTTACTGAAGACCTCCAATGTTAATGAATTTACATTTTTGCCCTTTAGTTTTTATATTGGCCACTTTGAATGTTAAAATTACCTTTCTAACCTGATTTTAGTTTAGTATTTGCAGATCTATTTAGTTTATTCTCTCCTCTCATCAACCTTATCGCCACACAGCTTTTCTCTTTCATTCATTCATTGGCGCCATATTGCAACCAATACTTAACCATTTCCGGTTGGTTGTTGTTCTTTGTTGGTTTGATCCCTAAATCTAACTGTTTTTGGTCTCTAAAGTTTACTCTTCAGATCAAGGTTTTGGACCTCTCTAATTTTTAATTTCTGTTTGGCTTAATGTGCTTTGTTTTTGGCTCAATTTGTATATGTTTGAATTGAAAAATCATGATTATTTGTCAGAAGATGCAACAACCTTGATATGAACACCCAATGAAGTTTTTTTTTTTTTTTTTTTTTTTTTTTTTTTTTTTTGCAACACTTAAATCCAAAACACCTAATCACACATACCCAAACACCACCTAATTTCCCAAAAATCCCTAAACCACACACACACACTTTATATATATATATATATATATATATATACACAACCCCCTGTCTCTCAATCTAAAACTCAAAATACACACATCGTCTCTCTATCAAAAATTCATAATATAATATGATATATATATATATGTGTGTGTGTGTGTGTGGTATCACTATGTGTCTGTCGCCTCTCTCTGTATATGTGGGTATATATATTTGTAGCCTCTCTCTCTCTATATATTGGTCGTTGTCAATGGAAGAAAAATCATTATAGTTTCCAAAAAAATTTACGGATTGCAGAAAGAAATCGCAAAAATAAAAAGAATATATATATATATATATATATATATATATATATATATGATGGTGACTAAGTATGACGAATTTATAAATTATTTAACCTTTTTTTCTTTACCCATCTAGACAAAAGATAAACTTTAGAGAGAAGAGTGTTTTTGGAGAGGCCATGAAGTTGGAGAACCATAGGGTGGTAATGGCAGTTGACTGTGGTGATGGCAATTGACTGTGGAAATGGGTGTGAGGGAAAAAGACGAAGGTATGAAGTCTGTAGAGAGAGAGAGAGATGAAAGAGAGTAGTTTGGTTCTCTAATTATTTTGATATTTTATAGGGTAAAGTGCAAAAAAAACCATTGAACTATGTTTAAATTTACAAATAACTTCCTTGAACTATACTTTGTGCATAAAATCTCCTAAACTATTACATTTTGTTGCAACATACCCCAGTATCTATACTATATTTCATGAAATGATCATAATGCCCCTTCTTATTGAATTATATTTAATATATTTTTCTTATCTAAATAAATTATGAAAAAAAAAATTAAACTAATTTGATGATGTGATACTCCCAGATTTTCGAATGCGAGTTGGCCAGGCCCACATCCAAATACCAGAGGATATCAAAAACAAATTACATTAAAATAATTAATTCAATTAAATACACAAACAAATAGCCACATAATCAAATAAATAATTAAAATGCAATTAAATAAATACCGAGACTATATCCTTTTAAAATTAGGAATATTACATTCTTCCCCCATAACAAAAGGAATTTCGTCTTTGGAATTCACAAAATTCTGAATTATTTATTTTAAATTCATTTCCGTTCTGTTGTGGCCTCAACCTCTATACATGGCCGGGCTCCACTAAAATCCAATGTATCAAAAAAGTATATGTGGTTCCTATATTTAAGAAACACAATAACCGTACTACACATAGGTTGTATCTAACAACGACGTAATTGTGAGCACTTGCATTTTTAACATTTTCTGGACATGTTGACATTTATGCAATTTTATTTTATTGTCGGGATTATGATTATTTTTGCAAATGTGTTTAATTTTATTTAAATGTCATTATTTGTTTCATGAGGGGTAGTATAGACTTTTATTATGCAAATAGCATATTTGCCATTTGATTATTTTATAAAGGGTATAGTGGACTTTTTCATGCAAATGATGTGAATGGGAATTGGTATTTGTTAGAGGACTTTTTGATCATTTTGCAAAGTCTTACTTTTGGCCATCATGTGGACTTGACACCTAAATAGGTGATGAATCAATATTTATACATATTATAACTTATAGAAATCTATATGAAGGAAATATGCCAAAAAAAAAAAAAAAAAAAAAAAAGAAAAGAAAAAAAGAAAAAATTGTTTTGCTGATTTGTTTTCGTGACTATGTTTTTCTCTAAATAGTCATTTAGGTATGATCCTAACCTTGCCTTTTTATATTGCAACCTAGGGGGTGTACTTGGCAACATATAAGGGTGCATGAGGTGTATTTCATATCCCTTTTGATATGGTTTTACAGAAAAGGTAGTCTGCAAGCTTTCGTCCTTTTTGTTCTTCATGAGGTTCATGTTTTTAAGCTCTATTTTGAAAGCTTTATGCTGATAATTTGAGAGGGGTTTGTGAATGAAAAATGTTTTGTTGGTTGTGAGGGTTATTTTGACACCAAATTTGTAATCAAATAGTCATTTTGGGATTGTTAAAAAGGGGCCTTGAAAGGGAGAAGAAGTGGTTGTATTTTAAGGAGTGTTCTTCATTTTTCTCCAAAATTGGTGGCTGTAATACCCCTAATTTTCAAAAGGATAAGATTGGAATTTAAATTTTATTTTATTTGCAATTTTAGTTTGATTTTGTGAATATGTACTTAGGTGTCAAAATTTGAATTTGCATAGTGGTTTGGTTTAATTAATTGTTTTATTTAAATGGTTTGTTTTCTTTAATTAGGTTTATTTGAATTAATTAATTGTTTAATTGTAATTTTTATTTTCTTTAATTGAATTAAATTCACTTTTAATTGTTTAAATGCTTTGTTATTTTATTTGAATGAGTTAATTAGGTTTACATTATTAGTGTATTAAATTGTAGGGTTTTATATTACGTTAACTAAGGCCGACTAAGATTATGGTTTAATTTTTCCATCAGGGATTAGGATTGGGCTTAGAGTTTCTTAGTGCCTATATATATACTATTATGTGTCTTCAAAGGGTTTAGAACCCTATACACGTACAGCATAATATAGAGAGAAAACAGAGAGGTTGTGAGAAACAGACAGAACAACTTTGGTGAGGGCTTGGCCGTGGCTTGAAGTACAGACATAGGAGAAGGGAAGATTGAGCCCTAGGAGACTGAACAGTGAATTGGACGTCGTCGGAAAGCTTAGGAAGACGGCGACATGGTTTTGAATCCAAAACTGTAAAGGCAAGTTCTTTTCTTCCTCATTCCCTTTGGTTTATGTTCTGTGCACCTAGGTAGCCTCTAGGGTTTATTAATCATGAACTGAGTTTTACATTTATATTAGATACTATATTGATGCTCTGTATGTGTTGAAATCTGTTTAAGTATAGTTCGTGCATGTCTGATTTAAATTGTGTTCATAAAGCATGTTTAGTTTGTAGAACTTGTAATCTCTATATTGGATTTCAACTGCTATAAACACACCATGGGGATTGTACTGGACACAGTTAAGACTATTAGGAATAGTTTAAAACCAGATAGAAAAGGTTGGAAGCGGCCAGCGTTGAAGAAGAAGGTCGCAGAAAGCGCAGACGCAAGAGACGGCTCTCAGAGAAGGAGAGAGCCGGCTCCAAGAGGAGGGAGCCGGCTCCCCCCCATTTTAGAGCCGGCTCTAGGAGAGGTAGAGCCGGCTCTACCTATCTAGAGAAGGCTCCAAGAATTTGGAGCCCGCTCTTTTGTTTTCTGGAGCCTGTTCTACAAGTTTTAGAGCAGGCTCTCCCACGGGAATTATTTTCTAAAGTTTTCTAGGCAGTGTTTGGATCGTTTAATGTTCCTGAACTGCTTTGTGAGTGTACTGGGGTTCATAAGTGAAGTTTTAAGAGTTACCAAAATCTCCTATTGCATGGTTTATGTCCTATGTAAAAGAATGGAACAGTATAAAAATAAACAATTTAGCATATGGTTAATGGATTGGAGGAACTGAATTGTTTAATTTAATTTTAACAATTTGTTGGATTATAGCATGAATATAAATCTTGTTTAAAATGCATAATTTTTATATTTGACTTTGATCATCTGTTATTTGTGAAAACTTGTTTGCAATAGTTCTGTCATGTATGGCTTTCATTGTCTCTGTTTTAACATAGAAGTCACCACTGTGTTATTTTTGGTATTGAATTTTACTACAATAAATCAAAGTCTGGATTAATACTAGATGTAATTTAAGACCTGTAAGTTCAATTTAGAGGAAGAACAGTAAGGTCGGATGTGCCGGAGATGAAGCAGAAGACGTGTAGTAGGGAAAAGAGAAGGCTCTTGAAAAACTTAGAGAAGGCTCTCCCTTAGTTGGAGACGTCTCTTGTAACTTAGAGCCTTCTCCAGTTTTTTAGAGAAGGCTCTAGGTGGTTTAGAGCCTTCTCCAGTTTTTTAGAAAAGGCTCTTTTCAATAGTGTTTTTTGAATTTTTTTTTTTTTTTACGAATAGTTTGTTTACTGTTGGAGCATGGGAACTGTTCTATTGACTCTGGGGTTTTACAGAGGGTCTTAATGGTTAATTCTAAGTGTTATTAAACTTATTATTGCATGGTTTAAGTATCTATGATAAACTATAAAACAGTGTAAAAATATATAACCGTGCATGCTATTAACAGAATAAAGGAACTGAGTGGCTTGTTTAAATTTCAGAAATTTAATGGGACTTCACAGAGGGATTAAATAGTTAATTTTGAGGGTAATTAAAACCTTGAATTGATTAAAGTTGATTTCTAAATCAATGGGACAAACAGTATAAAATTGATAAATTTTCTACGCTGTTAACAGATGGAAGATGGATTAATTGCTTAATTAAATTTTTAGCAATTTAATGGAATCCAGTATGTTAATAAAACTTGTTTTTAAATGCATGATAAGGTTTTTATTTTAGATTGGAACTATGCATGCCTTGGATGTTAATTGTTAGAATATTAAATTATTTTATGGAATTACATGGATTAATACTGGATTTTAATTGCGAGATTGTTAATCTCCTTTCTGCAATTATTTGGATATTTGGTTTTGGATTGTAAATTATGTACTTATTATTTATATATTGTAATTTGTATAGATATGGAGGATTGTATGTACCGGTATGGGACGGTGACATACTATGTATGGTTTACCTCAAAACGCTATTTCTTACCTTATGGATTTTAATTGGTGAACAACTTTACCTGTTTTATAAATTATATGGATTTTGTGGATTGTATGCACCGGTAAGGGACGGTGGAATACCAGGGACAGACTGATTCCAAATATTCAGTTCTACCTATTTTGGAATAAGGGTACGAATTATAAAAACATAATTCTCCTTATATTTAAGTCTGTGCAGTTGAATAAGGTGAACGACTTATTGGATCTCTTATATAAGTCTGTGCGGTTGAATAAGCTGAATGATTTATTAGATTTCCTGTGGATGGATATGAATGGATTTTAAATATATTTTTATGGTACCACGAGATGAGCTTGAGTCTTAGGCTTGTTGGTTAGGGTGCGTATATGCAGTGGATGCGTAGCTGGATATAATAGGTAGGTGTACCCTGTTAGGTTTAGGTACTCATGCCCACCTTTGGGTGCGTTTTCGCATAATGCCTTCTATTCAGGTTGAAACCCCTATTGTAGTCCAGTGAATGTCCTTAGTGTGGATATATATATACTTATGGACTAAATAGATATTGTGAGGTATCTAGGGTGTATCTGCGTATCGGGTCTCTGTATGGATTGCAGTTATATTAGAACTTGTTCGTGGGCCTGACCCATTATTATTTTTCAGGTAACGGACGGTTCCAGGTTGTAGAACTTATTCGTGCTGAGCAGAGACGGTTACTCATTCTTCCGACGATGTAGGAGTTTTCTTCACGGTTTAGCATTGGAGTTCTTCAGTTGTTATTTTCCAGTGTTGGAGTTTATTAGGGGTCCACCAGATGGATTCCCGAGTTGTATTAAAAATGGAAAAGTTGGATGTATCAGAATAATTCTTTATCTATAAATTTTATTCTAAGGTTTCAGCTTTGGATTGTTGTTCTAGTTTATTTTCAACCATTTTTATTTATGCTTGTTTATCTTAATTGTATTTTGTGTTCATTTATTGCTAATTGGTCTGATATCCTCGAGTAATCGGGTGTGGGTCTAGCCAACCCGCATCTGGAAATTCGGGGGTATCACAGTGGCTTTGATTCAATCTTTGGTTGCTTTAAATTGCTGGTAGCTGAGTTTCAAGCTTCAATTGAGGCAGGATTGTCTAACCCTCAATTCCTTTGCCTTTAGTGAGTTGATTTCTTTCAAATTTTGAGTTGCAAAGTGTATACAAACAAAACTGAAATTATGTGCTGTTGAAACTTAATTACATGCTACTGTTTTGCTCAAAATCATGTAAATTCATAATTTATCTTTTAGAGATTTTGATATTATGATATTATAGTTAATTAGCTTTTATTGAGACTTGGTTTCACTTAAATTGGTTGAGAAATGAATTTCTTAAGAATTTTTGAAGTTAGAATGTTCTTGCTGGAAATTCTGGGTTGGGGCAGTTTCTGTCCTAGTTTTTCTTATCAAACCTGCTTTAAATGGTAAGGTATTTTGGTGAAATAAAATTTTATCGTGAAAATATAGTCTTTGAACTTTTAGTGGTGTAACACCCCTAGTTTTGAAAGGGATATAATCAAAATTTTATTATTTATTTTATTGTTTTCAGTATTTATTTTTATTATTTTTAAGTGCTTATGTGGCTATGTGTGGAATTTGAATGACGTGTTGTTTAAATTGATTTGTGGATTTAATTTAATTATATGCTTATTGAATTGATTTGTGGATTTAATTTAATTACATGCTTAATTTTTATTTAATTTTTTTTATTTGGTATTTTTAATTAGGTTAAATGTGTATTTTATTTCTGGTTTAAAATGATGGGCTTGGACAGTAGCGATGTACCAACCGGTTGGGTCACATGGACTACTCGAATGGGTGAGTAACGGGTACTGTTAATATCCATGGATGATTATACATATATTTTTTTTGGTATATGTGTATATAGGGTAAATCAAATTAATAGGATTTTAGGATTGTATATAACCATGAAATCTGTAGCCGACTTATATATTATTTATTTTATATTTTGTTTTATTTTTCTTTTGTTTTTAGTTTCCTCCTAGAATTAAAATTAGGTTTTCCAATACACCTATAAATATATTGTGTTACGGCTGGTTAGGGTTGAAAAACAAAACACAGACCCTATTCACGTTCTGGGATATTAGGAGGAAACAGAGAGAGGTTTTTGAGAGAAACTGAACAAGTTGTGAGGTTTTCCGGCTGGGGCTTCAAGGCCTGACCTAGGAGAAGGGAAGAGCAGAAGTAAGGGGAGGCTAGACAGTAACTCAGTATTGCTGGAACAGTGGACACGATGCCAGAATTTCATAACTGAAATCACAGGCAAGTTCTATTCTGTCTCTCTCCCTTTGGCTTGTGTTCTGTGCATCCTTAAATGTTCTCTAGGATCTTAAACGAATATTAAATGGATCATACATGCTTAGTATAGGTTAAATTAATTATCTGTATGGGTTGAAATTAAACTAAAATCATTTTATTTGGTTTCACTGTTAAATCTTTACGCATGCTAAATCGGTAGCACCTTTAATCTCTGTATTTGATTCCAACTGGCATAATCAAACCTCTGGGGTGCTACTGGATATTGCTAGGACTCTTAGGACCAGGTTTATGAAAGAACAGGAGGGTAGAAAAGAGTCAGAGATGAAGCAGATAACCGGAAACGGCAAAGGAAGCAAACAGGGCTCTCAAAGGAGGAGAGAGCCGGCTCCAGGAAGTTGGAGTCGGCTCCCCCCCTTCATTGAGCCGGCTCCAAGGGAAAGGGAGCCGGCTCTAAGGTGTTTTAGAGCCTGCTCAATTTTTTTAGAGCGGGCTCAATTGGTTAGTCTTCGTTTGGTTGCAATCCGGAACAGTTTTGGGCACTTTCGGGCACTGTTTGGGTCCAAATTTGGTTTTCTAAACTGTGTTAGAGTGGGAAGAGGATTTTAAATATTAATTCATGAGGTTCTAAAGTCCTAGGATGCAACAAAGTATTTATGCTAATATTTTTCTTAAAATGGTATGTAAATTTAGAACAAGTCGCATGCTGTTCACGGATGTAACGGATAGAGAGGATTTAAATTGTTTCAACTGTGTCTAGGAATTCAATGGATTGCAACTTGGATCCCAAACATTATATTATGCTATAATTGAATCCACAATGCATATTTTATCTCTATATACTAACGGTATTCACCGTATGAAAGTTTTAAGCAAATGTCGCACACGGTTGACAGTTGTAAAGTATTTAGTTGCTTACATTTGTTTTGCAGTCTAAATAACTGGAGTAGGATTTTAAAGATTGTTTTGGATGCATGGTAGGATCTTTTACATATTAGATTTAAATATGTTTTTACCTGGATTTAATTAAAGAATTAATTATATAATTTCTGTCAATTTACATGGATATTGGTCTAGTTTTAATTGCAGAATTGGTAAATTACATTCTGTTAGTTACGTGGATGTATACTAGAATTTTAATTGATGATTTTATTATATCTTGTCTCATCAATTACATGGACGAATTTTGGATTTTAACTTGACGAATTAGTAAACTTTGTCTTGTTTAATTATATGGATGGATTCTGGATTTTAACTTGATGAAACATTAAACTTTGTCTCGTTAATTACATGGATGGATTTTGGATTTTAACTTGACGAATTAGTAAACTTTGTCTTGTTTAATTACATGGATGGATTCTGAATTTTTAGTTGATGACTTGTTTAAATTTTGTGTTTATCAACTATATGGATAATGTGGACTTATTTGATGTACTGCTTATAATGATGCATCATTTACGGATCATATGCATGGTATGTACCGGTATGGGACGGTGACATACGGAGGGACGGATTAGATCAAAACACTAATTCCAACCCATTCATACATACGGAATGGATTAACTAAAACAGTTAAATCCTACATGGTTTCATGTCCTGTCAACTAAAATAGTTGAACGACATACTGGATGGTTGTTTATATTTTTGCGTTAGGATGGATAGGGTTTTAACTAAAACGTTTAAATCCTGATTATATGTTGTGTCTTGACCAATGAACTATTGACCGGCACAACATTGTATTTGGAAGGAACTTATATATATAATTGGAGTAGGGATTTAATTAAAACATTTAAATCCTAATTTTATGTCGTTTCATGGCAACGAATCAGTTGAGCGGCACTACATTGGTTTGGATGGGACTTTATATATATAAATTATGGTACCGCGATTTGAGCTTGAGTCTCATAGTCGACGGTTAGGGTGCGTATATGCAGTAGGATGCATAGCTAGCTATGTTGGTTGAGGTATACCCTGTTAGGCTTAGGTAGTCATGCCCACTCAGGTGCGTATTGCATGTTACCTTCTATTCAGGTTGAGACCCTCAGCATAGTTAGTGAGAGTCTTGTAGTGTGGATATATATTTATCTATTACGGACTATATAGATATGTTTGAGACATCTAGGATGTATCTGCATATCGGGTCTTTGTTTGGATTGTAGTTAGGATAGAACTTGTTCGTGGGCCTGACCCATTATTATTTTTCAGGTAACGGACGGTTCCAGGTCTTAAAGCTTGTTCGTGCTGAGCATAGACGACTACTCATTCTACCGACGATGTAGGGGGTTCTTCATGGTTTAGCAGTGGACTTCTTTTTAGTTATTCGCTTTCCAGTATTAGTTTTGATTAGGGGTCCACCAGATGGATTCCCGAGTTGTATTAGAATTGGAAAAGTTAGATGTATCAGACTAGTTCTTATTTATAAAATTTATTCTGAAGTTTTTAATAAAGGATTTTCATTTAGTTTCTTTCCAGCAAATTTTATTTACTTATGTTTATCTTAATTATATTCTGTGTTCGATTATTGCTAATTGATTTGATATCCTCGGGTAATCGGGCGTGGGCCTGGCCAACCCGCATCCGAAAATCCGGGGGTATCACAAGTGGCCTTTGGATTCACTCAATTTGGACGAAAATTGAATTTACTATGAATTTTTGAAGATGGAAGCTACAGGCTGGAAATTAATTTCTGGCAAATTTTTATTTCAAAATTTTGGATCAAAACTGTTCCAATTGGGAAGGGATTTTGTTAAACTAAAGTGATACTCTCAAATTAAATTATTTAAGCTTTCAATAGGCTTTGGAATCACTCAATTTGACTTAGAATTGAATTTGTTATAAATTTTCAAAGATGGAAGTAACGTGTTGCGTATAAACTGATTTGTTGTTTTGGAAACTTTGGGGCATGACACAATTGTGCACTCATCTTGCATGGTCATGGGGTTAAGGTTAGAATGAAAAAGGAAGTGAGAGCATCTCATTAAAATGATTTTGAAAACCGGATTACAGAGAGGTGCCTTGTATCCGTGAGTTTAGAAAAGGGACTTGAATTAATGATTTTAAAACCGGACAAGGAGTTGCCTTGTCTGTGCAATTAATGGGAATCTAGAGAAGACGTAGGGAGTGGCTCTACGCGTAGTTGTGTCACTAGAACCCCAAATGATCACAAGGAGTGGCCTTGTATCAAAGATAGATGACCAACTCTCTTCTCGTGGTACTGAGGAGCAGCCCTGGGCGGATTACATTAACTTTTTGTGATGAAAATGGGATTTTGGAAAGAGAGAAGTGTCAGTGATATTAGCATTGGCATTGGCATTGCATGACATTGCTGGTAAATATATGCTTCATGTGACATTTAAGATATAACAAACCTTATACTAATATGTCATGAGATAATTAACAATATGCTAAGAAATCATTAATTAAATATGCAACTCAATATTTAATTAAATATGCAAAATAAAGCAATAAAATAATAATAATAAATAAAGAATCTGGACCGAGGCTAGTAGTGGATACTATGTCCTTAAGATAGATTCGCCCCGCTATGGTGCTAACGGACTCAGTGATGTCTATCTCCCATGATACAACGGTCTACATCCACTAGTAGCAGCATTACAAACTTGTGGATACGGCGAACCTTCTCTGTGTAATACTCTCTCTGACTCAAGAATGCATCTATACTATATAAATGCTGAATTGGGTGCAATCTGAACCAAATGGTTCGGACCAATCTTAATATGGCTCGATGAAATTGGATTAGGGTCTAAGTGGTTTGGACCACTTAACCTATGGTTTGAACCCACTTGGGTTGGGTTCAAGTCTAGAGAGGGAGATAGAAGAAAATGAAAATGAATGAATTTGCAAATGATCCAAATGGGGGTATTTATAGGTAACAAGGTGTTTTTTCGGGTGGGTGTGTCTCTTCATCATTGGACACAACCATATATATATACGTGTCTCTTTACACTGGACACATTCACTCCAATTGGTTGCAATGGTTCACATGATGTTTGTTCACTAATACATCCACTCCAATAGGTTGCAATGTTTCACATGAATAATTATGTCTGTTGGTTTTGAGTTGCAACCCTTTAGAAATAGATGCAATTCTTTGAAAAACAAATTCAACCCTTTAGAAATAGATGCAACCCTTTGGAAAAAAAAACTAACTTTTAATTTAAATCCAAAAACCAACCACCCATTTAAATAAGCTCAGCCCAAAATTAAAGGCTCAATCCAAGATTCCATTTAGTAAAAAGAATAATTAGACTTTATAATTAGGCCCAAGCCCAAACCCAAGCCTAAATTTGGCTTATTTAAATTTCAATTGGTTTTAACATTTTTTTTCTTTTCATGTGGGACAAACACTTCCCATACTTTGCATACCCATTTAGGCTTATCAAAATACCACACTTTGGAGCTAATTTCTCATTCACCCGAAAACGGATTTGAGAAAGTAAATATACCACGTTCATCTCCTTACGGAGAGAAACGCGCTCATCTAGAGATCTGCAAAAAATTATTAGCGAAATCTATTCTAAATCTCATCCAAAGTTTATGTTTTTAATGCCCTCGTTTCCAACAGACATTTCATTTTATTATCTCATATGATATGTTGCTTTCCCGAGCCTGTATAACCCCTTTATCTTTTATCCGTTTTTTTTTGGATTCACGGGGGTATTAAGGAGTGCACTTTCGGCAATTCCTGCTGAGCTGTGGTTGCTCATTCCTATTTTATTCACATCTTTCTAGGTCATAGCATAGATGGTGTGAAGAGTGTTCTTCCTCAGCTGTAGACAGAGTCGGGGCTGGTGTTGTTGTGTTATATTCCGCATAATAGTTTATATTTTGTATTATTTTTCTTTAGAATATTTCTGGCATGTAATAAATGTTATTTGGGACTTTAAAACTTTAATGTTGTAATATTTGCATCTTATCTATTAATTTTCAGTCTTATTTTTGTAAAGGGAAATAGATAGGTAGATGTGTGGTTGAGACATGTTACAGGGATATTTTTTTTTATTTTGAGATTGTGATTGTTTGTGTGTTGTGTTCACAATCCGAACTACGGTCTAGGGGCGTGACAGTAATGTACCCATTATCTGTATACGGGTACTATCTATTTTTCTACAAGTTTCCTAGCATATACGTGCAAAACTTTTATGTACCCAGCACTAATGCGTTAGTAGTGCTAGTCAATAGGTTACTGCCTCAATTGGTAAACACAATTCACAAAAAGTCAATTTAATAAGTAAAAACTGACCTTTTATCAAAAATCACGTTGCTTATGGAAGACTCCCAAACAACTGTTTCATGATATGAAAACTCTAATATACGAGTTCAATTATTGACGAAAATCTGTTGCCGCTTCTAAACCGTGCGCAAATCATTCCAAATGAGAGTATTTCTCTCTGACGTGTCGTTAATGAAGTCAAGGTCTTATTGGACAACTCTTACTTCAATTTCAAACCAACAAATGTAATACACCTAATTTTAAAAGGATAGTTCTGGTATTTTAATAAATTATTTAATTACATTTTTGTTTGTTTACGTGCGTTTTTATTTATTTAATTGTTTATTTGCTTGTTGAGTTAAATTAATTAAATGAATTGTGTTATTTGTTTTATTTAATGAAATTACATGTTTAATTTGAGTATTGGTTTAATTGTATATTTTATTTTATTTAAATGAATTAAATGTTTTAATTAATTAACTTTGTTTTATTAATTGGTAGTAGACATAGTTTATACATTAGGTTTTGTTCGATGGGCCGATTAAGTTTCAGTTTAGGGTTTAATTGGACTTAGGTATTATAGTTGTCCATAAATACGTACCATACGTTTGCCTAGGGTTTTAGAACCCTATTCACGTCATAGTGAAGACAGAGAGACGTTTTGAGAAGTCTGGGAGAAAACAGAAAGGGAAAACAGAACGTTCGCTGGAAACCTTAGGAAGACGTCGCTGAGATTTTGAACTGAAATCTCAAAGGCAAGTTCTACTCCTAACTCTCTTCCTTTGGCTCATGTTCTTTACATGCCTAACTCAATTCCAGAAGTATTTAAACATTAAAATTAATATGGTTTTGCATGTTGGATTTGAGTAAATTAGTACGTGTTCATGAATCGTATATTGCTTGTTTTTCTTGATCACTTGAACAGTACGTTCATGAATGGATAATTGTTCCGGTTTAAATTCTTTTTGGCATAATTCATGTTTAACTAATGTCGGTGATTGAATAAAGAATATAATTGTTTCTGGAACATGCTGGGATGTAATTTAAACATCTAGGAACCCTAGGTATGGAGGACAGACGTCTGGGAAGTCGCCAGACTTGAAGACGAAGAGGGAACAGGAGGAGAGCCGGCTCCTGTTGGAAGGGAACAGGCTCCCCTAATCAAAGAGCAAGCTCCCTCAAGGAGGGAGCCGGCACCATGCACTAGGGAGGCGGCTCCCTCAAATTTTTTTATTTTTTATTTTTCAGCTTTTCGGCTACTGTTTTGGCTACGGTGCTTGGATTTTAGGATTTTTAGATTCTGATAGAAGCTGTATTAGGGTGTTTGGAAATGTTCTAAGCTTGATTAAAATCTCTGAGAGAAGATTTATGCAAAATAAAACAACTTTTTTTTTAATGCGACAGTGGACAATGTTTAAATAAATCAGTTTACTGTTTCTGAATGAAAGGATTTCAAATTGCTTAAATTTTAGGTCAACAGTTCTTAGTAATAAAATTTGCAGTTAATTTTGTCCCAGTGTTATAAAAATAAGCATGTGGATTCATATATTCTAGTATGCTTATTTGGAACTAAGTTGGTTTACGGTTTTCTGGGTGGAAAGGATTGCAAGTTGTTTAATTTTAGTATTGCAATTCTCAGTGATGATTTTCAGTTAATCACGTTCCAATGTTATAAAAATAAACCTGTGAACTTTTATATTCTGTTATGCTTACTTAGAATTAATTGGTTTACATGTATGGCCTATAGTATCAATTATTGGACATTGCGGAGTAGTATCGGTTAAGCCTGTTAATTAACAACATTTTATCATGCTTAATATGGAACAATTGATGTTTATACTTAATGTTTTATTATCGATTGTGGAATATATGAATTAGTTGATAGTTACATTTATTATTTATTCTATTAATTGCTGGATGGATTGGATTGTATGCACCGGTATGTGACGGTGGCATATTAGAGATGGTTTAGCTCAAATTGCTAAGTCCTACCTATTTTGGAATAAGGGTACGGATTATAAAAATAGAATCCTCTTTATATGTAAGTCTGTGCGGCTGAACAAGTTAAACGACTAACTGGATTTCTTATGGATGGATAGGATCGGACTTTGAATATATTTTTATGGTACCGCGATATGAGCTTGAGCTTCAGAGTCTACGGTTAGGGAGCGTATATGCAGTAGGATGCGTAGCTGGCTATGTTGGTTAAGGTATACCCTGTTAGACTTGGGTAGTCATGCCCACTCAGGTGCGTTTTGCATGTTACCTTCTACTTAGGTTGAGATATTCATCAGTGTCCAGTGAGAGTCCCATAGTATGGATATATATATATATATATATATATATATATATATATGTACGGACTACATAGTTATTGTTGAGTTGGTTAGAATGTACATGCGTATCGAGTTTATGTTGGATTGTAGTAGCATGGAACTTGTTCGTGGGCCTGACCTACTTCTATATTTCAGGTATTCGCCAGTTCCAGTCCTAGACCATATCGTGCTGAGCAGAGACTATTACTCACTCTTCCGACGATGTAAGATTTTTCTCCGTGGTTTAATTTTGGATGTTCTTTTAGAAAATTACATTTCAGTTTGGATTTTATTATTAGGGGTCCACTAGAGGGATTCCCGAGTTGTTAAACTATTGGAGGTTTTAGATTTTAAGTATTAATTTCTAAAAGATTATATTTTAGAATTATTTCAGCTTTTAATTATTTATTTCTTAATTTATTTTATAATCTGTGTTCACTTAAAATATTAATTGTTTGATATTTCCCTCGGGTTTGGGCTTGGGCCTGATCAATCCATGCCTCGGATCCGAGGAGTATCACAACAAATGAGAGATCTGCACTATGTAATATACAAAACCTCAAACGTTGTCATATCCTTCATGATCTAATTAAATTACTTGGTCAAATTCTCCGTCTAGAGATATGAAGCAAAACTATTGCTCCAACATCTTCAGAAAGTTCCTTCGACATAGTATTTTTTATCCACTATAATGGATAACCAAATGCTATAATTCCGTTATCAGTGCAATGTAGAACTGAGGTGAAACTATAAAGTGAATATTTCTCTAATTAATGTTCATAAGCGAACTTACTCAATCCATTACTCTTATCCTATATGGAAAAATTTCCAATTCAATGTCGATAATTCCTACTAACCATCCACTCCTGATTAATCCGACTTCCATTTTGATATAGGAAGTGGTAAAATCTCCAATAATATCTGATTATCAATTTTCTATCTTTCTAACAGGTGTTATACTTAGAGACAGGTATGTACATGTCCCTATCCGTACCGGTTCACCAAAACAAACATTGGATGTCATGATGTAACTTATAATCATCTGAATGCACTGTAAAATTATGAATTTTACATTTTAGTCACTCCGACCTCCATAAAATCATTTACGAAATTGACTAAATCTCCTCAAGTATCTTAAACTCTATCTAAGTAAGGTAATACCTCCTCCAGGGTCAGCTCCGATATTTGAAGTTGACCTCCTTAAATACCTTGGTAATAACAAGTGGCTTTATTACCCATGCTATAAATTTAACTGACAGCTTATCAACTAACCGAAAGATTTAATTACCATATTGGATATTGAGAGCATAATTTCCATAATCACTTCCACCAGACGGAAGTTTGATTCCTTAACAGAAGGAAGTGTCGATCAAACTTCTTATCGAACCTCCAAAAGAATTTGGAATGTTGTCATCCATCAACTAAGTCATTAATATCTTAGCAACAACTAATTGTTGCAAATTTAGACCTAAAAAAAATTTCACATTATTTATGCAAGTGAAAAGACTTAGTTTCCTCCTCCATGTGCAACACCAGCAACTCTTCCTACTAATATGCCATCGTGAATAAATTCTTGATTTAGAACCGACTGATGCAACTTTATTCAATCTATTATCCTCATTTGGCGTATTTTTAATAGGTACCTAAACTAGTACAAAATCCTCCTTCCGATTTGGTAACAACTTCTAAAATTTTTCAAAAAAATGTTTTGCAGATCCGACACCTCTGCTAAACCATGGTGGCATTACAATGATATTTATTTACCACAACCTTACGTATACTGTAATACCCCTAATTTCAAAAGGATAGTCCTGGTATTTAATTTATTGTTTAAATTACATTTTTAATTGTTTATTGGCGTGTTTATTTGCATTAATTGACGACTTGTTTTATTTAAGTAAATTGTTTTATTTAATGGTGATTATGTGAATTAATTAATTGTTAAATTGTATTTTCTTTTTCTGTAATTACGTTAATTGGTTTTTAATATTTTCTTTCATCGGCGTAATTGCCTGTTTAAGTTAAATGCGTTATTGAAATTTAGGGTTTTGTTTTATTTTTTCTTCACGTTGTAGCCAACTTAGTTCTCCGTCTCATATTACACTTAAGCTTAGGTTTAAGGGTGGCCTATAAATATATGTATTAAGTTACGTCTTGGGTTTTAGAACCTTATTCATAACAGTGGAGGCAGCGAAAGAACAGAGGAAGGGTTACAGTAGTCGGAGTTTGCTGGAGAATTTTAAGAAGACGACACTGAGGTTTTGAATCGAAACCTCAAAGGCAAGTTCTATTCCTAACTGGCTCCCTTTGACTTGTGTTCTTTACATGCCTAACACAATTCCAGGATTAAATAAGAGTTAAATTAAAAATGGTTTGCATGTCTTATATGATTAAAACAGTAGATGTTCGCGATGTGGTATTTGTTTGATTTAAAATCTTCTTTGCATAATTCTTGTTGTTATTGATGTTGTTTATTAAGTAATGAATTTTATAATCTCTGGAACACACTGGGACTTAGTATTAACCAGTAGGAACCTTAACTATGGAGTACAGAAGGAATGGAAGTCGCCGGAGGAGAAACGGGTGAAGGAAACAAGCAATATGGGTTCCTGTAAGTAGAGGTGGCTCCCCATAAGGGCCCGTTTGGCATGCGTTTTACTTTAGGCGTTTTGTTTTTGGCTAAAACAGAAATAGCGTTTTTACTATTGGAGTGTTTTGGCAAAAATCGGAAGCACGTTTGGGAACGATCTTTTACTGTAGAAATGTCGGAAACAAAAACATGCAAAACATGTTTGGTAAGTCATGCGTTTCAAGAATTTTAAAAACAAAACATGTTTGGTAGCTCCAACTGTTGTAAACAAAATAAAACAGAAACAAAAAACATGTTTGGTTATCATTGTTTTTAATTTATTTTTATAAATTTTAAATTTATTTATAAATTTATTTCTATATAAATAGTCTATATATTTTTAATAAATATATTAAAATTTGAACACACCAACACACACACACACACATCATGTTATCTTGATCTGAAACTACACTTTAAGTTATTTGAAATTTCCTGGTATAGTTTGTTCCTTTGGTGATGATTGTCCATAGGTTTGTGTTTCATTCATTTTGCTCATTTTTCGCATTAGCGAAAGAAGAAAAAAAAAATACTACACAGCTCTGATAATAATTTTCGAGTCTTATAAGTCTGTATTGGTGGGAATTTAACTCCAAAATACAGATTCTTGCCTTCTCTTTTGTAAAAAAATGTAAACCCCCACAAAATTATATATATATATATATATTAATTTTTGTAATAACCTATTTACAAGTTATTTGTAATAACCTACTTCAATTTTATTATCATTATACATGTATAGTCCAACTCAATATTAAAAATAAATAATCTCTAGTCACATTTTACTATACTACATGAGAGTCAACATTTGTAAAAAAATTTGCAATAACCTATTTACAAGTTCTTTACAATAACCTGCTTCAATTTTATTATGATTATACCTGTATAGTCCAACTCAACAGTAAAAATAAATAATCTCTAGTCACATTTTACAATACTACATGAGAGTCAATATTTGTAAAAAAAATTTGCAATAACCTATTTACAAGTTCTTTGCAATAACCTGCTTCAATTTTATTATCCTGATACCTGTATAGTCCAACACAACATTAAAATAAAAACAAACTCAATTGAAAGCATAATTGAAATAGAGTGTATAACATTTACAAGTCCTTAAATATTCAACCAACAAATTAAACAAGTTTAAGTTGTACATAAAATGTTTGGAACAAAGCATTAACAATACATAGTTGTCACTAAAAATTGATAAGAAGTTCATAAAGTGGATGACAATGGCAGCGACACATCATCTTCATAACAGCACATGTGGCCTTCAAGAGAGCATCAACACACTTCATATCTGCAATAATAGCATTTAAGTTGAATTATATATCTGTAAAAAAGATTTATATTACATATATATATTGCAAGCTCACAATAGCAACAAATATATTACATATAAAAGAAAAAATATACCATCACTTTCAGAAGGATCAAGAGTGCTGAAGAGAATTCCAAATTTGATCAGCAATAGTATTACGCAACTGATCCATTTCTCGAAGCTGAGCCGAAGGCACATGCTCAACAATCTTGTCATTTTCACCATCACTTTAAGGAGGATCATTACCATCAAATATGTCATCAGGCTGATGCTGATTTTTGATGAAATTATGTAATGTGCAACAAGCCATTACAATCAATACTTGTGTTGAAAACTTATAAGGAGGCATTGGCCTCAAAATAGCGAATCTCATCTTCAATAACCCAAAGCATCGGTCAATTATATTTCTCAAATATGAATGCCTATGATTGAACACTTCCTCCCGACCACGAGGTTGTCTAGTCTTACGGTATTCCTGAAAGTGGTAAGTATGACCTCGAAATGGGGCCAAATAACCAGGCTTATTGGCATACCCTGAGTCCACCAAATAATACTTACCTGCCATGTTTAGAATGCATAAAAATATAGACAGTATGATAAACTAACCATATATTAAGTGAATTTGTAAAATAATATTACCTGCTGGTGGAGCTGGAAAGTTCATTGCCTCATTTTCAGTACACTCATTTAGGATTCTCGAATCATTAGCTGAGCCTTCCCACCCAGCTAGCACATATGTGAACCTCATGTCAAAGTCACATACAGCCATTACATTTTGTGTAGTATAACCCTTTCTACCACGAAATGGAAGTTGTGTACTTGCTGGCAGAGTTGCAGGAATGTGGGTTCCATCTATAGCTCCCACACAATGCCTGAAGTAAGGGTAAAACCTAGAAGACTCTCTAATCTTATTCGGAATCACAGAAAAATTAGGAGGGGCAATGATATGGGTGCCCAATTGACATACTGCATGCAACACAGCATGGAAGTGTCTAGAAATGGTTTCAGTGGAGTGTTGAAATCTCTCTGCTACAACACGATTCCTTTGATTATGAGATAAAGTGAGCAAAAAGATTGCCACTTGTTTATAAACAGTTAAAAATTTAGAATCCTTCAGCCCTATACCTTTCAGGGTACTACACAATGTTCTGAAAACTTCAGGGTACATCCTAAAATTTTCATAACATCTTTCTCTATGGCCGTTTAAAATCTCCATAACATATGTTTCCCCTTGTAAAATAGAATCCCTACAACATCTCTTTTGATAGAAGTTCTGATCTTCTAAAAGAGCAGCAAATATTAAGACACTCTCATTGTCCTCCTCATCGTCATATAATTGAATTATTCTTCTTATATTGTTCCACATATCCATTACCCTATTTAAAGATTTAATACAAGCAAAACATTTAAGTTAATAAGCAAATCAATTAAATAATAAACAAAATATTTAAATAATAAAATAAACATTTAAATAATGGTATTAAAGTATTTGAGTACTAACAGGCATCCAAGAAATAAAATTATTTAAGTTATTATAGCCATCCAAATGTGAGATAATAAAAGTATTTAAGTTATTACAACAATCCAGATGTGAGATAATAAAAATATTTAAGTTATTACAGTAATCCAAATGTGAGATAATAAAAGTATTTAAGTTATTATAGTCATCCAGATATGAGATAGTAAAAATATTTAAGTTATTACAGTCATCCAAATGTGAGATAATAAAAGTATTTAAGTTATTACAGTCATCCAAATGTGAGATAGTAATAAGTTAAACGATGACACAAAACACAATCATCCATAAAGAAAAACTCAAACATTCAATGCCCAACCAATTCTTACATCCTCAGGTGCTGAAAGAAAAAATTTCTGTCACTTCTCAGAATCATGTAATAACTTCGATACCTTAGCGAATTGGGCCATCTCAATTCCAGGTATTTTTTGTAAAAGGAGCATGGAGGCATCAAACATTTCATAATCTCTATCATTTTTTGAGGGAGAGAGAGCTTCATCATCTCCTTTCTCATATGAAGATACACGAGTAGAAGTAGAAGATGCTTTAGCTGCTTTCTCTATTGCAGCTTCCATTCTCTCAGTTCTCCTCTCAGAATTCTCATTCATGTTTGACAAGAGTGCAGCTATACTAGGAGATAAAGCATCTCTTTTGGCTTTCTTACCTTTACGTAAAGATGGGGGACTGACCTCACAACCCTCTTCCTCATCATCGTCATTATTGGGAGTGGGCAAAATGATTGTGGGTGGTGCTGTAGTGGATGGGTGGGCGTGCATCCCTTTTGCATATGTGTCCCCAAATATAGTCGACATCTTGTCAAAATGCTTACATCCATACTTTTTATACTTATTTGCATTCGTAACAACCTACAAATTTTGTTATAATATTAACCACATAACCAATAATATACAAGATTTTATTATTTATTTAGGACTAATAATTAAATTACTAACCTTGCACAACCTGTCCCATCTCTCTTCCTCAACTATAACCATGCCCGTCTCATGGTTATATCCCACGCCAGTCTCCGATAATAATTTCTTAAACTCAGTATAAATTTTCCTCAAACCATTAAACTTATTCCGAAGTTGGGTTAAACCAAATTTTCTCCCCGTTTGAACATTCATTTGTTTAACTAAATTACTCCAACCACTTTTACTAAATGTTGTGCCACTACGATTATTAGCTTTAACTTCTTCCACCATAATATTCACGAATTTTTCAATGAGTGACTCATCCCATAACAATTTTCCATCGTTCGTAACTTCAACCACTTCTTCAATTGTGAGAGAATCACCGCATTGTTCCACATTCTTAACATTCATATCCATCTAACATATTAATAACAACACTATAATTAATAACAAAAAAAAATAATAATATTAAACTAGAAAAAACTATTGATGGTATTAAAGTTACTTTATGACAACTACTGATTCATGAATGTTTATACTATTAGAATATATTTATTCCCCTTTTATACATTTGCCAGAAAGAGCTTATGATTTTAGGTTTTACTTAGTTCCTAGGAAACGTACATATAGTTAATATGGCATAAGTGCTGGAAAGTCCTACGAGAAGTTCACGCATTTAATAAAGAATACTGAATGAAAATATAAAAAATAAAAAACAAGAAGAGAAAGGAGAAATTGGTGATAAATGCTACAATATTAGGTATTTTACTAAAGGGAAATATGGTCATTTCATTGTAATAGCAATTGTATATATATACACATACGTGAGAGGAGAAGGGAAGCACTCTTAGTCACAAAATTTCACTAATAATTGTGTTTTCTTATTCTAGAAATCCTAAATTCAATAAGAGTAAAAGATGCAGATATTCTTCTGAACTTATGCATATTTTACTTAAAAGTGGTCAATTCTTGATTAAATATGCCACAAACTTTACAAGAAAATGATTTGGAGAGTTTTGAGAAACTTTTGCTTCTAGATAAACTTTTAATTAAAAATCCATATCAATAACAGTATATTTTCGATTGTATGGAATATTTATCATTTAATATTGTAGCATACTTACATGTTATGCATCCACTTAATTATTCATATTTTTCTTATCCTTTTATAGATTTGTATAACCTTGAACCTAGTCATTTTATATATGCGTATCGCCTAATCTAATTGGAAACTCTGTAACCATGTCACTCCCAAGCTCCCAAGCCAATTTTCTATACTACAACTGTGCAGCATGCCGTGGAGTCTCATTTTTTGTTTGTGTGTGTGGTGTAGAATTCGACATACAGGTTGTTGTGAAAGAAATCACCGGATTTGAAGAGAGGACAGCGGAGGAGAACAGGCCGCGAGAGGGAAGATCGGCGAGAAATATGGAGGCTCCGCCATCCGGTTGGTTTAAAATCGACGGCGGAGCAGAAGAGCCTTCCATGGCGCCCAAAAGCACAAACCCTCGACAATTTTTATACCAGAGAGAGAAAGAGAGAGAGAGTCGAAAGAAATTCGTCTTTGTGACTATATGAGAGTATACGTATAGATTTTCTTTACAGATTTGGACTTCGTGCTTGCAGATTTGGAAACAACATCAAAGGAAACAACAAAGAAAGGGAAATAGAAGACAGTACTCACAGTTTATCGCGATTCCTTTTTGTCGCCTCCCAAATCGCCTTCCAAATCGCTTTTCTAGGGTTTCAGAGGAGAGAGAAAACATCGGGCCAAAATGTTGCAAATCCGTTTTAAGGCTACTTCATCCGCTACAGTATTGGACCAACTTACTTCATCCGTTACAGTGTTTTTTATTGGGCTACAGTACTGAAATAACCAAAAACACCATTTTGGTGTTTCACTTTTGGACCCAAATTCAGCACTGTTTAAAACAATATTTTTGTACTGTTTAAAACAAAATAAGTGTCACCAAACATGTTTTTGGGCCTAAAATGAAGCCCTGCAACAAAAACACCAAAGTAAAACACATAACAAACAGGCCCTAAGGGTGGAGCCGGCTCCAAGGTGAGTAGAGGTGGCTCCACATGGTGTGGAGCCGGCTCCACTCAAGGGGGAGGCAGCTCCCCATGTGGGGGAGGCGGCTCCACCCCCTTTTGCTGCATTTTTGGCATATTTTTGCTTTTGGGTTTGGTTTTTGATCTTTCTGGAGCATTCAAGGATTGTACATGGGAACCTAGATGAGTTTTGAGGTTGTATTAAAGCTCCAGAGGGTGTGTGAATGAATAATAAACCACTTAGGGTTTATAGGTTGAACAATAAACAGTTCTTAGCAAGTTATGCAAACTGTTAGTGGATGCAAGTAGTTTAAATTGTTTATGTTGTTCTAGCAATTTCCTGTGAATAATTATCAAATTCTAATCATGTATTAGTGGTATAAAATAAGTATGTTAAAATCTATATATTTTTACTATACTTGTTAAGGAATAATTGATGTTTAAATTTAAGCATTTATCGCATCAGTGGTTGGACTGGTAATATGAGCATGATAATTGGCCAATGTTTATTATGCTTGCTATGGAATTAATTGATATAGACATTTATTTATGTTCTCTCAATTGTACAGATTCTGGGGATAAATTGATATTTACATATACAGTGTATTGTCAATTGTTGGATTTTTGGTTGTGCAGTGTAAAATCAGCATATCAAAATACATAACTTTGGTATGCTCATTATGGAACAATTGATGTTTAAATTTAATAATTTTATTCTCAATTGTTGGATTTATGGATTAGTTGATATTTACATGCATGGACTGTATTATCAATTGTTGGATGGATGGATTGTATGCACCGGTATGGGACAGTGGCATACTAGGGACGGATTAGTTTCAAAATACTAAATCCTACCTATACGGAATAAGGGAATGGATTATAAAACAAATCCTACTTATATTTAAGTCAAAAAAGCTGCACAAGCTGAATGACTAACTGGACTACTTGCCATCTATGTTAAGTCAAAGAAGCTGCACAAGCTGAATGACTAACTGGATTGCTTTTGGATGGATATGATAGGACTTTAAGTATATAGTTATGGTACCGTGATATGAGCTTGAGTCTCAGGATCGACGGTTAGGGAGCGTATATGTAGTAGGATGCGTAGCTGGTTATGTTGGTTGAGGTATACCCTGTTTAGGCTTAGGTAATCATGCCCACTCAGGTGCGTTTTGCATGTTGCCTTCTGTTCAGGTTGAGACCCTCTTCATAGTCCAGTGAGAATCCAGTAGTGTGGATATATATATGTACGGACTACATAGCTATTGTTGAGTTGTTTAAGATGTACATACGTATTGAGTCTCTGTTCGGATTGTAGTAGGATAGAACTTGTTTGTGGGCCTGACCCACTTCTATTTTTCAGGTGTTCGACAGTTCCAGTCATAGGCTTGATTGTGCTGAGCAGAGACTATCACTCACTCTTCCGATGATGTAGGACTTCTTTCCGTGGTTTAGTTTTGGATGTTCTTTCAGTTATTTACATATCGGTTTGGATTTTTATTAGGGGTCCACTAGAGATGGATTCCCGAGTTGTTTAATTATTTGAGGTTTTGGATTAATGGATTTTTAAGTATTTATTTTTAAAGGATTATATTTTAGAGATTCTTTCAGCTCTTATTTATTTATTTATTCTTTATTCCATTTTTGTATTCCGTGTTCATTTAAATATTAATTATTTGATATTTCCCTCGAGTTTGGGCTTGGGCCTGATCAACCCGAGTCTCGGATCCGAGGGGTATCACATATACTGAAACATTAACAACTATCATTATCATGGCATTATAATTAGATACATATCCAGACCTACCATTAACTATATCAAACTAATCGTATAAAATTATTTGACTTGTAGTGATGGTTTAACTATTCCATCCCACATAACATACCTTAATGACGCATGTCAAAGTCCAATGGATTGGCTAGAATTATGTATATCTACCAAATCCTATAACCACATGCTCACAACAGTAGTTGGCTGATCATATGCTTGTGTCCCTAACTAAACCACATACCATAATCTAGAAAAGTTAACAAAAATAAATACGTAAGATAAACACAGTACCACAAAATATACTCCTACTTAAGATATCCTTCTTTTTAAAGAAAATCTCCTCTAAAACCAACTTTACAAGATTGTTTCACATAACTTTCTTTTATAGTTTCTTAGGTAATCATCCAACCTTGAAACATAATCTTTAAAACATAGCTTAAAAGTAACATATATTTGCCTAAGCAAATACCAAGGGCTTAACCCTCATCCTCCTTATACAAGGAATGTAAACTGTCTACCGTGGCTTTATAAAGCAAATAGAACGACACAACATAATTTCAATGCTCTTCTGAGTGTGATATAAAATCATACATTTCGTTTTGATAAGAACTCCATCTGATTCCCAAACTCCTGAAGAGTACTCCTTACATATTTCTCTTAGAGATGATAAAAAAAGTTAACTATAAGTAGATTGATCCACACCAATTCTACTAATATCATTTGTTATTCTAACAGCAAATAAGATCACCCTCGCACGATCTCTCATCTTCAAAATTTAGTACCCTCTTCCTTGGATATTCTGAAATCTTCTTCATTAGGATCCTTTTTGGGCTCCTCATCTTCCTCGCTTTTCTCCCTTATGAGAAAAATTGAAGTCATGTTGGTCTCAATATGCGTGACCTAAAACACACACTTAAATTCTTCATTGGCTTATACTTTAAAGTAGCGCCAACCATAACTAAACATTCGATTCCTAATTCTGCCAACGAAATCGATAATGTACGCCTTTACTTCTTTAGGTCTTTATCGCTTCTGCCTTGGACCCCATCCTCTTCCTAGTGCTAACCATTCTGTGACTACAGAATATAATTGACATCAGCTCCTCCTAACGAACCGTAAATAAAGTATAACGAATCCTAATATGGGCTCTAAGTTTTAATAGACGTAACACGAAAGTCATATAACGAAAGACACTCCTAAGGACACTTAAACCTGGAGTGCTTGATACTAACTATGATACCCCTAGATTTTCGAATGCGGGTTGGTAGGCTCACGCCCGAATACTCGAGAATATCAAAAACAAATTACATTAAAACAATTAATTCAATTAAAACACGCAAACAAATAGCCACATAATCAAATAAATAATTAAAATGCAATTAAAACAATTAAATAAATACCGAGACTATCATTTTTAAAATTAGAGGTATTACAGATGACGTATTCTCCATTAAATTTGTATAACTTAACTTTCAAATTTTGAAATTAACAATTTAAATAAAAATATTTAGTAGAAATTTTTTAAAAAAATTAATTAATTTTTACATTTTTAATGAATATATTACATGAAAAGAATGCATTTTTTTTTAAAAGTATTTCATTAATTTTTCATCAATATATTGTACGAAAAATAAGATATTTTTTTTATGATAAAAATGTTTAAATTGGTTATAATAAGTTTTATTAGAAATAATAGAGTTTTAATAATACGTTCAATTTAGAAACTAGTAATTACAAATCTTATATATTTATTTTTTATTTTATTTTTCATTTTTATGATAAATTGGTACTATAATAAAATTAAGGTAAATAGTATAATTAATATTTACATAAGAGAAAAGATAATAAAAATAATTTAGTAAGAAATGAAAATTTTAATGAGAAATGGTAAAATAGTCTTTTGTGATAGATTTGACCTTAATTGCAACAAATCAATAGTTCAGGAGGACGTTTTTAGTTCATGAGAGTTATTTGCAAAATGACAATAGTTTAGGGGAGTTTTTTTGCACTTAACCCTATTTTATAATTAATATTAGTAAAATGGTGAAGGGTAAAATGAACTTTTTATATGTTTTAAGGTTCTGTTTGGATGGTAAATTTTACAAGGTGGTGTGATTGTTTAAAAATAGACAAACTTTCATATGCATGGCCTTATCCCAAACCTTAACTTTTTTTTACTGGCCAATTGGGTTTTGACAATACGTACTTAAAACTACTGAACCAGAGATCAGGTAACCCAGGGGTAAAACACTCTCGTGATCCATGCTTTTTTTATATGAGAATGGACCCTTTCACAAGTTCAGATCATCTGCATTATGTGCTGTAAAGATTTTTAGCTTGCTTAAATCGTATTTCAAATTTTCAAGAGATTTATCTATATTTCAACAGATTTTTAAAACATAAATAATGTCTTAAAATTAGGAGAGCAATTGGTGAGTTTGGGTGTGGTTTGAGTTGATCATAAATAGGCGATTCAATAATGAGTCAACAACCCATTATCAACTCATTTTTTATGAATCATAAAATCATTAAATATTAAATGGGCTAATTAACACACACCCAATCCAATTATTCAAATATTTTTAGATACAAATTGTCAATTTATTTGAATTGTTGAATAACAAAAAAAAAAAAAATGTTTTTATATTAAGTTTATTAATTTTTTGATCGTTACAATTTTTTTTCCTTTTATTTATTTTTTATTTTTGAAAAAAAATCACTATACAACTTACTTTGAGAGTTATCACATCCAGAAAAAAGGAAGAGAGAATAAGAGTAGACAGAAAAAACAAGGAAGAAGCAATAAAAAGGGAAGAGAGATAGACAAGAATAGAGAGAGATAGAAATAAAAAAATATTAATATATATAGTATTATAACAGCTACACTTCCAATTGTATTATTACTATTATGATCTTTAAAAAACCAAAAATATATATATTTTTACATTAATTTTTTTATTTAAAGCTTTACAATTGTTTTTTTCTCTTTTTGTAACAGATTAAGACCAGTACTCACTATTGATCTTTGAATTGAATGTCTATCCACTTTTTACTTATTTTTAACCCATTCACTTAATTTAGACACTTAAAATGATTTAATTTTAGTAAGCGAATTTGACAATTTAATAAATTTGCACAAAATTATTTTGAATAATCAATAAGTCCAATTAGGGCGGGGACATGAATTTGATTGGGGGCATATTAGGCCAAAAAAAAAAAAAAAAAAGTCAAACTAGGTTTCCAAAAGCTGTCTTTTATTTCCTTTTTCTTTCCCTCTCGAAGTTTCCAAAAGCTGTCTTTTAGTCACTTTATGTTGTGGCATATTTCAATTAAAGGTCAGAGTTTCAAATCATATATGGGTAAGTCAAAAAAAAAAAAAAAAAAAGTAAAAAAAAAGCCGGCTATATTGTATACTAAATACTTATTCATATAAATTATATGACATGCATAGAATATAATGAAATAATTTTTTTTTTAAAAAAAAAAGTTAAGCAAAACATATATAATATATAAGGGATGGAGAAATTTTGGGCATTTTAACACATTTCAAAAATATATGTACATATATATAAAAATATACTCCATCCGTCCCATATTGTAGTTCATTTTTTTCTTTTTACATGTCCAAAATTAATTGTCCTCTTTGAAAAGTCAAAGCATCTTTTTATTAAATTTTCATCATTATTTTTTATGTTTTTAAAAAAATTTAAACTTTATAACTATATATATTTAAATTAAAAAAGACAATTTAGTAATTTGATGAGGGGACAATGCATTAATTGCATGTTCCCTTAAAAACTCTAATTTTTAAATATGGACTTCTATTATAGAATGGTGAGAGTATATATAGAAAATAAGTAAATTTTGGTGAGATTTTTTGTTTCATTGCCTTGTGAAGTACTATAATTGCGTATAGTTTTATCAATAAAAGTTATAGTTGGTGCTCAAATCACTGGCTATTGTTTTTGGTGCGAATTTTTGATTAATTAGCTTGTCCACCGTCAAGTACTATATAATGGCTAAATTGTATTGTCACCCTTCACGTTTCTGTCAATCTCACTTAAATGTGGATCAAGAGAATATTTATCAATAAAAAAATTCATTCAATGTCCGTTCATTAGCGTTGATGAAAACCTTACTCGCAGTGAGTGGAACGACGAAAAAGAGGATAATAGATTGGTGAACATTGTGGGACTCCAGAGAGAAAATGTATTCATAATTCATATAGAAGAAATCTTTTCATGTAACAGTTAAATGTATTTAAAATCTCTTCCCAACTCTCTCACAGTAATGAGAAAATATCACACACATCTTCAAGCCACCCCCTTCACTAGCAATTGTTGATTTATTCTCATTCTCATAGAAAGATGGATGAAAACAGTACTGAGAATAACCATAACTATCCACACCACCAAAGTTTTGATATCTCCGTCAACTTTCCTCTACAGAGCGACTCCAAATGTTTGGACGAAGATGGCCGTCCCAAACGAACTGGTAAATCCCTGCTTCACTATTATAGGCATGTCGATTCTCTGTTGTAGCATGCTGTTATTTTTCACCGGCAACTAAATCTGTTTTGTTATGGGTTTGTATTCGGGTTAGGGACGTTTTGGACGGCAAGTGCTCACATAATAACAGCTGTGATTGGGTCTGGAGTTCTGTCCCTGTCTTGGGCTATCGCTCAGCTTGGATGGATTGCTGGTCCAGTTGTGATGTTGATGTTCTCCTTTGTCACTTACTACACCTCTGTTCTGTTGACCTCGTGTTACCGTTCAGGCGATCCGGTGGCCGGCGAGAGAAATTATACTTACATGGAGGCGGTTCAATCCAACCTTGGTAAGTTTCTCACACTCCTCCCCCTCTCTCTCAAAATTTGGGATCCCAATCCTCTCTGTCTCGCCATATTTCATTGTCTCATCACTGTTAAATCGGTTATGCAATACACCAACAATGTTGTATACGTATTTTAGATTTAAAGTAATTGCATTAATAATTTAAAAGTATTGCATTGTCGATAAAAAAACGTAGGAGATAGATGATTCTGATTCCAATATTTGGGACAAATTTGTGTTCTTTTCAAAAGTTCAAAAACTAACCTAAGCTATGTGTTTGTTAAAAAAAAATTAAGGTGGTGTTAAGTTCAAGTTTTGTGGTGTAATTCAGTACCTGAACCTTTCTGGGGCGGCCATTGGGTACACTATCACAGCTTGTATAAGCATGATGTGAGTATGAAATTTTGAATTCAAGAACAGGTTTTTTTTTTTTTTGAATTGGTGTTTAGGGTTTTTGGTCTAATGTTTTTTAATCAAACAGGGCAATTAGACGATCCAACTGCTTCCAAAAAAGTGGCGGGAAAGATCCTTGCAAAATATCAAGCAATCCATATATGATCATTTTTGGCATCATAGAGATATTTGTCTCTCAAATTCCAGACTTCGCTCAGATATGGTGGCTTTCAATAGTTGCTGCAATCATGTCCTGTACTTACTCCGCAATAGGCCTCTCACTTGGAATAGCCAAACTAGCAGGTAAAAAAAAAATAGCTTCTGGTTCTGGTTTGTCGTGTGTAACTGTGTATATAATATGTATGTATAGAAATTTGACCTTAGCATTTTCAGAGAATGGGAAATTCAAGGGAAGCCTAAGTGGAGTAAGCATTGGCACAGTGACTCGACCCCAAAAAGTCTGGAGGAGCTTCCAAGCTCTTGGCAACATAGCATTTGCTTATTCTTACTCTCTAATCCTTATTGAAATTCAGGTACATTCCTATGTTGAACATCAAATACAACATTGTTTCATTTCCTAGTAATGTACTTCTTAAACCAATTTTGACTTGTTTAGTTGCTTATATGGTTTGTACATGTAAACAGGACACAATCAAATCACCACCATCAGAGGCCAAAACAATGAAAAAGGCCTCTTTGGTAAGTGTCACGGTAACAACCATCTTCTACCTGCTCTGTGGCTGCATGGGTTATGCAGCATTCGGAGACCATGCCCCGGGAAACCTCCTCACCGATTTTGGCTTCCGAAACCCCTATTGGCTTCTCGACATAGCCAATGCTTCTGTAGTGATACACCTTATTGGGGCATACCAAGTTTACACTCAACCCCTTTTCGCCTTCATTGAAAGAACAGCATCAGAAGTATTTCCTCAAAGTAAATTCATCAACAAAGAAATCGATGTCCCAATTCCGGGGTTCAAGCCCTTCAAGCTCAATCTCTTCCGGTTGGTATGGCGAACCATCTTTGTGATCATCTCCACTGTCATATCAATGCTCATGCCATTCTTTAACGACGTAGTTGGAATTCTTGGCGCTTTCGGGTTTTGGCCTCTCACGGTTTATTTCCCGGTGGAGATGTACATAGTGCATAAGAAGATACCTAAGTGGAGCACTAGATGGCTTTCCCTCCAAATCTTAAGTGTTGTTTGCCTCATTGTTTCCATTGCTGCTGCCGTTGGTTCCTTTGCTGGTCTTTTTGAAGACCTCAAGGTTTACAAGCCCTTCAAGACCAGTTATTGATTCAATAGATCCTCACTCTTTTTTGCAATTACATCGGCAGCATTTTAGTTCTGAGGAAGAAATGGACATCAGAAGCATTTTAATTGTTATTCATGATCTAATAAGCCTAAAGGGGATGTTAATGTTGTTTATTTGTAGTAGTTTTGTGTTGGTTCTTACTTTCTTGGAAATATAATTGGGCAACTATAATTTAGATTAGTATGTTTACTAAAAAAAAATGTTATTATTAATATTATTATTTTTATTTATTTATTTATTTTGGGCTCCTCAAAATAAACTCTTGATATAATTTGTGTGAATGGTCAAATAAAATTATTGCACTCTAGAACCCAAGAGCACAGGAACCCCTTGGGCTTAAAAATCACAGGACCTAGTCCGGCAAACGTACAATCCACTATTGACAAAAGCCAGTTATTCAAGTAAACCTTTTCAAAACATTTTAGACCCAATAAAAAACAAAATAGGTTAAACTAAGATCTTTATAATGGAAATTTATATTTTAATTCTTACCCATGAATGTATCAACCTCATCTAAACTTTAGTCGCCATCATCCTTGCGATATCCTAGTATAATACCTTGTCATGGCAGATCAAGAAATCAAGATGTGTCGAGGTTCATTCATCGTCAATTTTCCAGTGTGTGATCTTCAGACGGGGAATGTTAGATAAATCTTTAACAATAAGCCATTTGTAAACGCCTTTAATGGTTTTGTTTCCCATAAACATAGATGGTAAACCTTAATATCACCCCCTTTCCAATCATTAATATTTCTGAGAATGATGTTATTTTGAGGTTGGATCTCACACACAACATTCTATATCAAAAACCAATTGAGTAGCTATGACTATGTGCGGTTAACGAACGACTTTGGCCCTTGTCACTTCTCAATTGGTCAAAACTATGATTTCCATGTCTACAATAACAGTAACAATGTGGAAGTTGAAAGGAATCTTGAATATATAAAATGTACTAAATTGAATATATTATTCACACTGAAGCTAAAAGGAAAGATATATTACCGCCTTCTCCCATCCTAGGAGCTGCATATCCAGGGGTAAATATTTTAATGTCCTCATCCACACTTGTTAGAGCACCAAAGTCGCTAATCTTGGGCTCACCATCCTGGTCATTGAAGCAAGGATCTTAGAAGAATAATAGGCCAACATAAAATTCGATGAAGTTTTAAATTTATTTTGTCCCTCTAAAAACTCTATAGAATTTTGTGTTATTTCAAACTCGTTTATTTGTTCTGGCTTGATCTTTCTGATTTTGGTCCACTATATATGCTTATAAGCATTCTATTATGGCGTATTTATCTAGTTTGCCCTCTCGTTCCACTAGGTCCAGAGCAGACTTCAGAGTGCATGCAGTGATGGCAAGTCTTAAAAGGGTTGTGATTACAAATGAGATGAGAGAATTCAAGAAGGTGGTGATGTGAAGGAGCTTAGAGTTGAATGATTTCGACAGACAGGCAAAAGTATTGTAAGCAGCAAGTATCAAAAAAGTTTTGTGAAGAAAACAATGATTCTAAGAGAGGAGGAGTTAGAACAGGTGAAGAACCATATCACAAAGTCACAAAGAAAGTCCCCCCTAATGGAGTGCTGCAAGAAAAGTAGATTAGTTTTTCAGTGTGTATGAAACAAGTTGAATGAGGATGCTCCCAGACCCAACCACAACCTTGCATATGGGGAGAAGCCATGGACAACATTTTGTTGGAGGACATTATAAGGTTTTCTTCTATGATGTTCCTCTTTCCTCCCCGCATTACTTTAATAATTTAGGCATGAATAAGAGAGGGAAATGTTTGTTCCTCAGCCCACGGGCTACTCCTTTTAGGACCTTAAGGATGCCCGCTCAATCCAACCCTGCACAAATTAAACAAATATTAGAGACACAGACGGTTGTTGATCACCCTTCCCTATTGTTTATCATTTTATTACCTAGCCGTCTGTCTTCTAAACTGCCGCCTGGCATGAATTCATATACAAGGTACAACTTTGTTGGCTCTTCGCAAAATCCAATGAGTTTGAGATGTTGTTGAGTGTTATGCTGGGATGTTGTTGAGCCAATCTATTTCAGCCTTTATTGCAACATCCCAACATAACAAAACTAATTGGATTTTGCGAAGAGGCAACGGGTTGTACCTTGTGTATGAATCCATGCCTGGCGGTAGTTTAGAAGACAGATGGCTAGGTAAGAAAAAAGGATAACCAATAGGGAAGGTTGATCAATACATCTTATTCGGAGACTTGAAGCCAGACAACATCTTAGTCGGACTTGTGAGGAACAAACATTTCCCACTTATTCATGCCTAAAATTTTAAAGTAACGAGGGGAGAAACACCATAGAAAACCTTATGATGTCCTCCAACAAAATAAATATCAAGGCGTTGATTCCAACACTAGTCATGATAATATATATTTTCAATTGTAAATTTGTAGAATTTCTAATTAATTTTCACAAATTTAATAGATGATAATTTCATGTAAACTCATGGATGGTCTTTCCTGTTGGGCTTAGATTTAATTAAGTATTATTGTCTATGGTTAGACATAAATAGATAACTGAAGGAAAAATATAAACTACAACTATTTATACACATGCGGTTGGGCATAAGCAATTATAATTTATAATCTTGACACAACCCTTTATGCTACATAGTTAATCTTATGTGAGGCATTCCTATTTTTTATTTGGTTGAATGGATTGGATAATAAAAAGGATGGATGGTGTAATATATAATTTTTTTGTTTGGTTGAAAGGAAGGGAAATAGGTTTTTTTTATATATTTTTTACTAATATGCCCTTATAATTTAAAATTTTAAAAATTCTATATTTATCCCAAAGTTTTAGGAAGGTTAGAAATGAAAAATTTATATTTGTGTTAGTTATTACTTCTTTTTCTATAGAAAAATACAAAGGAAGAAGCGATGAAGCACCCCTCCTTGCTTCCTCCCTCTTTTTCCTTCCCTCCAATCAAATATAAAAAAATTAGTTTATCCTTCCTCTCATCCATCCCTTCAACCAAACATAGCATTAGTCTTGGGTAAATATATAAAATCAATTGTATTAAAACACATGCAATCTTAGTATACTTTACACTTGACGCGTGTTATTACTTCTTTTTCTATAAAATAAAATAAAAAGGAAGAAGGGATGAAGCATCCCTCCTTGTTTTTTCCCTCTTTTTCTTTTTCTCCAACCAAATATAAAAAAATTAGTTTATCCCTTCTTTCATCCATCCCTTCAACCAAACATAACGTTAGTCTTAGTTAAGCACATAAAATCAATTGTATTAAAACATGCAATCTTGGTACACTTTACACTAGTCGTGTGTTTGCTGAAGGTTATGGTAAGCCTTATAGAGTTTGGTTCATCTAATTTCAATGTTGTTTGTGTTTTGCTGTAAGTTGTTTGTTTGAGTCTATGCGGTGGTTGTGTACGCATGCACTAAAGTTCTCAATATTCGTGAGATACCACCTTAATATATTCTAGGAGAAAAAAATGTGAGATAATAGTCGGCTATTTGAACCTGGTGAGTCATCCAAAAGGAAGAAATTATTGAGAAATGTCTTATTTCAACAATCGTATGGTGCTGTCAATGACTTGGTTATGACTGGTTAGGGAAAAAAGGTGGTCAAGAAATATGTGCAATTAATGAGGGAGGAAGACACAGAGACTGACTCATCGTGATTTCACGGAGAGGGTAAAAAGAGGAACAAATGCTCGAATAAAAAATAGCATAGAGAAAATAAACGTAAGCATAAAAGAAGTAATGAAATATACCTTGAATTAAACTTTATACATGTAAAATTTGTAATTTTTAATTATTTTTTGGAAGGCAAAAAGCTCAACCAAGTATAGAATGTTCACAAAACACTTTTGGTGTTATTTAATTTTATCCTATCATATCGGAGTAAGGAATCATTAATGTATTGTCACAATTAATATATATTAATAAGAGATATGAGTCATTTTGAAAATAATAATAATAATAACAACAAGGGAAATGAGGTATATATATGCGCATCTGTAATTTTGTAATTAAATTATTCCAAGGTGGATTAAGTATGTGATTATGTGATTCTTTTCTGAATTAATATTATAATGTTTAATTAGCAGTTGATAAAGTTTAGAAGCATAATTGATATATGTTTGGTACAAGAAAAAAAAAAAAAGATAAGAAAAGAAAAGATAACATTACTTACAAAGGAAAAGAAATAAAAGAAAAGAAAAAAAAAAGATAACATTACTTACAAAGGAAAAGAAATAAAAGAAAAAGAAAGAAAAGAAAACTACTTTAATAAATTTACTATTATACCTTTTTATTTGACAATAACTATATGAGTAAACACATACCCTAAGATCTAAATATAATTTTGTTTTTGTCTTAAGGGTAAAATTGGTATTAAAAAGACAACATTAGCCTCCCCTCTACTTTCCTTCACTTTTAGAAGGAAATCAAAAGTTACTATTTAAGCCTACCTTATCTTTCCAAAACCATCCTCTTTATTTATTTATTTATTTATTTTTATTTTACCAAACACAATTTTTTATTCACCCTTCATTATCTTTCTTTTCCTCCCACTACCATTCCACCAAACTGGGCCTTAAGGATAGAGTTTAGGGGTCTCCTTGATATAGAATACTCAGTTATATTAGTTATTATTTAGTCATGATAATCTTGACCCCATTTATGTTTCAATTAATTAATATTAATAAATTACTAAAAATAAATTACTTATCTAGTTAATGACATAGTAGTTGATAGAGAACGGTTAAAAATAATATTAATATTAAAAAACTTTTACAAATAAAAAATTTACTATTAATATATTTATCATATATATATTTTTAAAATTTTAATATATAAAAATACCAAAACACACAATAATGTACTAAATTAATTATATAAATAATATAACAAAATGGTTGACTTCAAACTGGAATCAAATTATGAATTTACAATTTTATATTTTTAAAATTAAAATCAGACCGAATCATAGAATAATCCCGACCGAAACAAATTGGCCTGGTCAGTTTGGATCTGATTTTTTAATTCCACTGCTTTTTGACAGGTGGACTTGGTTTTTCCATTCCCCCAGTTTTTTTTCACCCTAATTTATAGGATCAAGTTGTCTCTGTCGAAACGGGGCCTATTAATTAGCCTTCACCAAAATATATACTGTATGGGTTTTGCTAGCGCTATCAAATCAATTGAAGCTTGTGTGCAGTTAAGTCACATAAAGTTCGGATTCGAGAGCCGAATTAAGTTATAAATAGTGAGACTTGAACAAATACACAAAAGTGAGAGCCGCCTCCAAGCCTAAGAGCAACTGTTCAGAAGAATTGTATGACTTAAGTTTGAAGAGGAGGAGAGAAAAAAAAACCTAACCTTAATAACAGGTGAGACCATGGTGTATTTGTACGGAAAATTCGATCAGAAATTTCCCCAAAAAGGGATTTCGTTCCGATTTATCCGTTGCGTTTATTATTATTATTTATTTTCTTTAAAGGAAAACTTGAATTCTATATTGAATTGGTATATTGCGATCCGTCTTGCGTTACTGTACTTTCTATTGTTTACTGAATCTTGATTTGATTGATCATGTAAGCTTCCCAATTGGTCGTTTTTATTGCTTCATTCATTGGGCTTGCACTGTCTTCATTCATTGGGCTTGCACTGTCTTCAATCTGAATCATGTTTCTAAATGTTTCGCAGGATGGAAAATCTGTGCCTCAAATCTTGAAATTAAAGGAAAATTAGATAGTTTATAGTTTTGACTGAAATTGTCTTCAATTACAATTCCAATTTCAAGACTTTGATGTGCTGCTGTCAAACAAACTAGTAACGCTTTTAAGTTGATTTAAAAACGTTGGTTAAATTATAGTGAGAGCAGAAAGAAAAAGAAAATTAAATCGTTTAGTTTCACTTAAAAATGATGCCATGTACGTACAATTGTAGGACAAATTTGTGTATTTTCATGGTTTCATCTGACATTGTTTCATGTACTTGAGCTAAAATAGGTGCAGCTATGGAAGAGGTCAGAGGGTTGACTCACAAAAGATTCTCCCCTGAGGAGTTGGTTAATATTTCTCTCTCTCTCTATTTTTTTTTTTTTTTTTTTAAAAATTATTATTATGGAGTATTATTTTCTTCTGAGTAAGAAAAGTTTTAAAATATTTTTGTTTGAGTGACAAAAATTCTGCCTTCTTTGGAGGTACTGCGTTTAGTGCCGAGTTTAGTTGCCATCAAATGCGCAAACATGGTTTGTAATTGAGACACATTTCTTTAATTAAGTGTATATCATTTACTAAAAAAGTTTTTTTTTTTTTCTTTTCGTTTCTGTTCTTTTTTGGGGGGACCGTAGATGGCTTTTCCTGGCTACACAGAATCAAAGCGGCAATTGTTCTTGCACGTTTGCTTGAGTTTTTGCATCGTCATACGCCAGAATACATAGTTCGTAATATTTGTCCTGCACATATAATGCTTGATCAGGTCAGATCTGGTGTCCATATGCTTAGTGCACTTAGCTTTTCAGTACCTTTGGTCTGGAGAAAAAGTTTATTAGAATTTAACATTATATTATGTTATGCTGAATCAGGATTGCAATCCAGTACTATTCGACTTTGGAATGCTAGTTGGTGGAGTTTTTGGTGATAAGCAACCAATGCCAAGTAACAAAGTGCATGGATCGCTAGGCTACTTTGATCCCACCATTGTCTGTGTCGGTATGTCCCCAAAATGTTGTATTTACAATTCAATATTACAGTTCATTGCCTACGTCACCAGTGCACCTCTTACTTGTGACTTTTTTGTTCAACTAGTACATGTTATATAATGCTATATGAATTGTGGGGATACGAGGATTGTCAAGTGAAAATTTAAACACAAACAGATGAGTAAATATTACTCATAAAAGCATCCTTGACCTCCTTTTTGGGAATCTGTGGTGCTTAATGTGAGAGGAAAGTTGTGAATAGGAAGAGGCCATAATCCTGATATCATACTATTTTTAGTCGTGATATAACCCAGGTAAGAGAAATCTAAAATAATTAAAATAATCGAAGGGTCCTAAAGGGATCGTTACAGAGTGTGGTCCCCATTAATCAAGGGTGCTGGGAAAGGTGAAATTGATACAAACTTAACCTTTGGCAACATTTTCACAAATTCGCTGCTCTGACGATTCAAACTTGTTTTCTAATGTTTAGAATTTAAGAATTTTTTCAGCTATACAATGCGATTGTCTCGTAAAAGATCAAAATGGCCACCTAGTCTATTCTTAAGGTGTACCTTAGTGCAAATGTAAATGGGGTTGGGCTAGGAGACAATAGTGTTATGAGATTATGTATGAAATTTTATATCTTTCTCTAGCAACTAGACTGCTGTTTAAGTTAGCTCTAAGATTTCAAAATGAAACGGATGATCCGACAAAAAAAGGGCCAATAGTAATCAGTAAACCTGAAGGTGTAATTTTCCTCTTGGGCAATATTTGGCATTTTGGTGTGTGGGTGTGATCAGCTTTTGAGATGGTCATTGTCAGATGGTTGTTTTGTAGTGAATCTCCATCTTTGTGTTTCCATACGCAGGTTTCCTCTTAAAGGAAAAATAAGGACCTACTATAGTAGCATGCTATAATTTCTGAATAGTAGTGATACCGTGATTGTCAAAATCATGTGGTCGCTTTATGAATCATATGATGCAGTATCAAAATACCCCTTAGTTTCATAAATGTGGTATGAATGACAATGGTGAAGGTCAAAGTGAATAGATGGTGCAAAGGAATTGTAAGAATCCAAAACAAGTAGCTATTTTGCAATTCGATTTGCCTATGAAAGGTCATTTGTTGATTGTGGAAGAGGTGGAAAAAAAAGGAATAATTATCGATGATGTTAAGCTAGAGACACAAAGAGTGCCCCGTGGGAGGAGGTTGTGATTTTTGGTCTAAGAATGAACCCACCACCACTGCACTTGGACAAGTTATTGAAGGATGCTTTAAAATTCAATTTGTAACTACCCATTGGAGGGGCAAACCATTTCCCCAAGGGAGGAATCCTACCACAACTGAGAGCTTGTCAGGGCGTTGCTCTCTAACCTGATTTATTTGAACTCATTGAAGTTGGACAAAGCACTTCTTCATTCTACCATTTCCCCGGGTGAGGAATCCTACCTTATTTATTTGAACTCATTGTAGTTGGACAAATCACCTCTTCATTTTACGCGCAACCTACGTGCGCGGAATTCTTTCATTATCTGGATTGGGTTGTGCCCTTTTGTTTTTGCAGGTGTCAAACCACACTATCCTCGTAGCTGTTTGAAAAAGTCATACAAACATTGCCTATGTAGCTAAATCTATTGTCCACATGATTGTAGAAACCCTGAAAACATGTTAAGTCACCAAGCCTCGAGAACACTACCCTCGAGCACAAAAACCCTGGCATCATGAGAGGTCATTCTCAGACCTGGAGAGGTCTACTTTCGAGTTTAAGAAAATCCTAGCATGACCCTAGGTCACCATCAAACCTCAGCCTCCCATTCGAGTCCAAAACTCTGGCACCATGACAAGTCATCACAAGAATACCTGGAGGAAAATATCTTCGATTCCGAACTGACATCTTGGTTGCTTACCATGAGACGATTCATAACCTTGAAGTTAGACTACTAAGTTAGGGCCTTCTTGCGTGCTTACTGCTTACAATCTTTACTTGGGATTTCTAAAAGGATCTTGGATTGGTCAATGAGAAGTAAGAAGAATGCCCAAACCAGTCAGTGAGCCTGGGCCCAAGTGGATGGTGAACATTTGCGATGAGAAAACCCCTTACAATCACAATTAATATTAATGTTATGTCTAGAGTCATTAATGTTTTGGCTACCGTCGCTGGTGTATCGTTGGACGAATTTTATGTATTCATTAGTTATTTAATGCGTTGCTGTCACACTGAAGCATTGCAGCAAGAGAGACTCGATCTCTTAAGCGTGAGTCCGAGACAAGTACATTTAGAGTAATCATGACCTATTATCCTAGGTACCCATGAAGGACCAACCAAGCCGCGAACTACTGGGTATTACCCAAATAACCTAGGACTACAAATGCAAACACCATGACAACATTAAAGAGAGGCGGAAGCAAACGTAAATTTCCATAAAGACAAGGATCTGTCACGACAAACATCCATACCTTCACCATAAATCCCCCTGGCTTGTCTACTTCTCCTTCTTCAGATAGATAAACTATGTGGGTCCTTCACATTGTTTTTGATATTGATCATATTTCTATATATTATACTTTGATTGGTATTCCAGTGACAGAACCCCTACATTTTGGTGACTCCACTGGGGATATCATCACAAGACAATGAAGCCAGATAACCCCCACCATTGCTGATACCATTAAAGCACTCCGTTGAAGGAGAAAGCGCAGCCCCCCCGCAGGTCCTACACTTCAACTAGTAGGGCCCGTTGAACACCTTCTAAAAACCAGCCAACCATTTCCAACGAATAATGGCCCGAATGGACCAGATTGGAGGACACAGAAAGCCATTCTAGGGGCTCGCAGAACCATGCCAACTCACGAACCACGAGTTCATCAACCCATCTCATCAAACCCCAATCCCACACTTGCAAACACCAATATTCGCTTCCCACCCACACAACTCAAAATAGCCCCAAAAAAAAACCACCTCACTTTCTCCTTGGTCTCCCCAAACTCCACCACCGACCACATCACCCGCGCGGAGATGCAAGACATGCTCCACAAAGGCTCACACTCTATAGATTTTACGCTTAGATATCGTTGAGAGAGTAAAATAAATGCACACAATATATATATATTAAAAGCTTTGACCAATTCAAGCCAGGCAATACCCCTCTCTATCTTACACCCACATTACCGATATATGTATAGAGGATTATATACATATATGTGTTGTCTTTTTATCACCCTAAAAAAGCTCACGTAGTTTTTGAGAGAACTGCAGATTCCTCCTCAACCTCGACAAGGCAACACACACCTTCAACACTCTCATCAAGGGAAAACCAAGTTAATCTGGACAGAAGCTCACCAACGGGCCTTTGAAAGAGTCAAGCCAGCCTTGGCATTGCCACAAATGATGCATCCTTGCCCAAGGCACTCATCCTTGGCCTCCTCACAAGTCACAACCATCGATAATGGATCTTGCAAATCTGCATCAATGGTGACTCCTAGCTGGTCATCAAGCAAACACCATGAGAGTATGCTATTCAAGACCCTCTCTCACTTCATTTCACACTACAATTCAAAAATTGTTCAACAAGTTTAAATCTGCTCGGGTTGCACATGTCCCATGCTCCGATAACGGATATTGAGATGCTCTTGCAACGCTGGCTTCCAAGACACTCATCCATGTCAAAAAAAGGACTGCTCCCCTCACCACCACATGTATCTTACCCCAAGAGTCGGTGGAACACATGACTGAAGAACACACATCATCTCTGAGCTAGAAAGCCTCAGAGGTTAACTCCCTTTCACCCAGCTAAAAAACTTTCAACTCTTCCAGGGAATTCTCTACTATCGACTCTCATGCGGCGTGCTTCCTTGATGCCTTGGTAGTTGGTACACAAGAGGCTAAAATAGCCCTTCGCGAACCTCACGAGTAGCACTGCGCATCTTCCATAGCCTTGCACAAACGATTTCAAAGGCAAGGCTATTACTGGCCACAAATGGCAAAAGATGCAGTAGAGTGCAATGGCAAACTGGACCGTACGATTAGATCCGTTTTTTACAATTCGGATGAAACCGATAAACCAAACAGTACCGGACGATTAGATTCGATTTTTTAACAATTTGGTCTGCTCCTAGTTCCAAAAAAAATGGAACTGTAAAATTATGGTTTAGTTTTGGTTTCATGTCCTTCAAGACTGAACCGAAAAACATCGTTTTATTACTTGTATATATGATAATCAGTATTCTAATTCCTAGCCCCAGAAATTATTATTTATTTTTATTTTATTTTCTCATTTCTCAATAAAGCAAACCTTAAGTTCTCACGCAACCCTCACCGCCACGACCTCCTCCTCTCTCCCGCAACCGTTGGTCATCGCTGTTGATACTCCCTTCGGCTTCCGTCGATTGCCTCTTGGGCTATATCCCTCTCTCTCTCAATCCCAGCTCATAGTTCACTTTTGCCTTAGGCACAACCAACAACACGACCGAACCAAATTCTCAATATTCAAACATGGATTCATCATATTTAAGACTTATTTCAATGTTTTGGGTTAGGGCGCCTTTAGGGTCTGTCTCTTTCCCTTCTTTGCTCCTCTCTCTCTCTCTATATATATATGTATAGACATAATCTCAAAACACAGAAGGTTCAAATATTGAGTGCAAATCACTTGAGAGCAAGGTTTTTTCTATCATGTTTGTTTTGTTAATTATAATTTTTGCGTTTCTACCATGGTGTTTTTATTACGTTTTTGTTGGTTATATATGTGCTGGTGGATTGAGTCTGTTAATTTTTGGTCTATGATTGGGTGGATTTCTCTCAAGGGAATTATATGCTTCTTTTTTTTTTTCCTAATTCCTTTTGTTCTTATTTGTCTTATTGTTTTTTTTTTATTGATCAGAAGCGAATAAAAATTTCCAATTAAATCTCTGATAAGTTGATATTTAATTAAGTAGAACTGTGGGGGGTAGACAAGAGGTCTTACTTTAGGAGACCAGAGAATTTGCCGTCGAGATGAAGGATGTATGAACCAAAATTTGTTTACTTACCTTCTTGATTATATTGCCAGCTTCGATGATTTGTGGTAGGGTCTATTATAACTAATATGCAAACCAATAAATTTAATTCGGCCAAGAAAATAAAAATAATAATTATAAGAAATAAAAAAAAAAATCCGCTTCAATCAGGCTCTACCTATTGAACTACATTGTCTTAGATATTTGTACAAACTTATCTTAATTTTATATGTTTTTGGCTTTTTTTATTATTTATTTTAGAGATCTTTCTATTTACAACGCTAGTTTGAATTGTTGTTTTTACTAGTTTAGTACGATCTTGTGATCTTCAATCCAATCCTGTGATCCCGATTCTATAAAGCCTCCTTTGATTTAACGTATTTTCCTGATCTTGACCAGCCTTGCAATGAATGTATTGAAAATATGAAAGCAAATCCACATATTGGAAATAGTATACAATAAATCTGTAAAGATTATTTTTACCTCTAATATCATGCAGTTCCTAGGAGCACTTATGCTACATATATCTGTAAAATATTTGCCACTTGGGGATATAAATTCAAGCCGTGATAGAGACTAGACAAGTTTTGTGAAAGATAAATTTCAAGTGTATTTGGATTTGCTGCATGTTGATCCTGAAATTTGATTTTATCAACTTCAATTTTTTTCATCCTAATATAACTTATCCCTGAAGTTTTTGTTACTTAACAGACAACTAAAGTAACTCTGAAGTCTGAACTCTTGGGGTTTGGTATGAACAAAAGAATTGGCAGTTGGTTTTTTCAGTAGAGAAGTATCTCTTTCTATGAAGTGATTGTACTTCCAATTGTATAAGATTGTTATTATTATTATTATAGTTATGGGTGTCAACTCCATTCTTGCTAGATGTTACATATCTTGAATCAATTGATTTTAGTTTCATTCGGTGAATAACTGTCTTGATTGGGTGTTTGTAGCCATTCATTTTTATATTTATTATAATTTCTATGGAGGAAAACCACCCTTGAGAAAGTCTTCAAAAACAAGTATATCAAATGGTTTTAGCGCATATATTCGTGTTGAAATTTGGCAAATTCTGTTTAACGGAATTTTTAACTGTATTAGCTTTGTCTTTTAGCATCTTTTCAGTCTTGTAATGATTTTTTTTTAATTTGAAAACAACCCTTGAACAGGTCGATGGGGTATTGAACACGATGTCTTCTCATTTGGCACTGTGCTTTTGGAGCTCATCTCCAAAAGAGTCTACGAGAGGAAGACAGGTGAACGTGCATGTTCTACATACCGTTGGGCCGACATCGAATACCAACGGAAGAAGCCGAAGAAATCGTTCTTTTGCTTTGGCCACTCGAAGAAGCCCTCTCTCGTGCACAAAAGCTTTGAAGAAGCTTCGGGGTTCAGTCATCAGGACGGATGTAAAATTACTGAGCTGGCGATAAGCTGTGTGCAATATTGTAGCAATTACGAACGTCCAACAGCGGAGGAAGTTGTTCAAATTTTGGAGAGTTTAGATGCCTGCCGTCTTGGTGACACGGTAATTGAGAAAAATGATAGGTGCTCTCTATGGGTAGAAAATTTTTTAATGGGAGAGTTGTCAAAAGTTAGAACGGTAATTGTGAAATATTACATTTAATCTGTTTGGACTATTCAATTGCTCCCTCTCCGCCGTTGTGAGCAGACTACTTAAATTACTCAGATTCCATCATAGTTTTACTTGAACAATAAATAATATATATATTTCTTATGATTTAATTCTACAGTTAATTAAAAAGGTAGTTGTTTTAGGAAACTACCATTCCATTATTTGTGGAAAGGTGAATGTTAATGACTATAATGGGTAGTTTCATAACAAGATTTTTTATTTTATTTTTATTTTTATTTTTTTTCAATCTGAATTGTGTAGGGCCATCTCCTTCCCCACCTCACTATTGCCGCCGCCACCTCCACCTCCACCGCGCCACACCTACCACACCAATTTGTATGTTATTTTGATTAAAATAAACGAACAATATTTAAACTAGAGATCATTCTATAGAGACATATGTTGGGGAGATCATGTAATTGCAAAAATTATGCTTTCAACAAAACTGGAATGGTTATGACCAATGTGAAATTTCTATTTGAATTTCCCCAAAAATTGCCGTATTTTCGATTTAAGCATTTTGTTATTAATTATTATTTATTATGTTTCTTTGAGGTGGTTGTGTCTTCAGTCTAATCATGTTTCTAAATGTTTCACATTATATAATCTGTGCTCCAAATCTTGAAATTAGAGGAAAAATAGTTTTTAGTGTGACCAATGTTGTCTTCAATTTATCCAAATTCAAGACTTACATTCGAGCACTTTACATTTCCTGTCCCATGTTTCAATTCCTTTCCTATCTCAATCATAAGAAATATCTCCAAGTCTTTTGTTACGGAGCACAAAAAAGAACCTAGGGCGGTCATTCCAGACCCTCAATTGCATGATCCATTCAATCTTCTTCTTTGGAATATAGTGTTGCTGTGTCTGACGGCATGGAATTGGAGTCTTGGAATTGAAATTGGTGGAATTGAAAAAAAATTTGATTCAACTTTCTTAGTCACTTTTTTTTAATTCCACCAATTTTTAAAGCTCCAATTATATTTCACTTGGAATTCTCAAAATAACTGGTATTTACAATCTTTACTTCATTAACCATTTATGCTACCATTTATGCTTCTGAATTGTCTTTATTGCATTGTTTTTTTTTCAGTCTGAATCATGTTTCGAAATGTTTCAAAACATGGAATAGTTGCCTCAATTTTTGGAATTAGAGCAAAAATAGTTTATAGTTTAGATTGATATTATCTTCAATTTCAATTCTAATTTTAAAGCGTTAAATGTTTTTAATGCTATGTAATGTTTGGATGTACTGAATAGTCTGAATTGACGCTTTAAATTTAGGATTGAAAAAAATTTAGTTCAAAATTTAAACTAAAAATTTTCAATTCCAAATTTATGGTGCTGATCGGTTGTTCCCAAACATAACATAAATTAATTTGCGTGAACATTGATTAAAAGATTTTTGACAAGCTCCGCTGAGAAAAGAAAGCAAACGAAAATAATTGTGTTTCGTGTAGTTTCACTTAAAGATGGCTCCATGTCCTATGTATGTATACAAATGTGTGGCATTTTTGGCTAATGGCTATTCTCGTCGTTTCGTATGAAAAACCAACTGTATCTAACGGTACTGACAGTGATTGCCACCATACTTTAGTTGATATAGGTCCTACTATGAAAGTGGACAGAGAATTGAATCTCAGAAAATTCTCCCGAGGAATTAAAAGATCTTGCCATTTTCATCTGGGTTGGGCTCTTTCATTTTTTTCTAACTCGACGAGATCCGTAATATTTATAAAATATCATGAGGTTCGGCATTTTTTTACAAAGACTCCCCCATGTCAGATTTTGTGATGAATTTACTTATTTACCCTCATTATTATATTGTTAAAGATTATCAAAATATTCAAATAAAAATGACTATTTCGCCCTTAACCGTACAATTGCATGTCTTCCCATTTTTTCTCACTCTCACGCATCCTTTCTCTCTTTATCAGCACCACCGTGCTAACATGAACTATTTTGAAGCTATTGTCGTGAACCACGCCACTAACATCGTGATCTAACCTTGAACCTGATCGCGAGATCAACCTCTCCGCCGCCAAGCGGTGGTGGTTGGGGGGTGTTGTTGAGGACGGTGGTGGCAGCGGTATGGATTGTGGTATTTTGAGGCGGGACTTTCGGCAACCACCATAGTTGTGGAGTTTATTCGCCTTCGCCGAAAACGATCTGAAGTGGTAATGAAGACGTGCGACAAAAACATTTAGCGATGACCTAAACCCATTTATATCAAACCCAAACCCTTTTAACTCGTGTCGTGTTGTTGTGTCGTGTCGTAATTTGTCGCCCCTATTTTTTGTACAGAGGGAGGTCTTTGCAAAATGGGGTAAACCTCAGGCGGACACGTTGTAAAAAAAATGCAATCTTCAGGTTTATTTATAATTAGGCCAAATCTTAGAAGAGGTCATTGTAGTTTGCCCTCAGGTTAGGTCTTGGTTCTATATGTATACTATATTATTATTATTAATAAAAGTGTCAAGAGTTTATGTATTTCAGTATTAATCTAAAAAAATATTTCTTAATTAATGAAAAAAGAAAAGTTTCAATAAATTCAAATTACCTAATAAATTTCAAATTACCTAAAATAATTTATTTCTTAATTAATATAAAAAGAAAATTTTCAAAAAAAATCAAATTACCTAAAAGAATTTATTAGTTTAATTAATATAAAAAGAAAAGTTTCAATAAAATTCAAATTACCTAATAAAATTCAAATCTCCTAATAAAATTATCTTATTAAAAAATTCCCTATTTTTTTTAATAGGTAACTTGTTTTAGTTGTTTTAATAATGATTTGAAACATCATATCAATTAAAAAATTACATATTTAATTTTAATTGGTAATTAATTAATTTTATTATTTGGTAAATTATTTTATTAAATAATTACCAATTTTATTTTAATAGGTAACTTGTTTTAGTTGTTTTAATAATGATTTGAAACATCTTGATTGAATATCAATTAAACAATTACCTATTTAATTTTAATTGGTAATTAATTAATTTTATTATTTGGTAAATTATTTTATGAAATTGAATTTCAATTACAAAATTACCTATTTAATTTTAATTGGTAATTTATTTTATTATTTGGTAAATTATTTTATTAAATAATTACCTATTTTATTTTTATAGGTAACTTGTTTTAGTTGTTCTAATATTTTTATAGAAACAATTTTATTTTAATTCATTTTATTCATAAAAACTCTTTTATTTTAATTCATTTTATATCCATTAATAAATATATATTTTTTATATTAATAAATAAATACTGAAACTCTTTATACTTTTATTGATATAGATATAGATATAGATAGATATGGTTAGTAATAAACAATTATAATTTATAATTTTTTTTCTCAAATAGCCTATGAAGATTACCCGTAACCTTTATGCTAGAGTTTAAACACAATTAATCTTACTCTTGGTTAAGCACATAAAATCAATTGTATTAAAACATGCAATCTTGGTACACTTTACACTTGTCGCGTATTTGGGGAAGGTTACGATAAGCATTACTTTATAGAGTTTGGTTCATCTAATTTCAATGTTATGTATTCTTGTAAGTCGTTGGTGGTTGTATAGATACGGATTCTTTCCTTGGTATCCAAAATTAATCTAAAGGCTAATATTATTAAATTTGACAATTTGGGGGTGTCAAGGGTTACTTTGGTAAAGGTAAAAGCTTAAAAATGAAATTATTATGAATTTATTATATGTTTGAATCATTTGAATTTTTATATGTTTATATTAAGAATCCTATCATATTGTAGTAAAGAATCATTAATTTATTGTCACAATTAATATATATTAATAAGGGATACGGGGCATTTTGAAAATAATAATAATAACAACAACAAGGGACACGAGCATGTGTAATTTTGTAATTAAATTTTCAGTTGAATTGCATTAAATTATTCTAAGGTGGATTAAGTATGTGATTATGTGATTCTTTTCTGAATTGATATTATAATGTTTAATTAGCGATAAAGTTTAGAAGCATAATTAATATAAAGTTTTAGGCTATGTTTGGTACAATAAAAAAGGAAAAAAAATGATAGCATTAATTACAAAGGAAAAGAAATGAAAGATGAGGGAGCGATAGTTTTAACATTGTTTGGTTGATTAATAAAAGAAATAAAAAGATAATAATCATTCCTAGGAAAAAAAAATGAAAGAGAACTATTTTAATAAATTTATTATTATATCCTTTTATTTGACAATAACTATATTCATTTTATAATTGTTTCCATCTATTGTGGCAACTCGAAATTATTGAGCATTTTCTAGGAATTCAGTTAATTATCAAACAAGAAGTCACAAAGAAGAGAATTTAATATCCACCTTAAAACTAAAGGCATTCTCTCTAATTTCTACTTTTCTAACCTAATTACTTTCCACACAAGATGAATTTCGGCGTCCTTGTTTCTCACCCACACTGAATTTCGGCGTCTTTGGTTCTGACGGTTCAACAAAGTGACTGTATGTGAGCAAATTTTTGTTTTTATCTGAAGGGTAAAATTGGCCTTACGAACAACATTAGCCTCGCCTTTACTTTACTTTTCTTCCATTTCCTCCCACTTTCCTCCCACTTTTGGAATGAAATCAAAAGTTACTATTTAAGTCTACTCTATCCTTCCAAAATTACCCATTTCCTTTCCTTCCAACCATTTATATTTTATACTAAACATAACTTTTTATTCACACTCCGTTACCTTTCTTTTCTTTTTCTCCCATTAAGGATAGAGTTTAGGGGTATAATTGATATAGAATAGTACTCGGTTACAGTCTTGTGATAATCATATGACCCCATTTATGTTTCAATTAATTATTATTAATAAATTACTAAAAATAAACTGCTTATCTAGTTAATTAATTAATATTAATAAATTACTTATCTAGTTAACATAGTAGTTGATAGAAAATGGTTAAAAATAATATTAATATTAAAAAACTTATTACAAATAAAAAATTTACTTATAATATATTTATTATATATATATTATTTAAAAATTTAATGTATAAAAATACCGAGACACACAATAATGTACTAAATTAATTATATAAACAATATAACGAAATGGTTAACTTCAAACTAGAATCGAATTATGAATTTACAGTTTTATATTTTTAAAATTGAAACCAGATCGAACCAAATCGGTCTGGTCAGTTTGGATCCGATTTTTTACTTCAGAAGATTTGCTTACTGGAGCTTTTAAGTATGGCGGTTTTGCTAACAGGTGAGAAGCTAGTCTGGAGAGGAGGAGTAGAGAAAAGGAAAACCTAACCCTAATAACAGGTGAGAAGCGTTTGATATTCGTCCATGGTGTAAATGTATGGAATTTCCCCAAAAATGGTTGTAGTTCCGATTTACCTATTGCGTTTATTATTATTATTATTATTTATTTTCTTTAAAGGAAAACTTGAATTCTATATTGAATTGGCATACTGCGATCCGTCTTGCGTTACATCAAGATCCCGAAAGCAATCCACCCAACCAAAACAAAATCTTTTTAGATTGGATGGGAATGAATGAAGAAATACTAAATCGTCCCATATTGAATCTGGAATTTTGGTTCTTCCCAGAATTTTTGTTACTTTATAATATATATAAAATAAAACCATGGGTTATACAAAGTAAATTGCTTCTTTTAAACTTAACTATAAATGACAATTTGAATAAAAATAAAAACATCAACGGAAAGCAACAAAGGAATCTTTTATACCACTGAATAAAAAACAATCTTTTGAATTAAAGATAAAGAATATAAATCAAGGAGAAAAAGAAAAAGAACCCGCAGGCCAAGGAGATCTTGGATCAGATTGTACAAAACAAAAAATATCTTGGGTCCCCTCTCTCAAACCAACAAAACGATATTGAAGAAGAGTATCAGGAATCAGATATGAAAAAACATACAAATAAAAAACAATACAAGAATAACACGGAAGCAGAACTCCATTTCTTCTTGAACAAGTATTTGCTTTTTCAATTGAGATGGAATGAGACTTTGAATGAAAGAATGATCAATAATATCAAAGTATATTGTCTCCTGTTTAGACTGAGAAATTCAAAAGAAATTGCTATATTCTCGATTCAAATGAGAGAAATAAATCTGGATATAATGCTGATTCAAAAAAATTCAACTCTTACAAAATGGACTTTCTATTGTTTCCTGAATCTTGATTTGGTTGATCATGTAAGCTTCGTTTTTATTGCGTCATTCTTTTTGTTATCTTATAGTAGTTGACGTGCTGGTTTGGGGGAAAACAAAACGGTATAATTTGGTTTTTATTTTCCCTCTTTTTCTTTGGGCTTGCACTGTCTTCAATCTGAATCATGTTTCTAAATGTTTCGTAGGATGAAAAATATGTACCTCAAATCTTGAAATTAGAGGAAAATTAGAGAGTTCATAGTTTTGACTGAAATTGTCTTCAATTACAATTACAATTCCAATTTCAAGACTTTGATGTTTTGCAATCAAACAAACTAATAACGCTTTTAAGTTGATTTAAAAAAATTGGTTAAATTATAGTGAGAGCAGAAAGAAAAAGAAAATTAAATTGTTTAGTTTCACTTAAAAATGATGCGATGTACATACAATTGTAGTGTCAGTTTTAAAATTTGAAGGTTCTATATATGATGTTGTCACTGTCCATGTCCATCTTCTATGATGTTTCCATCTTCCCAGAATGAATGCATCTTTCTGACTGAGCCAAGTGTCAACCATCATCCAAACCTTGTCAAACTGATTGGATATTGCTGCGAAGATAGTCTGTTGGGTGTTGTTTATGACCTAAAGCCTGTGAATACAGTACGCAACCTCATTGTTAAAGGTATTTCATACTTTTTCCTTTTGATTAATCTGTTACAACTTACATCAATTCATTGAGCATGCACATCATTATTACTGAGTATTATTTTCTTTTGAGTAAGAAAAGTTCTAAAATATTTTTGTTTGAGTAATAAAAATTCTGCCTTCTTTGGAGGTACTGCGTTTAGTGCCGACTGTAGTTACCATCACATGCACAAACATGGTTTGTAATTAAGACACATTTCTTTAATTTTGTGTATCGTTTCTTTTCTTTTTTGGGTGACCGTAGATGGCTTTTCCTGGCTTCACGGAATCAAAGCGGCAATTGTTCTTGCGCGTCTGCTTGAGTTTTTGCATTGTCATAAGCCGGAGTACATAGTTCGCAATATTGGTCCTGCACATATAATGCTTGATCAGGTCGGATCTGGTGTCCATATGCTTAGTGCACTTAGCTTTTCAGTAACTTCGGTCTGGAGAAAAAGTTTATTAGAATTTAACATTATATTATGTTATGCTGAAATTCAGGATTGCAATCCAGTACTATTCGACTTTGGAATGCTAGTTGGTGGAGTTTTTGGTGATAAGCAACCAATGCCAAGTAACAAAGTGCATGGATCGCTAGGCTATTTTGATCCCACCATTGTCTGTGTCGGTATGTCCCCAAAATGTTGTATTTACAATTCAATATTACAGTTCATTGCCTACGTCACCAGTGCACCTCTTACTTGTGAACTTTTTGTTCAACTAGTACATGTTATATAATGCTATATGAATTGTGGGGATACGAGGATTGTCAAGTGAAAATTTCAACCCAAACAGATGAGTACTCATAAAAGCATCCGTGACCTCTCTTTTTTGGGAATCTGTTGTGCTTAATGTGAGAGGAAACTTGTTTATAAGTGTTTGGCTCACAAAGTGGTCTGAGGTCGCTAGCCAATGAATGGCTGACCTAGAACGTGGGCGTGCCAGAGTCCTGATGGACTCGAATATTTCTTGCCAAACTATTCCTATTGGGTCGAGTCACTGACCTAAGGTGATTCAGGCGAGAGTTGGAGAGTAGGGATGACCCTCTCCTTAAGGTTGCTATTGCCTTTAAGAAATGACTTTAAACATTTAAGATGAGTATCAATTAGAAGCAACTTAAACTGAACAATAAATATACCTGAATCTGCAAACCTTTCTTCATTGAACTTGACTGATTACAATGATGAATGAATTTCAAACTCTTGATTGAAATGGAAACTAAAGTATTGAATGCTGAAAGATAACTAAGTACTAAACTGATAGTGCTAAGCTGAACTTGCTGAAATAAAAGTTAAGTAATAAACTGAACTTGATGAAATAAAAGCTAAATGCTAGGTGATATGAATGCTAAAGGCTAAACTTCAGAAAATGGTCTTGGACCCCTTCCTTGTGAGGCTTGAGTGGGTATTTATAGAGGTTTCCACCTGGTGTTGTCCCTCTTAACCGTTTCTCTAGAAATTGATTGGTTATAAACTGAAAGTGACCCTTCCTAACCACCTTGCTGAGCTGGTCAGGTTAACTGACTTGCACATCCTGTTATAAGCAAATTAAAGTATGTCTGACATAGTATTTTTAACTAAGTGGTGCCTTGTCTTTCATGCTTGATGATTTTGGTCTTCAAGCCATTTTCAGCTCTCTGCACCTGTCATGTCTGGCTTGACTTGTACATTAGCCTGGAGGCATCTGATTACTGACAATTCTGACTCTCCTCATCAGAGGTAGGTGAGAACCTTCCAATTGTAGTTCTGAACTTCTGATATTGTCAAGTTATCCTTTTCTATTTCAAGCTCTTTTCACGTTTCCAGACCTGAATTGTTGGGTTTTTAAATCATTGGGATTCCAGCTGATCTTCATTTGAATTACCCCAAAGATTCTTCGAGTGATTATGACCCGAGACCCCTAATCATAACCATATTTGGTCATGAGTCTTGATCATGGCCATAGTGACTAAAAATCTTGGTTAAGATTCATGATCATGACCATTATGACCGAGAGTCTTATAATCATTGTAACCGAGAGAAATAACGGTCCAGACTCTTGATCATGGCTGGTTATGAGTCTTTGGAGAGACTTTGGATCGTGACCATTATGACTGAGAATCTCATGACCATGACCGTTGTGATTGAGAAAGTTGTGACCGAGAGTACTTTGGCCTAAACTCATGACCATGAGACTGAGACTTTCATGACCATAGTGACTGAGAAGATTTTGGCCTACGACCCATGATCATGAAGACTGAGACTCAAAGTCATAACCATACTGATTAAGAAGGTTTTGGCCTAAACTCATGACCATGGGACTGAGAACCTTATGACCATAGTGACTGAGAATATTTTGGCCTACGACCCATGATCATGAAGACTGAGAGGATTTTTGCCTAAGACTCATGATCATAGTAACTGAGACAAATATGGCCTAAAACTCATGATCATGGGACTGAGAACCTTATGACCATAGTGACTGAGAAGATTTTGGCCTGAACTCATGATCATGACCATTGAGACTGAGAGTCCCAATTGTGACCGGTTATAAGCTCAAAACCTCATCTCAGCTTTAATGGCCTAAAAATTCCACTTTTCTTAATTCCCAACCTTAAACCTGATCACCCTGATTAGAAATTAATCTTTCACCCTAATGATCATAGGTTGACCTAAGGTTCGGACCTCATATTCTTTGATCATGTGGCATGATTGCCTCGAATTATATTTTAGGTGTTAACAATAAGAAAAGGCCATAATCCTGATATCATACTATTTTTAGTTGTGATATAACCCAAGTAAGGGAAATCTAAAATAATCAAAGGGTCTTAAAGGGATCACTACTGAGTGTGGTCCCCATTAGGGTGCTGGGAAAGGTGAAACTGATACAAACTTAACCTTTGGCAACATTTACACAAATTCGCTGCTCTGACAATTCAAACTTGTTTTCTTATGTTTAGAATTTAAGAATTTTTTCAACTATACAAAGCGATTGTTTCGTAAAAGATCAAAATGGCCACCTAGTGCTCTAAGATTATGTATGAAATTTTAGATCTTTCTCTAGCAACTAGACTGCTGTTTAAGTTGGCTCTAAGATTTCAAAATGAAACGGATGATCCAACAAAAATAGGGCTAATAGTAATAAGTAAACGTGAAGGTGTAATTTTACTCTTGGGCAATATTTGGCATTTGGGTGTGTGGGCGTGATCAGCTTTTGAGATGGTCATTGTCAGATGGTTGTTTTGTAGTGAATCTCCATCTTTGTGTTTTAAAGGAAAAATAAGGACCCACTATAATAACATGCTATAATTTCTGAATAGTAGTGATACATGATTATCAAAATCATGTGGTCGCTTTATGAATCATATGATGCAGTTTCAAAATACCCCTTAGTTTCATAAATGTGGTATGAATCACAATGGTGAAGGTCAAAGTGAGTGGACGGTGCAAAGGAATTGTAAGAATCCAAAACAAGTAACTATTTTGCAATTCAGTTTGCCTATGAAAGGTCATTTGTTGATTGTGGAAAAGGTGGAAAAAAAGGGAATAATTATCGATGATGTTAAGCTAGAGACACAAAGAGTGCCCCTTGGGAGGAGGTTGTGATTTTTGGTCTAAGAATGAACCCATCACCACTGCACTTGGACAAGTTATTGAAGGCTGCTTCAAAATTCAATGTAGAGCTTGTCAGTGCATCGCTCTCTAACCTGATTTATTTGAACTCATTGAAGTTGGACAAAACACTTCTTCATTCTACATGCAACCTACTTGTGGCATACAAGTATTGAAGATATGATTTACTAGTTCTTTAATCTTTCATATCCGTATCAATTTCACGCTTCCATAAAGTTCTGGAGTCTAAATCAGCTCATATACATAAATATATACAGTGGAAGGAACCCCCCCCCCCCCCCAAACAAAAAACAAGCGTCGGATTTCTAAATTCTCATAGCCCCCCCCCCCCCCCCCCCCGGCCGGAATTCCTTATAGAGCCTAGAATAATTTTTATGGATTCTTTCATTTTACTGATTCGTACTAAATAACGAGCCTGGATTGGGTTTTGCTCTTTTGTTTTTGCAGGTGTCAAACCACACTATCCTCGTAGCTGTTTGAAAAAGTCATACCAAAATTGCCTGTGTAGCTAAATCTATTGTCCTCATGATTGTAGAAACCCTGAAAACATGTCAAGTCACCAAGCCTCGAGAGCAATACCTTAAGCACAAAAACCCTGGGCATCATGAGAGGTCATCCTCAGACCTGGAAAGCTCTACTTTTGAGTTTAAGAAAATCTTGGCATAACCCTAGGTCACCATCAAACCTCAGCCTCCCATTCGAGTCCAAAACCCTGGCACCATGACAAGTAACCTGGAGGAAAATATCTTCGATTCGGAACTGACATCTTGGTGGCTTACCACGAGACACTTCATAACCTCGAAGTTAGACTACTAAGTTAGGGCCTTCTCGCGTGCTTACTGCTTATAATTTTTACTTGAGATCTTTAAAAGGATCTTGGATTGGTGGAAGAGAAGTAAGAAGAATGCCCAAACTAGTCAGTGAGTCTAGGCCCAAGGGGACAGTGAACATTTGCTATGAGAAAACCCCTTACAATCACAGTTAATGTTATGTCTAGAGTCAGTTTTGGCTACCGTCGCTGGTGTATCGTTGAACGAATTTTATGTAATGAATGTATTGAAAATTTGTAATGAATGTATTGAAAATTTGAAAGCAAATCCACATATTGGAAATAGTATACAATAAATCTGTAAATATTATTTTTACCTCTAATATCACGTAGTTCCTAGGAGCACTTATCTTACATATATCTGTAAAATATTTGCCACCTGGGGATATAAATTCTAGTCGTGATAGAGACTTGACAAGTTTTGTGAAAGATAATTTTCAAGTGTATTTGGATTTGCTGCCTGTTGATCCTGAAATTTGATATCATCAACTTCAATTTTTTTCATCCTAATATAACTTATTCCTGAAGTTTTTGTTACTTAACAAACAACAACTAAAGTAACTCTGAACTCTTGCTGTTTGGTATGAACAAAAGAATTGGCAGTTGGTTTTTCAGTAGAGAAATAGGAATGTATCTCTTTCTATGAAGTGATTGTTCTTCCAATTGTGTAAGATTGTTATTATTATTATTATTATTATAGTTATGAGTGTCAACTCCATTCTTGCTAGATGTTATATATCTTGAATCAATTGATTTTAGTTTCGTTCGTTGAATAACTGCCTTGATTGGGTGTTTGTAGCCATTCATTTTTACATTTATTATAATTTCTATGGAGGAAAACCACCCTTGAGAAAGTCTTCAAAAACAAGTATATCAAATGGTTCTAGCGCATATATTCGTGTTGAAATTTGGCAAATTCTGTTTTGTAACGGAATTTTTAACTTGTATTAGCTTTGTCTTTTAGCATCATTTCAGTTTTGTGATGATTTTTTTTTTTTTTTTTTTTAAAACAACCCTTGAACAGGTCGATGGAGTATTGAACACGATGTCTTCTCATTTGGCGCTGTGCTTTTGGAGCTCATCTCCAAAGGAGTCTACGAGAGGAAGAAAGGTCAACTCCATGTGCTACATACCGTTGGGCGATGATCCAAAACGAACGGCTTCTTCCGAAGAAGCCGAAGAAATCGTTCTTTTGCTTTGGCCACTCGCAGAAGCCCTCTATCGTGCACTCGCTGAAGCCCTCTATCGTGCACAAAAGCTTGGAAGAAGATTTGGGGTTCAGTCATCATGTAAAATTACTGAGCTGGCGATAAGCTGTGTGGAATATTGTAGCTTTTACGAACGTCCAACAGCGGAGGAAGTTGTTCAAATTTTGGAGAGTTTAGATGCCGTTGGTCATGGTGACATGGGGTTATCATTCTCATATGATGTTTCTAGGTGAGAATAATGATGGTGCTCTGTATAGGTAGAAAATTTTTTAATGGGACTTTTTAAATTACTGAGTAGTCAAAAGTTAGAAGGGTAATTGTGAAATATTACATTTAATTTGCTTGTTTTTTTTTAAATTAACAACTACTTTGACACTTAAATTGAAAAAAATTGATAACGAATACACAACTGACTATTCAGTTTAGATTGATATTATGTTCAATTTCAATTCCAATTTCAAAATATCAAATGTTTTTTTTTTTTTTCAATCAATTCCACACCTCATTTTTTCATTTTTTTTCTAACTCGACGAGATCCGTAATATTTATAAAATTTCATCTATCTTGAACTCAATTTTTTTTGCCCTACACAATATTTATTTTATCAGGTTAGGTCTTGGTTCTATATCTATACTATATATTATTATTATTATTATAAAAAATGTAAAGAGTTTATGTATTTCAGTATTAATCTAAAAAAATATTTCTAAATTAATAAAAAAAGAAAAGTTTCAATAAATTCAAATTACAGAATAAATTTCAAATTACCTAAAATAATTTATTTCTTAATTAATATAAAAAGAAAATTTTCAAAAAAATTCAAATTACCTAAAAGAATTTATTACTTTAATTAATATAAAAAGAAAAGTTTCAATAAAATTCAAATTACCGAATAAAATTCAAATTTCCGAATAAAATTCAAATTATTTTATTAAATAATTAAAAATTTTATTTTAATACATAACTTGTTTTAGTTGTTTTAATAATGATTTAAAACATCATGATTGAATTTCAATTAAACAATTACCTATTTAATTTTAATTGGTAATTTATTTTATTATTTGGTAATTTATTTTATTAAATAATTACCTTTTTTTTTTTTTAATAGGTAACTTGTTTTAGTTGTTTTAATAATGACTTGAAACATCTTATCAATTAAACAATTACATATTTAATTTTAATTGATAATTATTTTATTATTTGGTGAATTATTTTTATTAAATAATTACCTTTTTTTTTTTTTTAATAGGTAACTTGTTTTAATAATGATTTGAAACATCCTGATTGAATATCAATTAAACAATAAACTATTTAATTTTAATTGGTAATTAATTTATTTTATTATTTGGTAAATAATTTTATGAAATTGAATTTCAATTACAAAATTACCTATTTAATTTTAATTGGTAATTTATTTTATTATTTCCTAAATTATTTTATTAAATAATTACCTATTTTATTTTTATAGGTAACTTGTTTTAGTTGTTTAAATATTTTTATAGAAACACTTTTATTTTAGTTCATTTTATTTATAGAGACTCTTTTATTTTAATTCATTTTATATCAATTAATAAATATTTTTTTATATTGATAAATAAATACTGAAACTCTTTACACTTTTAATATATAAAGATAGATATAGAAAGATAGATATGGTTAGGCATAAACAATTATAATTTATAATATTTTCTCAAATAGCCTATGAAGATTACTGGTAACCTTTATGCTATAGTTTAAACACAATCAATATTAGTCTTGGTTAAGCACATAAAATCAATTGTATTAAAAGATGCAATCTTGGTACACTTTACACTTGCCGCGTATTTGTAGAAGGTTATGTGTAAAGGAAGAATACTTGTAAACCAAGTCTTTGCTATTATATATTTACAACTATTTTCTAACTCACCTATAAATTGAGGTGTGTATTTGTAAACAGAGGTGTGTATTTTTAAACACGATTAAAAGAGATCATAATAAAAAGTGTAAAAGTGTATGATTATAAGTATTTTTCCTTTACAAGAATATGATTATAAAGGAAAATTTTAAAAGAAAGTCAAAAGACAAATATGGTAACAATCAATCAGTTCTATTAGGGAAAACTTGTCACTCAAGTATTGTAACTTTAACACTTTTCACCCATTTGAAGTCGAAATTAATAGGTGTAATCCCATTTTATTGTCGTGATTATTTGAATTAGTGATTTGGGGATTAATTATATATGTCTGGGGTTTTTATAAATTTTTATTTAATGTAAGAACTATTTCTGGTACGCATGGGATTGATCCCAAAGGCCTTGGGATCGATCTCAGGTGGATAGCAGTGGGATCGATCCCTTGGGGCATGGGATTGATCCAAGGGCGATTGAAATATTGATCCGAAGGGGTGTGGGATCGATCCCTCTAAGGCAAAATATTATATATATATTTTTGTAAGAATGCTGGGGTGATTTAGGATCGATCCCAGGGGGTCTGGGATAGATCCTAGCTTGTAAAAACCTATTTTGGGACTCTTTTGAAGTTAAAATTGAACCCGTTCATCAGAATGTCCACTCAACTTAAAAAATACTTATGTAGATACAAAATTTCTCTCTATAAAAGAAATAATACAACTCACTCAAAATAAAGAACAAGAATTATTCAGAGAAAAGCGTATATTGCTTCATCCCTTTATTGGAGGTCTAAGCCTCTATTTATATACAAATAGATGGCAGAATTATGGTAGGACTCGCTTGGCTTGTCCTCTAATTCATTCCATATATACTTCTTTATATGTAGAGTTCTTTCCTTCTGTAATTCTTTCTATGCCAGACTTTCCTTCGTCTAACTTTCCTTTTCATGTATGATCCTTTGTTTAGTAGGACTCACTTTCTTCTTAAAATAGGTTTGGGCCGAATGCACTTAGGCCGACTGATATTATTTGACAGGCTGAGAGCTTATCGATCTTGGGCTATGGTGTTTGTCAAGCACCGAAGCTTAAAGATGTGCGAAAAATAGTGAATGTGCAATGTAGCCAAGTTTTACATTTATAAATGTCACTACTACCATTAACTAAAAATATAGCAAGGGTGAGTAGGGATCGTCCCAAGGGATTAAAGTGTTACTAGTAATGGAAACAATGCTTAGGGTTAGTAGGTCAAGTGATCAAAGGTAGGTTGTTTGGTTAATTAAACTATAATTAAGATTAAACAAGCTCAATATAAAACGAGTAATTAAAGGAAAGAGAAAACAAGAGAGAGAGGTCTTGGGACTTAGAGATCACTACTAAGTATCACCTTTCTCTACACTCAATTCATAATTAATGAGGGGAAGGCATATGTTGCAACAATAGTGAATGTGTGTGATTGTTTCAACAAGTATGGATGACCAATTAAGTGTATATTGTCTAAACAATATAATGAATAGCACAATATATCAAACTAAGCCATTAATCCTTCCTTTAAGTTCACAATCCAAACACATTACAAAATTAGAGAAATATACTACTTGCATTCATAAGTATGGAACATCAAACAATAAACATAGATTGTCCTCCCATTTAACAACTAAAGTAGCTGCACTACATCTAAGCTAATGACATGGAAATTAAACTAATTAGACTAAGGGAGAGGCACAATCCATCAAGATATGAGTATGAACCATCAAATAAACCACAAGAGCATTCTATTAAGCACTATGTCTTGACAATCTCTAGATTTATAGCATCAACATACATAGACATGCATCAACAACACAAGAGATAGAGATAAACACATGAACATCTATCCTAGCATATATAGACATATGGATAGAATAAAATGATCAATTGGAAGAATTAAACCACACAAATCATTGAATAAACAATATCTATATATATAAATATGTCAAAACATGTATTACAACACAAATCCCCTCAAAAATACATAAATCAAGGTAAAGAAAGCATGCTTAGGGCTAACTCTAGCCCCAAGAAGATGTCTAGCCACTCATGAATGGTGTCCTCTAACCCTCAAAGGCTATCTCCATGGTAGAAGTGATCTTCTTCTTGAGGAAGATGAAAAACCTCTCAAGAATGTGTCTCTAGCTTCCTCTTCTCTTTTCTTCTTCTCTAAGAATTGTATCTCTCTACTCTCCAAAGTATATCAAAAACTATCCAAGACTATCAAAAAAACTATATATAAAAGTGGCTCATATTCCTTATATAGGTAGCTCAAATGTCATACCCAATGGTTTAGGCTCGTACACAAGGGCTTCTCCAATGATTGCACAATGAGACAACTTTTAATGAGCTGGAAATATATTTTTTTCAGATTTGAGAGGGTTCGATCGATCGAACCTGTGATGAGATCGATCGAACATAGCTGAGATCTATCAAACTTTGGCTGGATCGATCCTCCCATAGTGGCACCTTTTTGGATAAGGACAGGTCTGAGATATTTTGGGGAATGAGACAAAAGTGGTAGGTAGGGTGGTACAACAAGATAAGATGGAATCTTTTCGATCGATCTGAGAATTGTTGGATCGATCGAACTTTGTGGGATCTTTGGATAAGGACAAAAAAGCTTGGATCCATCTTGGAGAGTCTAGATCGATAAACTTTCGATCGACCGGAATATTCTTGAGATCGATCGAACTTGCTGAATTTTCACACTTTACTTCAATCTACTTCCACTTTGCTCATTTCTTCTATCCAGCTTGAGTTAGCTTCTTTTAAGCTCTTATTTGGCTAAATTAGCTTATTTTGGGGATAAGCACCTAAAAAGGGCAATAACACGAAATTGTAGCGACCCAAACCCGAGGGTCCAAATCGCTATCTGGGTCCTAACCTAAACCCAATGACATCTAAGTTGTCATTATACACCTTGCCAAGTTCTAGGAGTCATGATGAAATCATAGTAGTTGTTTCTGGCTATATAGGTCCATGAAAATGTAAAAAATTTCAACTTCAGTTTCACACCGGACCCCTAAGGTTTAAGGGTAAAATTTTCATTTTGAGTCATAATTATGAAATGGAACTGGTCCTAATGGAAAGAGGATTCAAGGTCCTTCAATTTGGACTCAAGAATGACTTAATTTAGGTCAGAAACGAATAAGATAAGGTTAATCAAAGTTTGGTCATTAAGTGTGGGTATAATGGGCATTCTGACGACCGATCGAAAATGTTTGCGATCGATCGTAAATATCTGCGATCGATCGTTAATATTTGCGACCGATTGTAAATTCCATACTTAGAAAAATTTCTGAAAACCCCAAAATTGGCCATCTGTCGACCAATCACAAGTCACTTATGATCGATCATAAATCCTATACTTTGAAAAAAAATTAACAGCCCAAAATTGGACCTCTATCGATCGATTGTTAATATTTGTGATCGATCTTAAATTGCCCTGAAATTACCTTTCCTTCCTAAAATGCTACAATTTGATTCCTATACCTCAATTTTGGCAAATGATACATTTATATAACTTAAAATATGCCCCAAAACATTCATAAAAGTATAAATACTTCGTCAAAATAACGTCCATACATTACAAGGGTTCAAAATAGATCAATGGATTAAAAATCCTAATAGAACCACAAAAAGGAATGATTGGTCTCAAAACTATTTCCATCCACAAGATACATGAAAGTATTCATCCTAGTACATGTTTATAACAACACGAGACATGTTAACCATAAGTTCCATTTACATTAAAAAAAAAAAAAAAAAATTACAAATGCTTTAAAATAACCAGCATCTAGTCAATAAATGAAACCCCTAATGTCATCGTGGGTGAGGTTATGGATCGTTTATATTTCTTTCCTGGTTCCTGAAAAATAGTAAAAGAAAGAGCACAAGGCCCAGTAGAGAGTGCCTAAGTGGTATCTCTTCGAGCAAAGTAGATAACGATGTGATTTACACACAAAGAATAGAGAAGTGTGAACGGGATCATGCTAGGGGTCTCAATTACATCATCTAGATCATCAAGTAGTCATAACATCAATCTTGAACAATGCAATGCATATAATGCATTATACAACCGCAAAACCACCCACACTCCCGTATATCCACACACCCACACCGAAAATGTGCTAACTAGCTAGACCTTGGGTGCATCCCTCGGTCCCTACGAAGAATTTTGCCATCGTCCCTAATAGATTGATACCTCCCAACAGTCATCTGGAGCTCGAATCGCTAAAACTACTAATGGGTACCTCTCGTGTCCCATTAACTAACTAGCACCGCCGACAAAGAGGTACCTCCCTAAGGCCGGGTTTAAGAAAAACCTTTTCCCAAAACTCTCAAGTTCTAAATTCACCTTTTTCACAATCCAAACACATGCCTCGACACATCCACCTCATAAGTATATGAAAATGTCATCAATGCCATGTGAATGAGGATGCAACATACATAGCCCATTCAATTTCTTATCAAAGTTATTTCATTCTAAAGACAATTCATATAGACAACAATCACTAATAAAAAGACAAAACATTATGTGAGAATAATGTAACCACATAGCATGCTAATACAACACTTTCACCTTCTAACATGCATTGGTCCTAGGATTTATCATATAACACATTGGTAGCAAATTGGTCACAACTTGCACACAATGTGAGCATACAACCACACTTGTGACAAAAATTTAGCAACTTCCTCTACATATATGAACCCTAGAACTCATACAAGACAAGTATCATCAATTTGGCATGCTAATAGAGGGGAAAAACATGAAATTAACTTCAAAGTTAAAGTAAATTGAAAATTAGACAACTCTATCTCTTTGGAGAGCAAAAGCCTTAATTTTCAAAAATCATTAAGGTCACCCAAATGAAGTTTTGTTCTGATCAAATTCGAAGCCCTTAAGGAAATCTCCAACTTTGTCTCTATATTAAAGACAAATTCCAAGAGGAATGAGGTGAAAATGGAGCTTTTAGTTGTAACTTTAGAGAGAAAGGGGGAGCGAGGAAGAAAAGTGAATAAAATGAAGTCCCTTTGTCCCTTAGTTACATGCCTAAGTCAAGGTGGGCCCCGCTTTGACCAACAAAAGTACCCTTTTGCCCCTTAATGCAAATACAATCCCAAACAAGCCACAACGATACAATTAATCACATTTACACATAAGCATATATCAAATAATAAACATGGAATGCAATGAACCCGAAAATTAGTCCCGAGTACGACAAATCCAAGCATGGTGTCCACACGAGACCCCCAGGATAAAACATCATAAAAATGCCTAAACGACTCAAAATGCATTTCCAAGAGTTCTAAACTTAAATAAATGCCCTAAATGACTCTCGGGACCTACACGACATGCTAAACGAAGCTAAAAATAAATAAATACAAAAAAAAACAAAAAATGATGAAAATTCAGATTGTGACAATAACAATGTACACAGTCAATTAATCAAGGGCATACTAGGTAATTTCCGAAACAAACATAAAATAGGTATCGAGTTTAATATCACTGCTTGCTTACCCAACAAAGGAAAAAAAATGGACAGCATTGTCAAACCAAACAACAGAAGAACGTACAAAATCCTTCAAGCTTTCGCTAATTATAATGTGAAACAGTCAAAACAACAACAACAACAAGAAGTTCAATAATCAACAAGCATTCTCTGATCAAGAATAAAAATATATACATACACAAAACGTTGAGAATTAAATAAAAACCAATCAACGAAAATACTCACAGATCTCTCGGCTTGGTCTCGTTAAGCTGCTTGTGAGGGACAATCTTCTATCTCTAGTCCATAGCAATGCCGTTGCTGGAAAAGATGCAGGAATGCTGAAAGCACTTTAGGGGTTTGGTTGGTTAATAAAGTATTATAATAATGTATATGGGCTTTAATTATACATGGGTTTAGGAAAATGGGCTTGGGTTAATTAAACACAATTTGGATTATACAAATCGGACTGTTTTGTTATGGACCTTTTATTATATTGAAACGATTTTTTTTATTTTTTTTATTTTTTTGTGTAAAGTATAAAATTTCCAATATAGGATTGTCTTAGACTTAAGCAAACTAGAAATATAGTAATTTATATATATCTATACTCAAATTTAAAATCAGCAATGCCTTAGATAAGTAAATAGTAGTACTGGACTATTAACACCATAATAGCCCAGTACTCTTATTCACTTGTCATGCTAATGGTCCTCTAAATATGCATGATGGAACAGTGATTTTCTTATTTCAAAAGAGTGCAACTGTTTTTTTGTTTGAAAATTTTCTGTGTAAGTGGAAGAGGGATTATAAGTGTAAAATATGTCATGTAAGGCCAAATGTTAATGGAACTGTTAGGAGTTAGTGTGGATAGGGGAAGATGATTCCAATATAAGATCGTACGGCCGGTATATTTAAAATTTTTATCATTCGAACAACACCGTTATACTTCGTGTTACTGAATTTTACATGCGTTTATATTTAAATATTTTTTTCACTATAGGCCAAAAAAAAAAAAATAAAGGAAAAATCACCATTGAGTTGTTGCAGGGATGGACATAGTAAGGGGTCAACGGGGGCAACCGCCCCCAGTGAATTACAAAATTCACTATATTTATAGTAATATAGTAGCTTATTGGTATCTATACTCATAAATGGAAAAGATGATTGAGAATAAGATTTTATAAGAATGAGTTCACATATAATAGGTTGCATGGGTATTTTAGACACTAAAAAGGATAATTTGGTACTCAAATATTTAATTTCTCAAATGGATCAATTTATAGTGTTGTAAACTGTTATAATGGTAAACTACAGATGGATGAGTTTGATTTATTTTGGAATAGCTGAGGTAGGTTATGTGATGATTTAGGCATGTTTGCTACTCGTTTTATTTTGGTGTTTTTTATTTTATCGGATACTGTAATCTTGTGTTATGGAAAAAACATGTTTTACTAACACTAGACTCCATTTGTTTGCATGTAATATATATATATATATATATATATATATATATATTTTTTCTAGGTGTTTGGTTATTGTAAAATAATTACGGAGAAAAAAAATATTTAGTAAAACGTAACAAATATAACTTACCCATTAATTTTCGGTAAGTTATTTTACTCGCCACGCTCGATGAAATCGATCTCAACTTCTACCTAAACATTTGCCAAATACCGAGAAAAAAAAGAAAAAAAAAAATAGAAATATTTTACCATAGGTGGCAAATGGACGGGTTGGGTCGGATTTGGGCTGGGTTGAAAATGGGCGGGTCAAATGTGGGTCAAGACCCATATTCAACCCGCTCAGAACGAGTTGAAAATGGATGGGTAAAAAATGTATAGGGTCAACCCGTTATAACCCGTGGACCCATTAAAAATTTCGATGTTTACAAATATGGAAAAGAAAAATGTAATTTGCATATTTGTTAAAATAAAATGACACGAGAAACCTGCCCGACCCACCCAAAATATTGATGTTTAAAAAATAAAATTTTCTTAAAAATTTTGATGCTTACAAACATGGAAATGGAAAATGTAATTTGTATAAAAATAATAATAATAAAAAAATTGACCCGTGAAACCCGATCGACCCGCCCAAAATATTGATATTTAAAAAATAAAATTTTCTTAAAAATTTTGATATTTACAAACATGGGAAAAATATATATATAATTTGAATATTTGAAAAAACAAAAAAAAAAAAAAAATTGACCCGTGAAACCCAACCAACCAGCCCAAAATTTTGATGTTTAAAAAATAAAACTTTCTTAAAAAATTTGATGTTTACAAACATGGAAAAGAAAAACGTAATTTGTGTATTTGTAAATATATATATTTGACCAATGAAACTCGATCGACCCGCCCAAAATATTGATGTTTAAAAATAAAATTTTCTTAAATTTTTTTTATGTTTACAGACAGGACAAAAAAAAATGTAATTTGCATATTTGAAAATAATAGTAATAATAAAATTTGACTCGTGAAACCTGCCCGACCCGCCCAAAATTTTGATGTTTACAAACATAGAAAAAGAAAATGTAATTTGCATATTTGAAAAAATAAAATAAAAATTGACCCAAAAATTTGATGTTTAAAAAATAAAATTTTCTTAAAAAAGGAAAACGTAATTTTGTATATTTGTAAAAAAAAAAAAAAAAAATTGACCCGTGAAACCCGATCGACCTGCCCAAAATATTGATGTTTAAAAATAAAATTTTCTTAAAAATTTTGATGTTTACAAATATGGAAAAAGAAAATGTAATTTGCATATTTGAAAAAATAAATAAATAAAAAATTTTACGTGTGAAACTCGACCAACCAGTCCAAAATTTTGATGTTAAAAAATAAAATTTTCTTAAAAAATTTGATGTTTACAAACATAGAAAAGGAAAATGTAATTTGTATATTTGTTAAAAATATATATATTAAAAAAAAAAAAAAAAAAAAAAAGACCTGTGAAACCCACACAACCCGCCCAAAATATGGGCTCGGACTAGGCTAGATTGGGCCAGCCCAACTTGCAGCCCTTCGTGAGAGAGAGTGACGATTAAGGCCGCTTGATACACGCCAAATTGATGTAGTGAATGAGTGGTTCAAGAAAAGTCTTTTGGGTCAAATTTAAATTTATAAAAACCACTACCAACATTATTACTAAAGTAGCAAGAGTGAGTAAGGATCGTCCCAAGGGATAAGAGTTGTACTTGATTATGGAATCGCAATTAGGGTTAGTAGGTCGAGTGATCAAACAAATGGTTGGTTGGTTAATTAAACTAGAGAGCAACTAAATTAAACTAAGTAATTAAATGTAACAAAGAGCAAGTAAGAGAGAGAGAATCTTAGGGTTTAGAGGTCACTACCAAATAATGTTTTTCTACACTTCTAACTAGTGACTAATGAGGGTAATGTGTGTTGCAATATTGGTGTGTGTGTGTTTTTGGTTGATTCAATTAGCAAGGGTGACCAATTAAGCATACATTGTCTAATCAACATGTGAAAAGTACAATATATCTAGCAATTAAGTATATATTGTCTAAATAGCATGTGAAAAGCACAACATATCTAACAAGTCATTAATCCTTTCATTAAGCTCACAAGCTAAATACACCACAAAGTTAGAGACATATGCTACTTGCATTCAAAAGTATGGAACATCAAAGAACTAGCATGGATTGTCCTCTTATCTAACAACTAAGCTATCACTACACTACAATTAAGCTAATGACATGAAATTAAACTAATTAAGCTAAGGGAGAGGCATAATCCATTAAGAAATGAGCATGGACCATCTAGAAAATCACAAGAGTATTCTTTTAAATATAATGTTTTGACAATCTCTAGATCTATAACATTAATACACATAGACATGCATCAATAACTTAAGAAATAGAGGCAAACACATGAACATCTATTCTAGCATACATAGACATATAGATAGAATGAAATGACCAATTGGAAGCATTAAACCACATAAATCATTGAATGAACAAGATCTATATATATCAAAATGTCAAAACATTAATTACAACACTAATATCTCAATAATACACAAGATTAAGATATAGAAAGCATGCTTGGGGCTAACTCTAGCCCCAAGAGGATGTCTAGCCACTCATGGTGATGTTGCTCCAACCCTCAAGGGCTAACTCCATAGAAGAGATTTGCTCATTGGTTGATGAAGAGTCTCCAATGGTGTCTCTAGCCTCCTCCTCCTCTAAGCTTGCTCTCCAAGAGAATAAACCTTAGAATAGTGTATATCTCAAAAAGTGCATCATATTCCTTTTATAGGTAGGTCAAGTGGCACACAAAATGAGCTGGGGTCTTGCAAAGAATATTCTCTAATGATTGGATAGAGGACGGATTGCACAAGCTGGAAATTTAACTTTTTCGCAGTGGAGGAAGTTCGATCGATCGAACCTTGGACTTGGATCGATCGAACTGGCTGAGATCCATCGAACTTAGGCTGGATCGATCTAACTGGTTAAGCTTTTTGGGAAAAGACAAATCCGAGATATTTTGAGAGATATTTTTGGGAAAAGGACAAAAGTGGTTAGTGCGTGGTACAGTTATGGATAGGATCAATCATTTGAATAAGGACAAAAGTGTTCGATCTATCGAAGGGTGGTATTAAATTGATCGAACTTTTGGACTTTATGCTTTTGGGCCAAGGCTTGGATCTATCTTGAAGTGTTGAGATCGATTATTGTTCGATCGATCGAACATTGAACTTGGATTGATCGAACTTTATTGCTTGCCACCTTTGGCTTCATTTGCTTTCTTCTTTCTCCACTTTGTTCCTTTTTTTGTTTAATCCCAGAATTGCTTCAATTAAGCTCTTATTTGGCTGAGTTAGCTTATTTTCGAGATAAGTTCCTGAAAAAGGAAATAATACGAAATCAATCTAAAATGGTGAAGTAAGATAGATAAAAGCACTAGAATGCCTAAGCTTAAGGGGTTTAAATACGCACTTTTCAGCGTTCATCACACCCCCAAACTTAAATATTGCTAGTCCCTAACAATGAACTAGGAAGTAAAGAAATGAAATGAACAACTAGACAATTATAACTAGAAAGCAATAAATGAATAACGCCACTTTCGTAAGGAACACGATTGTATTTAGCATATGCAATAAGCCTTTTAAACCCCTAGGTTACCCCTAGTGGACGAGTGAAGTCTCGTGAGGGTTTCCAGAAATGGTACCCACAAACATTAAGTTCATTCTTTCAAAAGATGCACTAATATTGCAAATAGGCATTGGGAGAAAACTACCTCAAGTATGCAATTTTTCAAACATTTTCGAGCAATCTCCCAAAATTTTAACATCAAACAAGCAAATATGGTCCTCCACACATCAAGAAAATGATCATGCAAATTAAAACAATTCTAGAATCCTTTGAGTGGACCGGCACCAAATGTGTTGCTATCTAAGCCAACTAAAGAATCAATCACATCCTTACCCTCAAACTAGCACATAAATCTAGTATCGATTATCAAGACAAAAAATGGACCTTTTATTAAAGCTTTATTGTTCTAGGTGCGCTTATTCTTTTCACTCGAAATATATTTATATTTATTTATTTATTTTATTTTTTAATAGAATCAAAGATGGAAGCATGGTGTAATGTATTGATCTCTTAAGCTTTCTAGTGATTCATGAGGTCGAGCGTTAGGTCAATGACTCCCAAACCAGACGGCTTTAGGGCATTAGGCATTCAAACACTCCTACGGACTTACAAGCTCAAATCAACTAGGCTACAAATCAAGACAACAAGCATCTAATCATTTCCCACTTCTCACCTTTTGGGAGAAGTCATCACTTTTTCTTTTTTTCTTTTTTTTTTTAATAAACAAGTTCAATTATTAACCTAGAGTTTGGGTCTTCCACCTTTCGGCGCAAGAAGTTCAGTGCTTGATGAGGCTAGAATCCCGGTTACTTAGTGAAAAGGGGTTGTTTTCCACCTTTATCAAGAATGAAAGCTTTCAATGCACTACTAGCTCAATTGGGATATAACCAATTCAATAATCAACAAAGCATGTACCCCACAAATGAATGCTAGTGTGCGCCTGTGCTAGTGTAGAAGACTAGAGTGAATCTCAAAACAATCACAAAATCAGGATGATGTAGACCACAAGTGCAAGCAAGATATCAATCTTTCGAAAAATTTACTCCTAAATGGCATCCCTAAGGCATACAAGGAGTATTGGACTCTCAAGTCAAGCAATTTTTAAATTTTAAGCAATATAGTCCTCAAAAGATCAAAATCTTAGCTAGATATGGACCAATCATAGAAATATCCCTCAATTATACAAGTCATGCTCAAAATTTTGAATTTAAAACTAATACTGTAAAGCACCATTCCCCCCAAACTTAAATGATATAATGTCCTCAATGTGCAAAGAGAACAAAGGAAAGAGTATACCAGTACAACTAAGAAAGAATGATCGAGACTGAAGTATCCGAAGTGGGTGGCATGACCCCCCCAAACTTGGAATGAACTGTGGTCTTAAAAATTGGCACTTGGATAAACTCATCAGATAACAAAATGGGATAATCAGTGCACAGTGGACATGCAAGTGTAAATGGGATAAACAGATAAATAGATGAGAGGTGTATAAGGGTGGTTCTGAAAATTAGGTAGCACTCTCTCACTGGAGTCACTGAGATGCACCTGATGGAATTAAAAGGACAGATGTATCAATAAAAACATACGACATCTATCATAGATAAAAACAATAATAAAGTGCAATACATCTAGTGTCAAAGCCGACAGACCCGGCTGCAAAAATAATAGTATCACAAGTGTAGCAGACACATAACATAGATAGAGAGTATAAAAAGATAAAGAGCATAAAACGAGAGTCTCAGGCAAAGGGAACTCCGCGGATTTCCCTGGCTAAGCCATCAATGGCAGTCAAGATCTCCGTACGGAGGCGAGAAATGTCAGCTCGAATGGCAGCCATCATATTCAGACGAATGGTACTAATGTCAGCTCTAAGGGCAACCAGCATATCCTTCAAACTCTAAAGGTGCTCCTCTAAGTGACATATCTGATCATGAGTCTCAGGTGTGGCTGAAGTAGAAGAATTGCCATTCTTAGTCATGGTCTGCAAAAAGGAAATCTTGCAATGGGATTAAGTGCTAGAATAATGAATTGAATGCACAATAGAAACATGTTTGTCAAATAGGATAGACAAAACATATATGACATGAATCTATGCAAGTGATAGGATATGAAGTATGCTAAGCAAGATAAGTATGAAATGCATCCAGTGTGGAATATCACAGGCATTGGGCATAGATATGATAGCATGAAGTGAATACAAAATGAATGTAGTGTGTGTATAAGATCTGTGAAATTCGATCGATCAGAAAAAGAAGTGAGATCGATCATAAAAGTTGGATCGATTGAAAATAAGTGAGATCGATCTCACAACTTTGATCGATCTGAGACACGAGTTCAATCGATCGAACTATGCTCTGTGAAAAATGAGAAGTCACAGATATGTGACTATGGAAGCACGGGACCTACACGAACATGTTCGTGGGCCCATCAACACAACAATCATCAATCACCATCACCTAGAATGGCTCACACTCCCAAAAATCAAAGTAACTTATTACAATGGATATGGCATAAAGACGAATATGGACATATAGACATGAAAAGCTTAAAACTTCATCCATGGCCAACAATCATCATGAATATTGGAACGGATCAAACACTTAAAACATACTCTTAACAAATCGAGGTGTGAAATCAATAATGGGGTCTCGGATCTTACCTTGAAGCAAAGAGAGGAGAGATGAAATATGAAGAGGAAGAAGATCCGAGAAGAGGGAGAGATCGACACCTGGTTCACTATGGAGATCTCACCGGAGATAGAGGAGATGGGTGAGGTTACGGCGGCATAGGAACTAGGGTTTGGAAATTGGGGAGAATGAGATCTTATCATTTATTTAAAAACTGTCGCACATAAGTTCGATCGATCAAACTAGAATCTCAGATCGATCGAACTCTTCTTCTTCTTCTTTTTTTTTTTTTTTTTTTTTTTTTTTGAATGAAATGGGATTTGAAATAAAGATGAAAATATTTTTGGATTTTTGAAACTTGAAAAGTTAAAACAAAGTTAAACAATGAAATGGAGAACTGAGATCGATCGGAATAAGAGTTCGATCGATCAGACAGAGAGCAAAAATATGCAGGTTTTTGGTTCAAAAATTTAACTAAGTGTTGGAACTTGAAGATCGATCGAACTTGGAAGTTGGATCGATCGAAGAATTTCAGATCGATCTTGGAATGTTTAGATCGATGAGATAGAGAGCTGAAATATGCAGGCTGATGCAGGCTCAAAATTTTTCTAAATGTTGAATCATGAGATCGATCGAACTTGGGAGTTGGGTCGATCGAAGGTCTCTTGATCGATCTAAGAATTGGTTCGAATGATGGGACAGAGAGGTGATTTAGATGCAGGTTTCTGCAGGTCGAAAAATTTTCTAAGTGTTGGATGCAGAATGGAGTTCGATCGATCGAACTCAGGTTTGAGATCAATCGAACTATGCAGAATGCTCAATAATGACATGAAAGTTCATGCAATCCTCACTAAAGTTCCTTTCAATGCATATGAGAACCAAAAACAAGTATCTAGACTTCGCATGAAATGGAATGAAAGATAGAAATGAGGGAGGAATAGGGTTTTGACACCCTACGAATGCTTTTGCTAGTCTTTAACGTCTCTAGCAAGGCGTTGGGCTCTTTTAGCCCGGATCAAAGATCTTGTTATGCATCCCCTCCTTATTGGGGTGATGAATGGTTCTTTGAACTTTTCCCAACAAATGGTTCTTTGAAAAACTTGTTGGTTTAAGCTCAAAAGGAGCTTTTGGTTCCTTGTCAATGCAATCTTCTATGTGCTCATACACCGGGTCAACTAGATGTGCAGCTTCAAAATGTCTTTGAAAGACTTGACCTCTATGTAAGGTTTCAATCTTTGACCATTAACTTTGAAAATGTTCCACTTCTTCAAGTTTTTGATTTCAACCGCCCCATAAGGTACAACAGAGATGATTTAATAAGGACCCTCCCATTTGGTTCTCAAGTTCCCAGGAAAGAGTTTCAGTCTAGAGTTGAAAAGCCAAGCTTTTTGATCGGGTTTCAAAGACTTTTTTACAATATGCTTATCATGAAAGGCTTTGGTTTGTTCTTTATAGATTTTGGCATTATCATAAGCATTGTGTCTCAACTCTTCTAACTCACTCAATTGAAGTAGCCTATTCTTTCCGGTTTTATCAAGGTCAAAATTTAGCTTTTTAATCGCCTACAAGGCTTTATACTCTAGCTCAACCGGAAGATGGCAAGGCTTTTTATATACAAGTCTATAAGGAGACATGCCAATGGGAGTCTTGTATGCCGTCCGATAAGCCCACAAAGTATCATTTAGCTTTCTTGACCAATCCTTAAGGGTGGTGTTAACCGTTTTCTCAAGAATATGCTTAATTTCCCGGTTAGACACTTCGACTTGCCCGCTTATTTGAGGATGGTAGGGAGTGGTTACCTTATGAGTGACGGAGTACTTAAGAAATAAGTGCCTCAAGAATTGATTGCAAAAATATTTGCCTCCATCACTTATTATAGCCCCTGGCATACCAAAACGAGCAAAGATATTTGATTTGATAAATTGAATGACCACGGAGTGGTCATTTGTTTTGGTAGCACATGCTTCCACCCACTTGGAAACATAATCAACGGCAAGAAGAATGTATTGAAAACCATAGGACATAGGAAATGGACTCATAAAATCAATGCCCCATATATCAAAGATCTCAACAATAAGTATATTGGTCAAGGGCATCATATCTCTTCTAGACATTGTCCTTATCTTTTGACATCTCTCACATGATTTGCAAAAAATTGTAGGCATCTCTATGAATAGTGGGCCAAAAGAGCCCACTTTGAAGAACCTTCAAGGCGGTCTTCTTTGCACTAAAATGCCCACTACATGCAAGAGTGTGACAAAACACTAGGACACTTGGAATTTCACTCTCTGGAATGCATCTTCTCACAATTTGATTCGGATAATATCGGTATAAGACAGAGTCTTCTCAATAGTAATTCCGGATGTTGGCAAAGAAACGATTTTTTTCGTTCTTCGACCAAGAAGTTGGTAACTTGTCTACTGCCAAATAATTCACAATGTCGGCAAACCAAGGCATTTTTCCATTAGAAATTTGAAAGAGTTGTTCATCCGGAAAAGAGTCACAAATTGATAGACTAGGGAAAAGCTCTATTGATAACCTAGAAAGATGATCAACAACCACATTTTCGATGCCTTTTTTGTCTTTGATTTTAAAATTGAATTCCTGAAGAAGCAAAATTCATCTAATTAGTCTAGGTTTTGTTTCCCTTTTTGTCAATAGATGTCTCAAGGTGGCATGATCAGAATAAACAATAATCTTGGACCCTAAGAGATAGGAACGAAATTTATCAAGAGCATATACTACGGCAAGTAATTCTTTCTCGGTAGTAGAGTAATTCAATTGAGCTCCCGAGAAAGTTTTACTTGCATAGTATATGGCATAAGGAAGCTTACCCACTCTTTGTCCCAAAACTGCCCCCATGACATAATCAGAAGCATCACACATAATCTCAAATGGCAATGACCAATTTAGAGGTTGCATAATATGAGCAGATGATAACAATTCACGCAATTTATGAAAAGCGTCTAGGCATGCTTAGTCAAAGACAAAAGGAGTTTCCTTGGCAAGAAGATTGCACAAAGGTCGAGCAATTTTGCTAAAGTCTTTGATAAAACGGCGGTAAAAGCCAGCATGACCTAGAAAGGAGCGAACCTCTCTCACCGTTGAAGGTCGAGGCAATTCAGAAATAAGCTCAACCTTCGCTTTATTAACCTCTATTCCTCTCCTTGAGATAATGTGACCCAAAACAATACCCTCTTGAACCATGAAATAGCTCTTTTCCCAGCTAAGTACAAGGTTGGTTTCACAACATCTCTTAAGCACTAGATCTAAGTTTTTGAGGCATGCATCAAATGAGGACCCAAAAACAGAAAAATCATCTATGAAGACCTCTAGATACTCTTCCACCATATCCGAGATAGTTGACATCATACACCTTTGGAATGTGGCGGGTGCATTCCACAAACCAAAAGGCATCCGTCTATAAGCAAATATGCCGAATCGACATGTAAATGTGGTTTTCTCTTGGTCTAATGGGTTGAGGGCTACTTGATTGTACCCCGAATAGCCATCAAGGAAGCAATAATATTTTTGCCTGGCCAATCTCTCTAGAATTTGATCAATGAATGGCAAATGGAAGTGATCCTTCCTAATGGCGGTATTTAATATGCGGTAATCAATGCATACATGCCATGAATTGGTAGTACGCTTAGAGATTTCCTCACCCTTTGCATTCTCAACCACCGTAATCCCCGATTTTTTGGGAACTATTTGAGTTGGACTCACCCATTTGCTATCGGAGATTGGGTAAATGATTTCGACATCTGTGATACCCCCGAATTTCCGGATGCGGGTTGGCCAGGCCCACGCCCGATTACCCGAGGATATCAAAACAATTAGCAATTTAATGAACACATAATACAATATAGAAAACAAGAATAAATAAAATTTTGCTGAAAAGAACCTAGAATGATAATCCAATAATTGAAAACCTCAGAATAAATAATTTCATTGATAATTAAAACTATTTTTGATACAACTGATCCACCAAGAATGGAAATCGTTCTCCAATGTATACAACTCGGGATCCATCTAGTGGACCCCTAAAAACCAATGGTACTCAAAAGACTGGAACAAAACCCAAGTCTTAACATGAAATAAAATCCTACGCCATCAGTAGAGTGAATAACTGTATCTGCTCAGCACGATCACGCTCTACAGCTCAGAACTGATGAACACCTGAAAAAAATAATAAAAGGGTGGGTCAGGCCCACTAGCAAGTTCTAATCTAACTGCAATCCATACAGTGACCCGATACGCAGATACACCATAGATACCTCACAATATCTATCTAGTCCATACATATATATATCCACACTATGGGACATTCACTGAACTACAGTAGGGATCTCAACCTGAATAGAAGGCAACATGCGAATACGCACCCAAAGGTGGGCATGAGTACCTAGACCTAACAGGGTACACCCAACCTACTATATCCAGCTACACATCCACTGCATATACGCACCCTAACCAACAAGTTTGAGACTCAAGCTCAACTCGTGGTACCATAAACATATATATCTAAACTCCGTTCCTAACCATTCACAAGAAATCCAATAAGTCATTCGGCGTATTCAACCGTACCGACTTATATATATATAAGGAGGATTTATTTAACAACCCGTTCCCTTATTTCAAAATAGGTAGGACTGAGTATTTTACATCAGTCTGTCCCTAGTATGCCACCGTCCCATACCGGTGCATACAATCCACAAAGTCCATATAATTGATAGAACCAGTCATACTGTTCACCAATTAAAATCCATAAGGTAGGAATTAGCATTTTGAGCTAAACCATACCTAGTATGCCACCGTCCCATACCGGTGCATACCATCCTCCATATCTATGTAAATTACAACATTCAGATGATAAGCAAGTAATTCACAATGCAAAACCAAACCCAGATAATTGACAGAATTTTAATGTGAGAATTCAGCAATTAAAATCCAATACATAATTCCAAATAATTGGTCAAGTTTAATAAAAGAATTAAGCAATTATAATCCAATATATGATTCCAAATAATTGACCGAATTAAGTATAAGAATTCAGCAATTATGTTCCAATACATAATTCCAGGTAAATTACAAGGCATAAATAATAAGCATGTAATTTATAGTCCAAAACCAACCATCCACATTATTGTAGAATAGTATTTCAACAACTTAAAACCAAAACCATGTAAATTACAGACTACGAATGATAGTACAGTAATTTAAAATCCAAAACCAATATCCAATTAATTACAGAAGATTTTTTAAATGTTTCAGTAATTTAAATCCAACCAAATTAACCATATATTTGCAGGGGATGAATTAGTAAATCAACAAATAACTTCCAGAGCCTGCATAGATTACATCTAATACATCAATGACCCCATAATATATTTAAGACCATTTACTAAATATATTACATCCCACTGGAATGCCTAAAAATAAGCTTAAGCATTTAAAACTTCATTCATCCACCAACCGTATATAATTGTACATAAGTGTTATACAGTTTGATCCGTTAATTTAGAATTAACCTTAAATTAATTTAGGGTCTTAATAACACCCAAAAATTAACTATTTAATCCCTCCGTGAAGTCTCATTAAATTTCTAAAATTTAATCAAGCCATTCAGTTCCTTTCTCTGTTAGTAGCATACACCGTTGTATATTTTTACACTGCTTCATCCTTTGTCTTAAAGGCTTAAACCATGCAACATTAATTTTAATAACACTTAAAATTAACTACTTAGATCCTCTGTTAAGTCCCTACAATTCATTAGAATCACTCAGAAGCCCAAACAGTGCTCAAAACACCAAACAGAGCCCTAAAACCACTTTCTGGACGTAAAAACAAATTGGAGCCGGCTCTGGAATGGAGGAGCCGGCTCTTCCCCTATTGGAGCCGGCTCCAATCCCCTAGGAGCCGGCTCTTGCTGAAGGGGAGCCGGCTCTTGACTTCCTAGAGCCGGCTCTCTCCCTCTTGAGAGCCTCCAGTTCAGTCTCTGCTTCGTTTTCGTCAATCTGCTCCTTCTCCGATCAATTCCTACCCCTCTGCTTGTTTCTTAAACTGATCTAAAGGATCTAACACCCTCCTGATAGCATCCCCAAGGTTTGATTATAGCAATTTAAGTCAATTACAAAGCTTAAGTTTGCTACCCAACTTAACATGCTGTTAGTATGAACACTGAAACCATATGCAAATTGAAGCAGAACGGATTGCAACACGTATTTAAAATAATAGCATCCCTATAAGCTTTGTATAACCCCAGTAGTGTTCCTATACTGTGTTTACAAAAGTTGCAATCACATACAGAGACTAAATTTACAACAGAATCAATATACTTGACGTACAGGATACTGAAACAAATATACACGAACTGTAAATATATTGGATTTAAAAACAAACAGACTATCACCCAAGCATATAATAAACATGTAGGTTTCAATCATTGATTAGTTATTCCCTAGAGATCATCTAGGTGCACAGAACACGGCTCAAAGGGAAAGAGGAAGATAGAACTTGCCTTTGTAATAGTTGGTCTGCTTTCCTCTGTTCTGGCCACACTGAAAATACTGCTTAGCCTCCTATTACTTCTGTGTTTCCCTTCTCCTAGGTTTGGCTTTGAAACCTCAGTCGAGAACTCACAATTTGCTCTGTTATATCAACCCTTACTCTGCATCTCTCTGTGTTTTGCAGAACCCTCTACGTGTATATACTATGTGATATATCGTAAAACCCTAGCTTAACGCATAATGGAGTATTTATAAACTAAATACTAAAACCCTAATCCTTGTCACATTGAGATAAAGCCCTAAACTTAATCCGAGTTTAGTTAGATATCAGATGCTTATGAGACGGCTCCAAAAACCCTAACTAAAACGTATCTAAAACCCTAGTTAATGGGAATGACATAATTACCCTGTTCAAAAATTAAATACTTAATAAACAATTAATTTAAACCCATTAATTAAATCAAATAAGGAAGCAACGAATCACTTAAAACACATAAAATAAATAAAACAAGTAATTAAAATAAACCAACAAATAAAGAATTACACCCTTAATTAAAATAAACAATAATAAATCAATTAAATCAAATAATCCAATTAAGTCAATTAATGCAAATAATGTTAAATAATTCAACTAAGACAATTAAACAAAAATAATAAACGCAAATAAATAATTAACAAATAAATCAATTAATACACACAAATAAACATTTATTCATAAAATTAATAAATAAAATAAAAATGCACATAAAATAACATTTAAGTTCCAATTTTATCCCTTTTTAAAGTAGGGGTATTACATTCTTCCCCCCTAACAAAAGGAATTCCGTCCTCGGAATTCACGAAACTCTGAATTAGTTTTACTCCATTCCGTTGTGGATTCTGCCTCCGTGTAAGGCTCCACTGATTTCCAAATCCGTAAAGAAAAATGTATATGTCCGATATACATGACACACAAAAATTATCCAACATGTAAATTGTATTTAACAACTACTCATCCGTACCCAAATTTTGATATAGGGTAGAGGTCCATATTCCTATAACATAGATATGTAAAACTTCTATGCATCCCATCCCAATGTTTGAAAACACAAATCGATAGGTTACTGCTTAAATAGAGAAACACCTTCCATAAAAACTCAATCTAATTAAGACATAAAAACTGACCTTCCTTAATCACGCTCCTTACTTCCGATATGGAAGACAACCCAATCAACTGTTCCTTAACAGGAAACATCGTTAGTGTATGAATGGAATTAGTTACCATATCCTATTACCGCCTCCAAACTGCACGTAATCCAATACAAAGAAGAGTATATCTCTCTAACGTATCCTTAAATGAAGTTAGGGTCTAATTGTATAACCCCCCTGCTTCCATGTCAAACCAACAGGTAAGAAGTCTGCACCGTATAAAATACAAAACCTTTTACGTTATCATACTATCCTCCCTGTGCCAACAATATGAGAAGTGAAAAAAACACTTACAACTTCCCATAAAAACCTAGGATACCTATCCCAAGTATCTCCTCCATTGTAAGTGCCATGTAGAACTAATGCGAAATCCAAAAGTGAACACATACTCGTGTCCCCGACCAATCCATACTCCTAATCCGGATTAATTAACAAAAACGAACACGTAATATCAAAAGCGAAACACATAACAATCAAAATGACACATATAATAACAGAAATGAAACACGTAGATACACACAACACATAAAACAACCAAAATATAATCATTTTTAAGATATCCTCCATTCCAAAGAAGAAACCTTCTTTGAACTCAAGTTCGCAAAAGTCTGTTCCATAGTTTCGTTGGCAATTATCCAACCCTGAAACTGATCCATTAACCGTAGCTTAACTGCACAATCGTTTGCTTAAGCAAATATCCAATGGCTTAACCTTCATCCACCTAATACGCAAACCGTCTATCGTGGCTTTATTAAAGCAACTTAGCACGTTACATCCTAATTCCTAAACGTTCCAGAATGTGATATAAATCACGTCTTTGTTCTGACAAGAACTCCATCTGATTCCCAAACTCCTAAAGAGTACTTTTCAATTAACTCCTTAAGACATCATACACAAATTCATCCATATGTAGGTTGGTTCACACCAACTCTACCAGAGTATCATTTACTATACTACTGGTGAATGAAAACACACTTGTGCGATTCATCATCCTCAAATTTCAATATCCCTTTTCTTGGATACGCCGAAATCTTCTTCCTCAGGATCCTCTTCAGAATCCCACTCTTTGCTTCTCTCCTCTTTGAACAAAACTGAAATTATGTTGGTCCCGATAAACGGTGACCTATGTAATACCCCTAATTTTAAAAGGATAGTCTCGGAAATTTGTTTAATTGTTTTCTGTTTATTAATTATTTAATTTTAAAAGGATAGTCTCGGTAATTTGTTTAATTGTTTTCTGTTTATTAATTATTTAATTTTAAAAGGATAGTCTCGGTAATTTGTTTAATTGTTTTCTGTTTATTAATTATTTTTGGTTCATTATTCATTATTTTTGGTTCATTAATTGTTTTGAATTGTGTTTTAATTGACTTTTTAATGATTTGATTTAGTTGACTTATTTGTGTTATTTAAGTTAATTGTTTTAATTATTTATTTGGCTTTAAATTCTCTGTAAATTGTATGTTATTTTCTGTTTTACGGTTAACTTGAATTTTTATTTGTTTCTTTAATTGAATTAGTAGTTAACTTGGAATTTTTATTGTTGACTTAGTAATTACATGTTTTAATTTGTGACTAGGTATAAAAGTGTGGTTAGGGTTTTAGTTCTGTTTAGGTTTAGGTTTATTTAAGGAGCCGACAAGGTTTATAACCTAGGTTGAGTTTATGGGCCTCGTTTCAGACGGTAGGTATAATTGGACTTAGGGTTTTGGTTGCCTATAAATACATAAGAAAAGTCTGCTTAGGGAACAAAATAATACAACCAAAACACGTCTGTGGAATTAGAAACGAGGAACGGAGGAAGTTGCAGTAGGAGTCGCCGGAGATTGTAGAAGACAACGTAGAGATTTTAACAAAATCTCAAAAGGCAAGTTCTAACCTTACTCTCTCCCTTATACTCGTGTTCTTTGCATACTCAATGGTTCCAGGATGAATTACATGTTTAAAAATAAAAAAAAAACGTTATCTGTTTCATGCTTAGAGTGTAACTGAAACTGATTTTTGGTTTAAAACTTGTAAACTGTTTAACCTTGAACTGTCTTATTTAATTCATAGTTTAATCCATATTAGTAGCATAATAAGGACTGAGTTAAGGACTGGAATCTTCTAGGATTAAGTGAAACTCTCTGTAAACCTCTACTGTGAAGTGTCGGAGGCGTAAACGGCGACCGGAGAGGAAAACACGAAGAAGAGGAAGGAGAGAGCCGGCTCCTATTGGATTGGAGCCGGCTCCCCTTGGACTGGAGGCGGCTCCAATGGTCTAGGAGCCGGCTCCAGGGCCATTGGAGGCGGCTCCAATATTCTAGAGCCGGCTCCCGGTTGTTTATGCGTGAGTTTTGCTTCTGTGGGTTGTTTTTTCAAATTTTTTCAGTGATTAGGCTTCCTAGTGATTGTTTTAATGTGTTTATTGGTGAATGAATACTGTAATGGGTGATTTAGGAGTGGTCTAGGGTAATCATAAATATGCAAAGACCAGATTATATAAAATTGGACACAAAGCGTTAACCATTAGGATTACATGGAGTTAATTACGAAGGTCTGGTAGACTGTGTAGATTTGGAGTTTCTAATTTCTTAATTATATTAGAAATTTTCTGTGAGAGCTTGTCCACTCGAATTATATGTTCATGACAATAGAAACTATGCTAAAAATTTATATTTCACTGATAATTAGTTGATAATTAAATTTAACGGTTGGTGCGGCAAGTTGTTGGACAGGAAACTATAAGTATAATAGATTACTTATATTTATTCTGCATGCTATGGATGTGAGTGGGAAAATATCTATTTAGGCTCTGTTAATTCTATGGAAACTGGGAATAGGTAAAGAAAGCCCTGTATGATCAAATTATGGATTCTGAATTGGCTTATTTAAGCATGTCTGTTAATCTGTTCTAACATGTTTAGTTTGGACTGTTGGTATTGACATTTATATGGTCATTATTTTGTCAACTGTGCATGTAAATAAGCATGTTGATTATCTATTTCAATATGCATAGTAAGGAGTAGTTGACATTGATATTTATATTTTCAATGTGAATCAATTATTGGTATTTTTAAGAATGGTTGCTAATGCATTCTATTATGTTTAGTATGGAATTGTTGGTATTGTTGTTATAATTATCGATGCTTTATCAACTATTGGACGGATTGGATTGTATGTACCGGTATGGGACGGTGACATACTGGGTTGGATTAGCTCAAATTGCTAAGTCCTACCTATTTTGGAGTAAGGGCACGGGTTATAAACTACAATCCTCCTTATATATATAAGTCGGTACGGTTGACTACGCCGAGTGACTTACTGGATTTCTGGTGGATGGATAGAAACAGAGTTTAGATATATTTTTATGTTACCGTGTCATGAGCTTGAGTCTCAGGGTCGACGGTTAGGGTGCGTATATGCAGTTGGATGTGTAGCTGACTGTGAAGGTTGAGGTATACCCTGTTTAGGTTTAGGTACTCATACCCACTCAGGTGCGTATTGTGTGATGCCTTCTATCCAGGTTGAGACCCCCTTCATGGCCTAGCGAGAGTCCAGTAGTGTGGATATATTTATGTACGGATTATTAGTTATTGTTGAACTATTTAGTATGTACATGCGTATCGAGTCTCTGCTTGGATTGTAGTAGGTTAGAACTTGTTCGTGGGCCTGACCCACTCCTATTTTTCAGGTGTACGTCAGTTCCAGGCTTGAGCTTGTTCGTGCAGAGCAGGGACGATCTTCCATTCTACCGAAGATGTAGGGTTTCGTTCCAGATCTTGGATTTGGGTTTTATCTTTTATTTTACTTTCATTTAGTGTGAGACTTTTATTAGGGGTCCACTAGAGATGGATTCCCGAGTTGTTCAAATTATGGATATTTGGTTTATCAAATTTAAGTATTTAATTATTTAAGGATTATCTTTTGTTTCTTTTCAGCTTTAAACTTTCATTTCTTAATTCATTTTGTATTCTGTGTTCGCTATAAAATATTAATTGTTTGATACTCCCTCGGGTTTGGGCCTGGGCCTGATCAACCCGTGTCTCGGATCCGAGGGGTATCACAACCTACCACCTACCCCTTAATCCTTCCTTGGCGTACACTTTCTAAGCAATGCTAATCTTAGAACTAAACCTTCAATTCTAAGTTCTATTTCTTGCAAAGAACTCGACAACATACTCCTTTACTCCGTTAGGTCCGTATCGCTTTCGTCGTGGACCCCATCCTCCTCCTAGTGTCAACCATTCCATAACTATGGAATAAAATTGACATCCATTCCTCCTAACGAACCGTAAGTAGAATACAACCAATCCTAATATGGCTCTACATTTTAAGAGACGCAACGCGGAAGTCCTATAATGAAAACACTCCTAAGGACACTAGAACCTGGAGTTCTCTGATACCAACTGTGATACCCCTGAATTTCCGGATGCGGGTTGGCCAGGCCCACGCCCGATTACCCGAGGATATCAAAACAATTAGCAATTTAATGAACACAGAATACAATATAGAAAACAAGAATAAATAAAATTTTGCTGAAAAGAACCTAGAATGATAATCCAATAATTGAAAACCTCAGAATAAATAATTTCATTGATAATTAAAACTATTTTTGATACAACTGATCCACCAAGAATGGAAATCGTTCTCCAATGTATACAACTCGGGAATCCATCTAGTGGACCCCTAAAAACCAATGGTACTCAAAAGACTGGAACAAAACCCAAGTCTTAACATGAAATAAAATCCTACGCGATCAGTAGAGTGAATAACTGTATCTGCTCAGCACGATCACGCTCTACAGCTCAGAACTGACGAACACCTGAAAAAAATAATAAAAGGGTGGGTCAGGCCCACTAGCAAGTTCTAATCTAACTGCAATCCATACAGTGACCCGATACGCAGATACACCATAGATACCTCACAATATCTATCTAGTCCATACATATATATATCCACACTATGGGACATTCACTGAACTACAGTAGGGATCTCAACCTGAATAGAAGGCAACATGCGAATACGCACCCAAAGGTGGGCATGAGTACCTAGACCTAACAGGGTACACCCAACCTACTATATCCAGCTACACATCCACTGCATATACGCACCCTAACCAACAAGTTTGAGACTCAAGCTCAACTCGTGGTACCATAAACATATATATCTAAACTCCGTTCCTAACCATTCACAAGAAATCCAATAAGTCATTCGGCGTATTCAACCGTACCGACTTATATATATATAAGGAGGATTTATTTAACAACCCGTTCCCTTATTTCAAAATAGGTAGGACTGAGTATTTTACATCAGTCTGTCCCTAGTATGCCACCGTCCCATACCGGTGCATACAATCCACAAAGTCCATATAATTGATAGAACCAGTCATACTGTTCACCAATTAAAATCCATAAGGTAGGAATTAGCATTTTGAGCTAAACCATACCTAGTATGCCACCGTCCCATACCGGTGCATACCATCCTCCATATCCATGTAAATTACAACATTCAGATGATAAGCAAGTAATTCACAATGCAAAACCAAACCCAGATAATTGACAGAATTTTAATGTGAGAATTCAGCAATTAAAATCCAATACATAATTCCAAATAATTGGTCAAGTTTAATAAAAGAATTAAGCAATTATAATCCAATATATGATTCCAAATAATTGACCGAATTAAGTATAAGAATTCAGCAATTATGTTCCAATACATAATTCCAGGTAAATTACAAGGCATAAATAATAAGCATGTAATTTATAGTCCAAAACCAACCATCCACATTATTGTAGAATAGTATTTCAACAACTTAAAACCAAAACCATGTAAATTACAGACTACGAATGATAGTACAGTAATTTAAAATCCAAAACCAATATCCAATTAATTACAGAAGATTTTTTAAATGTTTCAGTAATTTAAATCCAACCAAATTAACCATATATTTGCAGGGGATGAATTAGTAAATCAACAAATAACTTCCAGAGCCTGCATAGATTACATCTAATACATCAATGACCCCATAATATATTTAAGACCATTTACTAAATATATTACATCCCACTGGAATGCCTAAAAATAAGCTTAAGCATTTAAAACTTCATTCATCCACCAACCGTATATAATTGTACATAAGTGTTATACAGTTTGATCCGTTAATTTAGAATTAACCTTAAATTAATTTAGGGTCTTAATAACACCCAAAAATTAACTATTTAATCCCTCCGTGAAGTCTCATTAAATTTCTAAAATTTAATCAAGCCATTCAGTTCCTTTCTCTGTTAGTAGCATACACCGTTGTATATTTTTACACTGCTTCATCCTTTGTCTTAAAGGCTTAAACCATGCAACATTAATTTTAATAACACTTAAAATTAACTACTTAGATCCTCTGTTAAGTCCCTACAATTCATTAGAATCACTCAGAAGCCCAAACAGTGCTCAAAACACCAAACAGAGCCCTAAAACCACTTTCTGGACGTAAAAACAAATTGGAGCCGGCTCTGGAATGGAGGAGCCGGCTCTTCCCCTATTGGAGCCGGCTCCAATCCCCTAGGAGCCGGCTCTTGCTGAAGGGGAGCCGGCTCTTGACTTCCTAGAGTCGGCTCTCTCCCTCTTGAGAGCCTCCAGTTCAGTCTCTGCTTCGTTTTCGTCAATCTGCTCCTTCTCCGATCAATTCCTACCCCTCTGCTTGTTTCTTAAACTGATCTAAAGGATCTAACACCCTCCTGATAGCATCCCCAAGGTTTGATTATAGCAATTTAAGTCAATTACAAAGCTTAAGTTTGCTACCCAACTTAACATGCTGTTAGTATGAACACTGAAACCATATGCAAATTGAAGCAGAACGGATTGCAACACGTATTTAAAATAATAGCATCCCTATAAGCTTTGTATAACCCCAGTAGTGTTCCTATACTGTGTTTACAAAAGTTGCAATCACATACAGAGACTAAATTTACAACAGAATCAATATACTTGACGTACAGGATACTGAAACAAATATACACGAACTGTAAATATATTGGATTTTAAAACAAACAGACTATCACCCAAGCATATAATAAACATGTAGGTTTCAATCATTGATTAGTTATTCCCTAGAGATCATCTAGGTGCACAGAACACGGCTCAAAGGGAAAGAGGAAGATAGAACTTGCCTTTGTAATAGTTGGTCTGCTTTCCTCTGTTCTGGCCACACTGAAAATACTGCTTAGCCTCCTATTACTTCTGTGTTTCCCTTCTCCTAGGTTTGGCTTTGAAACCTCAGTCGAGAACTCACAATTTGCTCTGTTATATCAACCATTACTCTGCATCTCTCTGTGTTTTGCAGAACCCTCTACGTGTATATACTATGTGATATATCGTAAAACCCTAGCTTAACGCATAATGGAGTATTTATAAACTAAATACTAAAACCCTAATCCTTGTCACATTGAGATAAAGCCCTAAACTTAATCCGAGTTTAGTTAGATATCAGATGCTTATGAGACGGCTCCAAAAACCCTAACTAAAACGTATCTAAAACCCTAGTTAATGGGAATGACATAATTACCCTGTTCAAAAATTAAATACTTAATAAACAATTAATTTAAACCCATTAATTAAATCAAATAAGGAAGCAACGAATCACTTAAAACACATAAAATAAATAAAACAAGTAATTAAAATAAACCAACAAATAAAGAATTACACCCTTAATTAAAATAAACAATAATAAATCAATTAAATCAAATAATCCAATTAAGTCAATTAATGCAAATAATGTTAAATAATTCAACTAAGACAATTAAACAAAAATAATAAACGCAAATAAATAATTAACAAATAAATCAATTAATACACACAAATAAACATTTATTCATAAAATTAATAAATAAAATAAAAATGCACATAAAATAACATTTAAGTTCCAATTTTATCCCTTTTTAAAGTAGGGGTATTACAACATCCAAGAGTTTGACAACTTCCTTTTTAACTACCTCCTTCATGTTTGGATTAAGTCTCATTTGGGCATCCCTAAAGGGTTTTACATCATCTTCCATAAGTATGTGATGCATACAAATAGAAGGGTCAATTCCCTTAAGATCCACCACACTCTATCCTATGGCTTCCTTATTTTCTTTAAGCACACTTAAGAGAGCATCTTCTTGGTCTTTTTCAAGACTTGAAGAAATGATACCCGGAAGGGTCTCTTTTGGTCCTAAGAATGCATACTTGAGATTGGAAGGTAGAGTTTTAAGCTCAAGAATTGGTGGAGAGACTAAAGATGAGACCAGTGGAGTGCTAGAGAGTGAAGGAAGAGGTTCTATTGGAGTGTTCCAAGATGGAAAATCTAAGCTTGCAACAGATTCCATGAGATTGCTTACTTCATTCATTGAATTTTCATCATCAAATCCACAACTTCCATACATTTCAAGAAGGCAAGAAGCTAGAGGATCATCAGAGAAAAGAGATGAAAGACTATCCTCAATTGGTTGTTTCATTACCATTGTTGGAGTTTATTCCTCAACAACCTCATCTAACACATCTACAAGACAACACTCATCTTCATCCATGGGATGTCGACTTGCATAGAAAACATTAAGTTTGATCATTATATTGCCAAAAGAGAGGTCCATAATCCCGGATCTACAATTAATTGTTGCATTTGCGGTGGTAAGGAATGGTCTTCCCAAGATGATTGGGATGTGGTTGGAGGGATTAGCAACCAGTTCGGTATCAAGAACTACAAAATCAACAGGAAAGTAGAATTTATCCACCTTGACAAGAATGTCCTCAACCATGCCCCTAGGTGTTTTAACGGATCTATCAGCCATTTGAAGCACCACCGAGGTTGGCTTCAATTCATTCAACCCTAATTGGACATATACGGAGTAAGGAATCAAGTTGACACTTGCACTTAAGTCAAGAAGAGCTCTACGAATTTCATGAGTTCCAATTACACAAGAAATAGTTGGAGCACCGGGATTTTTGAACTTAAGAGGAGTGTTTTGTTGAAGAATGGAGCTTACTTGCTCCGTGAGGAACACTTTTTTAATGCTTGGTCCCTTGCTCTTCCTCTTTTGTGTGCAAAGATCTTTCAAGAATTTTGCATAAGGTGGAATTTGCTTAATGGCATCCAAAAGATGAAGATTGATATTAACTTGCTTAAAAATTTCCATCATGTCATGTGTTTTCCCTTCTTGCTTCCCATGAGGCGAAGTTTCTTTTAAAGCATAAGGGAATGGAGCTTTTGGCTCACAAGACTTTGTAATTTGAGAGGATGATAGAGAAGATTGAGAATTCTGGTTGGGAACATTTTCATTCAAAGGAGTAGGAGTGGAATTGGGAATTGGATGGGTGACAACTTTAGGTTGCACCGATTCACTATCTTCCTTTGGTAGCTCAACCCTATTGTCCACTTGCTTACTACTTCTCAAGGTAGTGATGGCTTGTGCTTGAGCTTGGGAAGAATACCCCGATGTAAGGTTTGCTTCCACACAAAATTGGGCCTTTGGATTCCTCTCGGGTTGACTAGGTAAGTTCCCAATTTCTCTTGCATTCAATGCAGTAGCTATGGTTCCAATTTAAGGTTCAAGCTTTGATATAGATTGAGAGTGGGAACGCAACAAGTTGGTATCCTTTTCTAAGCTACCCAAGGCCATCAAAACCTTGTCTTCAAATGTGGAATTACTAGAAAGTGCTTGAGGATAATGAAAGCCAACTTGGGAATCATACATTTGAGGATGTGAGAAGTCATTCATTAATTCTTTGATGATGGAAAGAAGAAGAGACGAACCCTTGAGAACCTCCATTCCTTTTATGAGGTGGAATATATTTTCTTTGAAGATTTTTAGCTTGATAAAGGGCTTTCATTCCACAATGGAACATATGCTTTTGAATAAGGGTGAGCAAATGTGGCATTAACTTGTTTAAAGTGTTCATTAACAACATGTCTATGGGGACAATTGAAAGTAATACGCAAAACACTTGAACACGTCATGCAAGGCTCACAAAGATGAGTTGTATGATGAAAAGGAGATGCATTGATAGCCGGTTTTTGATTCAATAAAAATTGATCAAGTTTTTTAGAAAGATTTTTAACCTCGGCTACAATTTTCCTTGAATTTTCAATTTGACACACTATTACACTTTTCTCCTTTTTAGTAAAATCATGATCAAGCCGAGAAGTGTAATATTTGTGCAAAGAATTTCACTTATTTTTTTCAAAGAGGTGCCAAATGTCATCTTCATGTTTTCCAAAATATGAACCTCTATATGAGGTATCAACTATGTCCTTTTACATGTCGGATAAGCTTTTATAGAAGTATTGGACAACTTGCCATTTTGGAATACCATGGTGTGGACACTTTCTTAGCAAGTCTTTCAATCTCTCCCAAGCCTCATGCAACAACTCTTCTTCCCTTTGAGAAAATTCTCTAATTGAAGCGCACATTACATTGGTCAAACTTACGGGGTAAAATTTTTTTAAAAACTCATTTTGCATTTGTGACCAAGATGTTATTGAATTTACCCCTAAAGTATTGAACCAATGCTTTGCTTTATTTTTAAGTGTGAAAGGGAAGAGGAGTAATTTAAGAACTTCCTTCGAGACATCCATGTACCTCACGGTGGAACATAGTTCAAGAAATTCATTAAGATACCTATATGATTCCTCTTCATCCAAGCCATAAAAGAGTGGACACATTTGAATGGTCTCGGGCTTGATTTCGTATTGATTAGCCTCAAAATTAGGCAACACAATGCAAGTAGGTGCATGGTATGCATGAAGATTATAATGATCACGAAGGACCATTGGAGGAATTGGAGCTTGAACTCCGGGGTCATGTTGATTAAGAGGTAGGTTATGCATGAAACGTGGGTCTAAGTAGCCAAGATTACCCTCTAGATTTTCCATGTGAATGCCTAGAATGTATGATATGACAAAATCTATACAAGATTACAAATGACAAACAAATCACCACAAAACAAGCAAGCACTCCTCCTTCACAACAAATCAATAATCAACAAACTTCCTCCACATACAATGTTCCAATACTCCCATGCTTTGATAACAATGCAAAGAAAAATAAATTGCCTCCACGCGGGCTCACGGTTTATCTAAGAAATTAAAAACTAGCCTCCACGCGGGCCGACGATTTAACTAAGAGATTGAGTAAGAAAAAGCTCACAAAGGTCCTTTAGCACTTCAACTCCAAATTTAAAGCTTAGTTAGCAAAATTTTTATTTTTTTTATTTTTATCACTTTTCCTTGCTTGCTTAGCTCCTTTACTTGATGGCTCCTTTGCTTGGATCCTAACTCAATGCTCCTTGACAAAGATGAACAAACACAATAACTAATCTAAAGAAAAATAAAAAACAAACACGATCAAAAGAGTACTAATTCCTAATTGATTCCACAAATACGACGTTGCCTAATCCCCGGCAACGGCGCTAAAATTTGACGATTAAGGCTGCTTGATACACACCAAATTGATGTAGTGAATAAGCGGTTCAAGAAAAGCCTTTTGGTCAAGTTTAAATTTATAAAAACTACTACCAACACTACTACTAAAGTAGCAAGAGTGAGTAGGGATCGTCCCAAGGGATTGGAGTCGTACTTGATTGTGGAATCGCAATTAGGGTTAGTAGGTCAAATGATCAAACAAATGGTTGGTTGGTTAATTAAACTAGAGAGCAACTAAATTAAACTAAGTAATTAAATGTAACAAAGAGTAAGTAAGAGAGAGAGAAATCTTGGGGTTTAGAGGTCACCACCAAGTAATGCTTTTCTACACTTCTAACTAGTGACTAATGAGGGTAATGTGTGTTGCAATATTGGTATGTGTGCGTGTGTTTGGTTGATTCAATTAGCAAGGGTGACCAATTAAACATATATTGTTTAATCAACATGTGAAAAGCACAATATATCTAGCAATTAAGTATATATTATCTAAATAGCATGTGAAAAGCACAACATATCTAGTAAGCCATTAATCATTTCATTAAGCTCACAAGCCAAATACACTACAAGGTTAGAGACATATGCTACTTGCATTCAAAAGTATGGAACATCAAAAAACTAGCATGGATTGTCCTCTCCTCTAACAATTAAGCTATCACTACACTACAATTAAGCTAATGACATGAAATTAAACTAATTAAGCTAAGGGAGAGGCATAATCCATCAAGAAATGAGCATGGACCATCCAGAAAATCACAAGAGCATTCTTTTAAGCACAATGTTTTGACAATCTCTAAATCTATAACATTAATACACATAGACATGCATCAATAACTTAAGAAATAGAGGCAAATACATGAACATCTATTCTAGCATACATTGACATATGGATAAAATGAAATGATCAATTGGAAGCATTAAACCACATAAATCATTAAATGAACAAGATCTATATATATATCAAAATGTCAAAACATTAATTACAACACTAATCCCTTAATAATACACAAGATTAAGATATAGAAAGCATGCTTGGGGCTAACTCTAGCCACTCATGGTGATGTTGCTCCAACCCTCAAGGGCTAACTCCATAGAAGAGATTTGTTCCTTGGTTGATGAAGAATCTCCAATGGTGTCTCTAGCCTCCTCCTCCTCTAAGCTTGCTCTCCAAGAGAATAAACCCTAGAATAGTGTATATCTCAAAAAGTGCATCATATTCCTTTTATAGGTATGTCAAGTTGCACACAAAATGAGCTGGGGTCGTGCAAAGAATATTCTCTAATGATTGGATAGAGGACGGATTACACAAGCTGGAAATTTAACTTTTTTGCACTGGAGGAAGTTCGATCGATCGAACCTTGGACTTGGATCGATCGAACTGGCTGAGATCCATCGAACTTAGGTTGGATCGATCCAACTGGTTGAGCTTTTTGGGAAAAGACAAATCTGAGATATTTTGAGAGATATTTTTGGAAAAAGGACAAAAGTGGTTAGTAGGTGGTACAGCTGTGGATAGGATCAATCATTTGAATAAGGACAAAAGTGTTCGATCGATCGAAGAGTGGTATTGGATCGATCGAACTTTTGGACTTTATGCTTTTGGGCCAAGGCTTGAATCTATCTTGAAGTGCTGAGATCGATCATTGTTCGATCGATCGAACCTTAAACTTGGATTGATCGAACTTTGCTGCTTGCCACCTTTGGCTTCATTTGCTATCTTCTTTCTCCACTTTGTTCCTTTCTTTGTTTAATCCCAGAATTGCTTCAATTAAGCTTTTATTTGGTTGAGTTAGATTATTTTCAGGATAAGTGCCTGAAAAAAGAAATAATACGAAATCAATCTAAAACGGTGAAGTAAGATAGATAAAGGTACTAGAATGCCTAAGTTTAAGGGGTTTAAATATGCATTTTTCAGTGTTCATCAGAGAGGAATGAGTAGAATGTAATATAGAATAGATGTGTGTTGTGTGTCTATTTTGTGATGGGTGAAATATGGATTGAATATGGGTAACCATATATAACTCATTTTGACCTTCAAATTAAGTGGTTAAAAATTACCTAACCAATTTTTTATTCATCTTAAATATGATTCACCCATAACCATTAAAAAGCGGGTGGATATGGGCGGATTGATAGTTTCTGACCCATTTTACCACCCTTATATTTTAGGTATCAATTTTAGGTAAGTTATTGCCCAATGGATTCGAGCTCAATCTCTAACTATACATTTGCCAAGTACCAAAACTTTATAAAATATTTTACTTGAAAAATGAAAAAAAAAAAAAAGAATTCAAGAAACGTTGAAACAAATGAAGCCTTAAAATAAAGACGCAAAAACAAAACGGGTACTAGTTTGGGTGTTATATGACAAAAATTGATATTTCAAGGTCTTAATTGGGCAAGCCGAAACTCAATTTATAGCATAAATCATAATGTGGCATGGTGCCCAAGTTTGTCTGTGTCTGAACTGGGCCGATTATTTCAGAGCTTGGGTCGAGATTGTTGTTTGTTCACTCAATATATATACGTACAAGAGTAAAAAGACACGTGGGTTCTGCTAACGTTACAAATTAATTGAATCTGGTTGCGAGAGAAGGTACAGCCAGAAGGAAAACCTAATTCCTAATCACAGGTGGGAAACGTTTGATATTCGTGCTTCGATTTATCCATTTAGTTTTTTTTTTTATTATTATTATTATTTAAATGGAAACTTGAATTCTATGTTGATGGGCTTTTATTTTTTTTCCCTAATTAATAATAATGTATTAATATATTTTAATTTTTTAAAAACAAATAAAAAACACTCTTTACTAAACATGTTTCTTGTTTCAGCAATTTTGACTACGGTCGGACTCTGCCAAATATGTATTTTTTTTTCAAATCTATATCTATATTTATACTATTATTAAAAGGGAAAAGAGTTTTAGTATTTCAGTATCTATTATTAAAATAAATAAAAAATTCTATAAAACTATTAAAACAACTAAAACAAGTTAGGTAATTATTAACGACTATGAATTGAAAGAACAAAATTGTAGTGAAAACCACCACCATGTTCTCCACCACCTCCCATCTCTTAACCACCACCACTTTCAATTCTACCTACCATATGCACATTACCTACTGATTCTATGGCTGACTTACCACCACCTTCAGTCCTCCCTCCCACCTTACTTGTCCTAACATTCTCCTTCCCCCTACTGATAAGCAGTCCCCTGCAAATCTTTTTACCCAACATGGCCTTGGCACCATTCATGAAGAAGTAGAGGAAGGTGAATGGGATGCTGCTACCGAGGAGGCCAAAGTATTTACTGAAGCAAAGCTGATGTTGGAACAGGCTTTTGCTAAATCGCTTGCTAATGCAAGAACTGAACTTGCTATTGCTAGACAGAGAATTATTGAGCTGGAGGTAGCACTTATCCACAGAGCTGAAATCCAGAGAGGGAAACAACCCATCAACATTGGGGATGCCCCAAATCCAACTCCCCATCCTTTTAGTGTGCTAAGGAGTAAGAGTTTCAGCCTTCACACCCCAAGTAGAGGAAGAGGTAGAGGCTCTAATGGTAGAGGTAGAGGTGGAGGAAGAAAAGCCAACACCATTGTTTCTCAGCACCAACTTCAGAGGAGTGTCCACGCGCCACCTTTGGAGGTAGGTCAAGGTACAAGTCAGGAGTCAAACTTGGGGGTCAACACCTCTGCCTAAGTCATACCTTCACAGGATGACTTTCTTCCTTTTCACCAAAATGGAAATGCCAGCCTTCCAAAAGGTCTGGACCTGCCACAGCAACCTATTTTTGATGAAGATAGACCTCGAGACACTCACACTAGCTGGTTAAAAGTTGCTACCACTGGTCATAGTTCTGTAGCTGACAAGTGCAGAATGAAGTTTAAATTTTTGCTCCCCACTGCAATTGCTGGTTCACCTATTGTTGTTGACCTTCCTGCTAACTTAGCTGAGGAGGGAGCTCAGGAATGGAAGGTTAGTCTTGTGGGATATTTTTTGCAGAAAAAGCTCCCATACTCTCTGGTTCTCAGACAAGCTCAAAAGTTATGGGGTCTGATAGGCTTCGAGGAGCTCCTTGGGGATGACAGAGGCTTTTTCATCTTTAAATTTTCAACTGAGGATGAATGTAAGAATATCCTTGTGAATGAGCCTTGGATGATGATGGGAAGGCCAATTATTCTCAAAAAATGGGAAAAAGGGATGGAATTTAACAAAGAAACATGTAGCACAATACCTCTATGGGTGAAGTTCTTCAATATCCCATATGAGTACTGGATTGTCAAAGGCTTAAGTTACATTACAAGTGCTGTGGGTAAGCCTCTATTTACTGATGAGCAAACTGAGTCCATGACTAGAGTAAGTTATGCTAGAGTATGTATGGAGATCAATGCTACTAATCATATAGTTGAAAGCTTCCAAATTAAAATAGAGAATGGTAAACTTATCACCATTGAGGCCGAGTACTAGTGGCTACCCCTGGTGTGTGAAGTTTGTAAATGTTTTGGGCACTCCTCAACTAATTACAGGTCACGGGCAGATCTCCCAGGCCCTTCTCATGCCAAGGTGATCCCTAATGGTAGTAACCCAGTGATTTCCTCCTCTGAATGGAAGGTAGTCCATAGGAACAACAAAACTTCTTCATCTGATAGCCCTGAACAACATGATCCCATTCCTACTTCTAAAACCAACCAAATGGATGTTCCTCCTTCTACTGAGGGCATTAACCCATCCCTTCCACTTTTAGAGACTAACAAGTTCTCCACCCTTCAATTTGATTGTGAACTTCCTACAGATGGCTGCCCTATCCCATTGGAACATACGAGTGCTCTCATCTGCATCAATCAAGTTCAACAGAATGATATAAATTGTGATAAAGTCAACTCCAGCACTGATATGGCTGAATCTTCTCACATCTCCAGTGACACCTCCAGTGACACTGCCTTGTCAACTACAATACAGGATAACAAAACAGTTACAAATGGGGGGAAAGACAAGGTTGATGATATGATGAAGAAGAAAAAGACGAAGAAGGGGGATATTACCCAAGAGATGCCTGTCCTAGGCTTTCCTGGCCTGGTGATACAGTCCACCCAATGATTAATATAGCTGCTTGGAACATCAGGGGCCTTAATTCCCCTGAAAAACAAAGAGAAATAAGGAAGCTTATCTTTGACTCTAAGCTCCAGTTACTTGCCATTTTGGAAAACAAAGTCCAAGAAGGCAATACTAACACAGTTCTGAGAAAATATTGCTCCCTCTTGGCAGTTGTTACACAACTATAATCACTCCACTCTGGGGAAGATATGGATTGTGTATGACCCAAGGCTCATTAAAGTTCAGGTGGTTAGTGATAGTGCTCAAGCTATTCATTGCTCTGTTACTATTATGAGTGACCATACAAACTTCAACCTCTCTATTATTTATGCTTATAATGGTACTGATCAGAGAATGAGTCTGTGGAATGACATTTGTTAACTTGCTACTTTTATTCCCCAAACCCCGTAGCTTTTCATGGGAAACTTTAATGTTATTAGACATCCCTCAGAGTGTTTTGGAGGCTCTCAGAAATGGACCCCTTCCATTGATGAGTTTAATGATTGCATTCAATCCTCTGAGTTGTGTGACCTGAGGTTTAGTGGGATTTTGTTTACATGGACAAATATGAGTCCAGGGGTTACTAATATTTCTAAGAAGCTTGATAGAGTTTTGTCCAATGACAAATGGCTCACCACCTTTCCCCTCTCTGAATGTGAGTTTATTCCCCATGGGATTTCTGATCATTCCCCAATGGTGGTCAAGGTTGGTAGCCCTACTCTTAGGAGAAACTGCCCTTTTAGATTTTTCAATTTATTGGGAATCATAAGGACTTCCTGACCACAATTAATACAGTGTGGAGTAACAATGTCAATGGTATCCCTATGTTCCAAGTGATCAGGAAGCTCAAGATGTTGAAACAACAACTCAAGCTCTTAAACTCTAAAGATTTCAGTGATATTTCCCTAAGAGTGCTTGAGGCTAAGGATGCTCTTAATAACTGCCAAAAGAATCTTGATTCTAATCCCTCAGATGAACTACTAAGGGCCAGAGAAAAAGATTTACTCCAGAGCTACAATGATGTTGCAGCAGCTGAGGAATCTTTCTTCATCCAAAAATCTAGAATTAACTGGCTTAAAGAGGGGGATGGTAATACTACCTTCTTCATGAAGTTTCAACAACAGGTGTAATAAGAAAAAAATTGTTAGCTTACAACTCTCTAATGGTACTACTACTACAAATGCCCAAATGATTAAGGAGGAGGCTCTCAATTATTTCAAATCCATTTTTGGTGGGGAAACCAGCAGCTACTCAGGTTTGGATGCTCTTAGACTTGTTTGCATGAAGACTATCCCAGAAAGCTTCATGGCTCAATTAAGCTCCATCCCTACTAATGATGAAATTATGAAGTGTTTTTTCTCTCTTAAGAATAACAAGTCTCCGGGGCCTGATGGGTATAATGCTTATTTCTACAAAAAAGCTTGGTCTGTTATTGGTGTTGATATTGTCAAGGCTGTCAAAGATTTCTTCTTTACTGGTCTTTTGCTTAAGGAGATTAATGCTACTTATTTAACGTTCATCCCCAAGGTGCAAAATCCTATCAGTATGAATGATTTCAGGTCCATTGCTTGTTGCAACACTATTTATAAAGTGATCTCTAAGTTACTGGCTAATAAGCTTAAGCCTGTTTTTCCCTACTTTGTGGACAAAAGTCAAACTACCTTTATTAAGGGTAGAAGATTAGGGGATAGTGTGTTTTTGGCTCAGGATTTGATGAAAGGGTATCATTCTAGCTCCAACAGCCCTAGATGCATACTGAAGGTTGACTTGAAGAAAGCTTATGATACTGTTAAATGGACTTTTCTGCTGGACACTTTTCTAATCCTTAACTTTCCTCCTATTTTTGTTAACTGGATCAGAGCCTGTATTACAAGCCCTGGGTTTTCAGTCTCTCTCAATGGTGAACTCTATGGTTTTTTTAAGGGTTCTAGAGGCTTGAGGCAAGGTGATCCTCTTTCCCCTTACCTATTTGTTATTGCGATGGATGTCTTATCTTCTATCACTCAGCATGCTATAAGTAATGATCATAATTTCTTGTACCACTGGAAGTGTAAGAAGACTAAGTTATCTCATTTAATGTTTGCTGATGACCTTATGTTCTACTGCCATGGTGATGTTCAGTCCTTCTCTGTCATTACTAAGTCCCTTGTAACATTCTCTAAGCTTTCTGGGCTTTTTCCTAATCTCTCTAAGAGCTTAGTGTTTACTGCCAATGTGCCTAAAGACATTCAGCATCAATTGATTAACCTGTGTGGCTTTGAGTTGGGGAGACTTCCTATCAGATACTTAGGGATGCCCCTAAACTCCATGAGACTCAATGCTATAGATTGTAGAATTTTAGTTGAAAGAGTCACAGCTAGAATCAAGTGTTAGACATCTAGATTCCTTTCGTATACAGGCAGGCTGCAGCTCATAAAATCTATACTTCTCAACATGATTAGCTTCTGGTGTGGTCTATCAATCATTCCTAAAATGATTATTAACCAACTTAACAATGTGCTAAGGAACTTCCTTTGGACTAGTGTGGATTTGAAAGCTACTGGTGCTCAAGTTGCCTGGTGGAATGTGTGCAAGCCTAAAGACTTTGGGGGTATAGGAATACCTCACTTAGTTGCCCTTAACCGTATCTCCATGCTGAGACATATCTGGAACTTGTTCAAAGATGAAGGTCAATCTATTTGGTTCGAATGGGCTCATGAAAACCTTATCAAGGGTCGCAGTTTCTAAATTCTGAGGCCCCCTCAGGTGTGTTCCTGGAATTGGAGGATGCTCCTCCATCTGAGAGGTTTTGTTAGACCTTTTATCAAGCACTTGGTAGGGAATGGGAAGGATGTTTCTTTGTGGCATGACTACTGGCTCCCGTTAGGTCCTCTTGACTCCAGAATTGATCACAAACTCATTGCTGGCTCTCAATGGGAAGATTGGGTGAAAGTCCAGAGATTGATCAGGCATGAGCAACGGAGACTTCCTCGGCTCTTTAGAGAATTAGTTCCTTCCATTGAGACTACTGAGTGCCTTCCTGACCTGAGTATTGGATCTCAAGACTCTGTTGTTTAGACTCTTTCCTCTACGGGTAATTTTCATTTTGTTACTACCTATAGAGCTCTCATTTCTCCATCTCCGGTTGTCCCTTGGCACTCGATTGTCTGGTTTTCTAAGCATATTCCGCGATTCTTCTTCATTACATGGGTCACTCTGTCTCATAGGCTCAAGACAAGGGACAGCCCTACTCTTGTAAAGAAAATTGTCCCCAACTATTGCTCGTTATGTCTTACTGCAGTTGAAACTCATTATCATATTTTCTTCAAATGCCAGTTCGCTTATGAGATTTGGATGGTTTTCTAACACCTATGTGGTATCTATGTTGGAGACAATAACTTATTTGAGATCACTAATTGGATCATGTAAATGTGGACGGATGGTACCAAGGCTTCAGAAGCATATGTTTTCAAATTATGCCTTACAACTTTAGTTTACTTCATTTGAAATGAGAGAAATAGACGGCATGCTTTGAATCAATCAGCTTCCACTGCTGCAGTCACTAAACTCATTTACAATAGTGTGAGGAATCGTCTTATGTCTTACAAGTTGAAGAATTCGAGGTCTGCGAGGTCTATTGTTACTGCATGGAGTTTGCCTTCATGGTGATCCTTGATGGTTGGCCTTGTTTTGCCTTTGTTTCTGCTTGTATTTGTTCCCGGTGGCTGTTGCATCGTTTTCTTTTGTTCCTGGGCTGGGCTGTTTGTAGCCTTCTTGGGTTGTAGCCTTTGGGTCGTGGGCTTTTTGCCCTTCCTTGTATAGCTTGGCTTTTCCTTTTAATAAATTTATTTACCGAAAAAAAAAGAAGAAAAAAGTTAGGCAATTATTAAATAAAATAATTTATCAAATAATAAAAAAATTATCAATTAAAATTAAATAGGTAATTGTTTAATTGAAATTCAGTCAATATGTTTTAAATCATAAAATAAATTTATAATTAAAATTAAATAGGTAATTATTTAATTAAAATTCAATCAAGATGTTTCAAATTATTTATAGATAAAATAATAAAATAATTTACCAAATAATAAAATAGGTTACCAATTAAAATAAATCTTATAAGTTACCAATTAAAATAATTCCTATTATTCATGAAATTCTTCAATAATTATTTATTAATATAAAAAAAATAATTGATATAAAATGAATAAAATTAAAAGAGTTTCTTTAAATAAAATGAATTAAAATAAAATAGATTCTATAAATAAAATGAATTAAAATAAAAGAGTTTCTATAAAACTATTAAAATAACTAAAACAAGTTACAATATTTCAAATCATTTATAGATAAAAAAATAAAATAATTTACCAAATAATAAAATAAGTTATCAATTAAAATAAATCCTATTATACGTAGAATTCTTCGATATTTATTTATTAATATAAAAAATATTTATTAATTGATATAAAATGAATAAAATATGTAATTATTTAATAATGTAATTTACCAAATAATAAAACAAATTACCAATTAAAATTAAATAGGTAATTTTTTAATTGAAATTCAATCAATATGTTTCAAATCATTTATAGATAAAAAGAATAAAATAATTTACCAAATAATAAAATAAGTTACCAATTAAAATAAATCCTATAAGTTACCAATTAAAATAAATCATATTATGCTTAGAATTATTCAGTATTTATTTATTAATATAAAAAAATATTTATTAATCGATATAAAATGAATAAAAATAAAAGAATTTCTATAAATAAAATGAATTAAAATAAAAGAGTTTCTATAAACTATTAAAACAACCAAAACAAGTTACGATGTTTCAAATAATTTATAGATAAAATAATAGAATAAGTTATTAATTAAAATAAATCATATAAGTTACAGATTAAAACAAATCATATTATGCTTGGAATTCTTCATTATTAATTTGTTAATATAAAAAAACATTTATTAATTGATATAAAATGAATTAAAATAAAAGAGTTTCTATAAATAAAATGAATTAAAATTAAAGAGTTTCTATAAAACTATTAAAATAACTAAAACAAGTTACGTATTAAATTAAAATAGGTAATTATTTAATAAAATAATTCACCAAATTATTAATTAAAATTAAATAGGTAATTGTTTAATTGAAATTCAATTAAATTATGCTTGGAATTCTATAAGGTTAAAACGACTTTATTTTGATTGATCTGGTTCAAAATTATTTATTTAATTACAGGTACATTATTTCAATTTTTTTTTAATTAGGTTTTATTCTTTGAATGGCATTAATCATGTTATTTATTATTATTATTATTTGTGTTTGTTTAATTATGTCAGGTCACCATTTATTTTTTAAAATTTATCTTAATTTATTTTGATTGATCTGTTTTGCTGTATGGTTCAAAATTCTTTATTTTATTATAAATACATTATGTTTTCTTTCAACTTTGGTAGTAATTTCTTTGAATTGCATAGATTTTTTCTTTTGAATGACTCCTTTTCTTTTTTTTAAATATCTTAATTTATTTTAATTAATCTGTTTCGTAGCCTGATTCAAAATTATTTGTTTTATTAGTTATTACAGGTACTTTATTATTTGAATTGCATTAATCAAGTTGATTTATTTTTTACTTTTATTTTTATTTTTTGTGTTTGGTAATCTTGACAACACATTTCGCTTTATAAAATATTTGAAATTTTAATTATTAAAACAAGTTACTAATTAATTATTTTAAAAAATGAATTTATTTTGATAATTTTTATATAAATTTTTTAATTAAGATTATAAAATAAATTTTCATCGCACTTAATTTCTTAAAACGAAAGATGTTGCCAAACATTTTTTACACATTTCTGCTTATGAAATTCCCACCATAAATTTGCGTCCAAACTCAATTAAAATTTGTAGCATGAACCAGGACGTAGCATGGGCGTGTGTGAACTGGGCCGGTTATTTTAGATATTGGCCAAGATTGTTGCTTGTTCACCTCTATATATATCACACACTAGTACAGACGGCTGCTAAAGCTACAAATTAATTGAAGCTGGTTTAGAGAGAAGGTGCAGAAGGAAAACCTAACCCTAATCGAAGAACCCTCGCGTTGTTGTTTGTTCACCTCAATATATACACACAGGTGAGAAACGTTCGATATTCGTTCAATATGTTCAATTTGTATATTGCGATCGCCTTGTGTTACTGGACTTTTATTATTTTCCGAATCTTGATTTGATTGATCATCTAAGCTTCTCGATTGTCTTTTTTCTTGTTTCATTATTTTCGTTCTCTTATAGTAGTTGACGTACTGATTTGGGACAAAAAGAGAGGGTATAATTTGGTTTTTATTTTCCCTTTGAGCTTTTCGTCTTTCTGAATCATGTCTCTAAAATGTTTCATAGGATTGAAACTGTGTCTCGAATCTTGAAATTAGAGGGAAAATAGTTTATAGTTTGATTGATATTGTCTTCAATTTCAATTCCAATTTCAAGACGTTGAAATTAGACGCCCATTCTTTCAAGCTCTCTATTGGTGTCACCACATGCCGAGAAAAGAAAGAAAAAGAAAAAGAAAAAGAAAAATTATATTGTTTCTTGTAGTCACTTAAAAATGATCCAATGTATAAACAAATGTTTACCACCTTAAACCTGTGGATTATTTAAGTAGAAAATATGTAAAATTGTTTCATGTAGTTTCACTTTAAAATGATCTAATTTACAAATGTATTTTCATGGTTTCGTATGAAAATTTAACTGTATGTGACAGTACTGACAGTGTGTGCTGCGTTACTTTATATGAGATAGGTCCAACTATGGAAATGCTCAGAGAGTACGATATCATCGAGTTCTCCCATGCGGAGTTAGATGATTTGACCAGTAATTTTAGCCAAGCAAATCTGATTGGAGAAGCCCAATTCGGCAAAGTGTATCGAGGAAAGACTCAGCAAGGTCAGGATGTGACTGTGAAGATTTGGGAAGATTTAGGAAAATTTGCTGTAGGCCGGGATGAACACCGTTCCCAATTGGCGGTAGTAACAGTATTTCATTAGTTTAGTGTCTGAAATTTCAATTTTGAAATTTGATGGTTATAGATGTTGTTCCTGTCATTGTTGAATGTTGTGTTTCAATTTTCCCAGAAAGAATGCATTTTTCTAATGGAGTCAAGTGTAAATCATCATCCGAGTCTGGTCAAACTTTTGGGATATTGCTGCGAAGATAGTCTGTTGGGGGTTGTTTATGACCTTAAACCAGTGGATACAGTGCACAACCTCATTGATAATGGTATTACATATTTTCTTTCTTTGATTAATCTGTTACAACTTGACTTTTCTAATCATACATCAATCTGTTGAGCATGCACGTCATGTTTTCAGTATATGTTGGGAGAGAGGGAAAATGAATCTTACAAAGTGACAACTATAATTACAAGACCAACTGATTTTCCATATTAGTGTTCAGTGATAACATTTACTACTTTGGCTTGCTATACTGAATCTTAAATCTGCTCCTAAACTGATTATTTTAGTAAATCATTGTTTAGTTTGTTGGATAATCTCTCTCTCCATCTCTATCTCTATCTCTCTCTGTGTGTGTACTTTATTTTCTTCTTTGACTAAGAAAATATATTTCTTTGAGTAATTAAAATTTTGTCTTGTTTGGACGTACCACATTTAGTAGAGTGTAGCTGCCATCACATGCAGGGATATGGTTGGTACTTAAGATAAACTTCTTTAAAATAGATTAGTATGCTATTTACTAAAAGAGTTTTGTTTTTCTGGGTGAACGTAGATGGCTTTTCCTGGCTCCACAGAATCAAGGTGGCAATTGATATTGCACATCTGCTCGAGTTTTTGCATTATCATCATAAACCACAATACCTAGTTCGCAATATTAGTTCTGCACATATAATGGTTGATCAGGTCAGATCTGGTGTCCATGTACTTAGTGCACTTAGCTTTTCAGTAATTTTGTTCTGGAGAATTTTTTAATAAGAATTAAACATGGTATTATGTTATGCTTAAACTCAGGATTACAATCCGGTACTATTCGACTTTTGTATGCTAGTTGGTGGGCTTTTTGGTGATGTGCAACCAATCGCACATAAGTTTGTGCTTGGAGCGCCAGGCTATACTGATCCGATGATTATAAATTTCGGTATGTCAACATAATATTGTATTTATAATCTTTTCCAAGCCTAGAGTTCATTACCTATGTCATCAGTGCATTTCTTAATTGCGAGTGCTTTTTTTCTTTTCTTTTTCCATCTACTATACAATGGTAAATAAATTGTGGGCAAACGAGGAATGTCAAGTGAAAATATCAACCCAAACAGATGAGTAAATCATTATGATTACTCATAAAAGCGTCCTTGACCTCTCTTGTTTTTTTGGGAATCCATGGTGCTTATTGTGGGAGGAAACTTGTGTTCAAAAAACTCTAATCCTAATATCATACTATTGTTATGTGGTTCGCTTTATGAATATGACATAGTATCAAAATTTCTCGTGTTGCAAACATGTATGAATCATAGTGGTGAAGATCGAAGTGACTTGATGGTGCAAAGGAATTGTAAAATCTCAAAATAAGTAATTAATTTCAATTCATTTTGGCTATGAAAGGTCATTTGCTGTTGATTGTGGAAGAGAGGTGGAAAAAAAGGAAAAATTATTGATGATGTTAAGCAAGAGAAAGAGAGAGCCCCTTGGTTGAGAGAGAGATGGTGGTTGTATTTTTGCTCTAATAAAAGATGGTCTTCTTCATTCTGGGTGCAACTTACTTATTGCATACAAGAATATTCTTTGACCTTGACATTTTCATCTCAATGTAATACTTCCATAAAGTTCGAGAGCCTATCCAATGAACGTATCGAAAGCAAATCCACATATTGGAGATCATATACAATAAATATGTAAAGATTATTTTACCTCTAATGGAGTATCAAATAGTTCATAGGACCACTTATGCTATCTATCTTACGGATGAAAGGATCTTCAAATCTAACAGAGCTAGAACGGTCCCTTCTGAAAAATACTTGAATAAAATTTTAATTTCCATATATCTCCACATTATTTTTTGGAGGTCCATATTAGTATAATTAAATTCATGTGCATATATAAATATACCTTGTAGAAGTCGAAATAAAATATTTGGTGGGCGGTGGGCCCCCAAGTTTTATCCGGGCCAAAGATGAACATAGGCTGAATTGATTTGTATAATTTGGTTTGGATATCTGACTATTTTGTGTCTATTAATATATGAAAGAGTTGGGATTTGGGGGCGGTCCACCCAAGTTTAAAATCCTTTTAAAGATCAAGTAAAAGAAACTAAGATAACCAATATAACCTAACTAATTCACTATTAGAGATAAATTGAACCCTCTACAGTCAGATGCTTCAATTGGAAGGACTACAGTGATTCGAACTTCTCTTGATGTGAGAAGTTCTAAATAATTGAACTGTATGCAATTTTTTTTGAAAATTTGAAGTCCTGCTGAACATTGGGACTTTGAGCAGAGAAATTAAAAAACAAAAAACTACAGCAAACACTTTCGTTTTTATCATAAGCTTTCTTAATTGCATGAGGTTTGTAGCCCTTTCATTGGACTTCCAAAACTTGTATACCTACCCTAGACACTGTGTCATTCCATATTGTTTCTGGTTGTTTGCGCTTCATGTTTTGTTTGTCTAATTCATTTTATTCCAATCTAGAGTACGACATCACATGATTGTTTACTTGACTCCAATTTGGTCTTTTTCTGAGATTTTAACTATTTTGAGGAATATTTGAAGTAATTAATTTATTAATGAAAAATATATCTATGTAATTAATTTTCTTCAAGCTGATTTTTTACTTTCTTGTTTCGTAATATAATAGTTTCTAATCTTTTGATCTCTTTATCTGATTTTGAGGTGTGGTTCCTCCTTTCTCTTGTGCTTTTTCTTGTGAACTCTCTTACTTATTATATAGAGGCCCTTTTGGTAACTCCCCTGCCAAAGTACCAAGTGCTAAAAACTGGAAACTTTCAGTGGTTATCTATCTAGTGTTTTGATAATGGACTGTGAGTTGTCTTTAAGAAAAATGTTTCCATTTAGAAAGTGATATAAATTTTCAAGGTCATAATCCACACTTAACAAGTTTTTTGATAGGTATTTTTTAAGTGAATTTGGATTTGCATGTTGATCCTTAACTTTGATTTCATCAAATTAAATTCCTAGTATAACTTAGCCCTGAAGTTTTTGTTACTTATCAAACAGCAGCTAAAGTAAATTAGAACACTTGCTATTTGGTATGAACAAGAGAATTGACAATTATTTTTTCAGTAGAGAATAAGGAATGTATGAAGTGATCATTCTTCCAATTGTATATGATTTATATGTTTATTGTTGTTATTGATATCGTTGTTATGATTTTTATGTTATTGTCAGTGTCAATTCCATTCTTGCTAGATTTTACATATTTTGAATGAATTGATTTTAGTTTCTAGAAAGATGAGAACCTTCAAATGGTACTCTTACTGTACGATTGTATCTTTTGCATGAAAAACTACCTTGATTGGGTGATTGTAGCCATTCATTTATTTATTTATTATAATTTATGTTGTAGTTGCTTTGTTTTTTAGCTTCTACTAGCTTTTTGTGTTTTGGCATATTTTCAGTTGTGTGATATATATATTTTTTTCGTTATTAAAAAAAAAAACCCTTCAGCAGGTAAATGGTGGAAGGTACACGACATCTTCTCGTTTGGCACTGTGCTTTTGGAGCTCATATCCAAAAGACCCTCTGAGATGAAGAAACCTGTACACTATTGGGCTGAAGCGCAATACAATTTGAACAAGCCCAAGAAATCATTATTTGGCTGCTTTGCCCTCTCAAAGAAGTTCTCTCTCGTGCACAAAAGCTTTGAAGAAGATTTGGGGTTTAGTCAACACGATGGATATAAAATTACTGATCTGGCAATGCGCAGTGTGGAAGGCAATGGCGTACGTCCATCAATGAAGGAAGTTGTTCAAACCTTGGCGAGGTTACATGCTGTTTGTCGTCACGGTCACCGGGTTTATTAATATGATGCTCTGTAGGTGAATAATGAAGGTGTTCTCTATTGCTAGAAAATTCAGTTACCTTGTTACAGTAATATACTGTTCTCCAAGCTCTAATGTCTTGATACTGGAAAACTCTTTTCATTTCAACAAGCTTTATGTTATATTTACCTACTTGAATCTAATTTTTCTTTCCCTATATGAGTGACTGATATTTATGTACTGTTTTCCTTCTAAATTATTCATTAAAAGTATAGTAGTTGTCCACTTTATTTATTTATAGGTTTTTAAAAAACTGAAAACCAGATAAGTTTGTGTATAGTATTCTGATTTTCGGTTCTTTAAAAATTAATAAGCCGAAAAAAAAGTCCTACCAAAATAGTACAGAAAATTTGATTACAGATTTTGATTTGATTTCTTATTTACAGATTTTGTTATTATTATTTTTATGGTACTTAGAAGACAACAAAAGAATAAACTAGTAATAAACTTAATTTTATTTAAGAGTAAATGATAGGGAGACCAAAATAATTTTATCTAACATGTTTTTGCTCAACTAATCTACTTAAATAATTTTTAAAAAATAATAACAAATGACAAGTATAGCCAATCATGTCAGATTCGGTGTTAATTCGGGCACATTTGCAACTTTTATAAGCATGGTGTGAGTATGAATTTTGAATTGAAACAAAGGTTTAATGATATTTATTTTATTTTTGAATTGGTGTTTAGAGTTCTTTGGTCTAGTGGGTTTATTGGGTAATAATCAAACAGGGAAATTAAACGGTTCAACTGCTTCCAGTGGGAAAGATCCTTGCAAAACGTGGAGCAATCCATATATGAAATTTTTTTCTCTCAAATTCCAGATTTTGATCAGATATTGTGGCTTTCAATCGTTTCTGCAGCCATGTCCTATACCACTCCGCATTGTGCTTTTAGTTTAAAATATTAATTTTGGTGATGGGACTGAAGAGAGGCATGAAAACTGATTTGGGGTTTCTTCATCATGGGAGAAGAGTGAGAAATTGTGGAAGACCAATAGCCCACAACTCGCACAAATCGTTGGCCAAAGGCGGATTTAGGAGTGGGCTTGAGTCTACCCAAAATAATAATAATAATAATAATAATAATAATAATAATTTACTAGAGTACTAATCCACCCCAGAATAGATTAGTCCACCCCATTATGTATTTCTGGATCCGTCCTTGTCAGTGGCCTATCAAATCCCGATCAAGGTTTAGGTTTAGGGGGAGGTTGCTGGCGTTGAGACGATCATCCTCTTCGGTCAGGTTTTCCGTTCACCTCTGTTCACGTTCTGCTATACACCGGTGAGATCATATAGATTATGCGAGGGTTTTGATTTCCCTTGAAGAATATCTTATTTGTAAGCCTCTACTTGAGCTAGAGAAGTATACTTGTAACCCCATTATTTTTCGTAGTAGAATTATTTTTCAAAGTTGGCCCATGATTTTTTTCACCCTTCAATTTGAGGGTGTTTCCACGTATATTCTAGTGTTTATTGTGTGATTGATTTTATTTATTGCTCTATATTTGTTAATCTTAGAAGTTTGCACAGTGAGGGAAAAGTTTCAGTTTTGTGTATTTCATATTTGGCTTTGGTATTGTGTTTGTTACATTGCCCTATTATATATATTTTTCCCCAACAAAGTGGTATCAGAGCCTTAGTCGGCAAATTTGGTTTGTGCAGACATGGAGGTTAACATGAGTAGAATGATCAGTTTGATTGGTAGCAATTGGCAATTGTGGAAAGGAAAAATGGATAATCTTCTTTATTGTAAAAAGTATCATGCTCCTATTTCAAGGTGAATTGGCAAAGCCAGCGGATACAAATAAATTAGATTGAGATTTGTTGAACAGACAGGTTGTTAGGTATATACGCCAATGGGTGAATGATAGTGTTTACCATCACATATCTAATGAGACCTTTACACACTCTTTTTGGGAGAAATTAGAGAAGCTATAAGAGATAAAAACTGCTGCAAATAAAGCTTTCCTAATGAGGAAACTTATGAACCTAAAGTACAAAGAGTGGATTCAAATTGTAGAGCACTTGAATGATTTGCAGAACATTGTTAATCAGATTTATTCTATGAAGTTTCCTCTTTATGATGAGTTGCGGGCCTTGTCACTTCTCAGTTCTTTACTAGACAGTTGGGAAGACACTTGTAGTATCTCTAAGGTACTCAGCCCCAGATGGGATTGTTTCAATAAGTGTGGTTAATTGTAACCTATTAAATGAAGAAATAATAAGGAAAGCCTTAAGGTTCTTCATCCACACAATCAGTGGCTCTTGTTACAGAGTAGCGGGGTAGAAGTCAGAGTAAAGGTCACAATAATTATGGCAAGTCAAGGAGCAAGTCCAAGAACAAGAAGGACATTCAGTGCTATCATTAAGAAGATGGGCCACATGAAAAAGGATTGCAGAAAATTAAAGAAGGAATAATAAAAAGAAAAACGAGACAAAAAGGTAGAAAATCAAGAAACTGTTGTAGCCACTTCTGAAGACATACTTGTTATTTGTGATGAAGATGCTGTCAATTTCACTTTTCAAGATGCTAGTTGGGTAGGTGACAGTGGTGCCTTGTGATACCCCTGGATTTCCAGATGCGGGTTGGCCAGGCCCACGCCCGACTACCCGAGGATATCAAACCAATTAGTAATAAATGAACACAGAATACAATTAGGATAAACAGGAATAAATAAAATTTGCTGAAAAGAAACTAGAAAGATAATCCCAAAAACTGAAACCTCAGAATAAATTTTATAAATAAAGAATTATTCTGATACATCCGACTTCTCCATTTTTAATACAACTCGGGAATCCATCTGATGGACCCCTAATAAACTCCAACACTGGAAAAATAACAACTGAAGAACCCAATGCTAAACCATGAAGAAAACTCCTACATCGTCAGAAGAATGAGTAACCGTCTCTGCTCAGCACGAACAAGCTCTACAACCTGGAACCGTCCATTATCTAAAAAATAATAGTGGGTCAGGCCCACGAACAAGTTCTAATCTAACTGCAATCTATACAGAGAACCGATACGCAGATACACCCTAGATACCTCATAATACCTATTTAGTCCATAAGTATATATATATCCACACTAAGGACATTCACTGGACTACAATAGGGGTCTCAACCTGAATAGAAGTCATCATGCGAAAACGGACCCAAAGGTGGGCATGAGTACCTGGACCTAACAGGGTATACCTCAACCTACTATAGCCAGTTACGCATCCACTGCATATATGCACCCTAACCAACGATCCTGAGAATCAAACTCATATCGCAGTACCATAATTTATAGATATAAATTCCCATCCAAACCAATGTAGTGCCGCTCAACTGTTCGTTGCCATGACACGACATAAAATTAGGATTTAAATGTTTTAATTAAATTCCTATCCTTCCTATTAACAGAAAATATAAACAACCATCCAATATGTCGTTCAACTGTTTCAGTTGACAGGGCATGAAACCATGTAGGATTTAACTGTTTTAGTTAATCCATTCCGTATGTATGAATGGGTTGGAATTAACGTTGTGATCTAATTCGTCCCTTCGTATGTCACCGTCCCATACCGGTACATACCATGCATATGATTCGTAAAAGATGCAACATTTTAAGCAGTACATCAAACAGTATCCACCTAATCCAAGTAGTTAATAAATGCAGAATTTAAACCATTCATCAACATCCAATCCAGAATCCATTCACATAACTTAACGAGACTAAGTTTAATAGTTCATCAAATTAAAGTCCAGCATCCATCCAGTTAATTGAAAGAGAATACATAATTAATTCTTCAATTAATTCCAGGCCATCACCCAATTAGATTGACAAGACCCAAGTATCAGTTTAACAATTTAGGTAACCCAAGTATTTGCATAATAGTGCTTAATATTACTGCAGTTACAATCCCAGCTTAAATCCATGTATTGCAAAACAAAATTAGCATTTCAGCAGTTAACATCCAAGGTATGCCTAGAGTAAACTTGATAACTAACTGACCCTAGCATGCAACCAAAAATAAGATTTATAACCATACTAGATCCCACCGGATTGCTAAAATAAAACTTAGGCAATTTAAGTTTTCTTCCATCCATTAGCCGTATAAAAAAAAAATGTATAAATTTTATACGGTTTGTTCCATTAATTTAGGGGTAAACCTTGATCAATTCAAGTCCTATTAACACCTAAAATTAACTTCTTAATCATTCTGAGTAGTCCTAGAATTTTTCCAGAATAGTTCAGTTCCACCCGTCCGTTAACAGTATGTTAAATTGTATAGTTTTATACTGTCCATCCTTTAGTGTAGAGACATAAATTATGCAACAAGAGGCTTTAACCACACTTAAAATTAGTATTAAGAACCCCAGTATGCTCACCACACAGTCCAGACCAAATTAAAAACATCCAAACATCACCTAAAACTTCATAAAATCAATCTTCGTGAAAGACTACTCCAAAACCAAAAAGGAGAGGCTCCAAAACAAAAGGAGAAGGCTCTAAAAAAATAGAGCAGGCTCTAAAATAAAAGGAGAATGCTCTAAAGCAAAAAGGAGAAGGCTCCAAAAAAAAGGATAAGGCTCTAAAATAGAAGAGAAGGCTCTAAACGAAGGAGAAGGCTCCAAAAAACAAAAGAGAAGGCTCCAATAATTCTTAGAGCCATTTCCAAGAGGGGAGAGCCAGCTCTACCTTTCCTAAAGCCGGCTCTATAATGGGGGGGGGGGGGGGGGAGCCGGTTCCCTCCTTCTGGAGCCGGCTCTCTCTCTTTTTGAGAGCCGTCCACGATTCTGTGAATTCTACGACCTTCGTCCACGACTCCGGCTGCTTCTAACCCTCTCTGTTTATTTTAAACCTGAACCTAGATGTCCCAAGTATGTCCAGTATCATCTAGATTCATTATTCATACCGAATTGCATTACTAAAATCCTTTAACATTTACCGATTATAACATGCTAATGAAAACTACTATTGTAACCAAACCTTCAAAAATCATCACAGAACTAATTCAAGACAAAGATATGATTAATTTGACATATAAAAACATGCACAATTCAGTTATTGATCCATTAAAACCCTAGAGCATACCTAGGTGCACAGAACACGAGCCAAAGGGAAGGAGGAAGAAAAGAACTTGCCTATGATTTCAGTTGCAACCTCGGCGTCGTGTCCACTGTTCCAGCAACACCGAGTTACTGTCTAGCCTCCTTCTACTTCTGCTCTTCCCTTCTCTTAGGTCTAACTTTGAAGCCTCAGTCGGAAACCTCACAGACTTATTCTGTTTCTCTCAAACCCTCACTCTGTATCTTTCTGTGTTTTGATACGTTAATAGGGTTTTCTAACCCTTCCTTCAGACTATAACCATATATATATAGGCACAGATAAAACCTAATTCCAATGCTAATCCGCGACAAAAACCCTAATCTAAATTAAACCCTAGTCGGCCCATAGGATAAAACCCTCGTTAGAAACTTTGTTGCTTTCACCTACAGAACTTCTAACAGTTTCAGTTATGAAATCCCTAAAGACTTTATTAACGTAATTAAATAATTAATATTAATAAATCAAGGACACACAAATAATAAAAACAATTCAGATAATTTAATTAAATCCAGTAATACAAATAAAGCAAATAATGCCATTAAATAATTAATTCCAATTAAATAGAATAATTAATCACGTAAGGCAAATTCAAATACACAATTAACAATTAAATCAAATAAAAATAAAATAATTAAACACAAAAGCAAATAGACACAAAAATCAATTAAAAATGCACAAAAATAAACATTAAATTCCAATTTTATCCTTTTGGAAAATAGGGGTATTACATGCCTCCATTCATGTTACCTCTAGGAAGGATTTATTTTCATCTTACACAACAGGTGACTTTGGTAGTATGAATATGGGAAACGATGGTATGCCTAAAGTTGTTGGCAAGGGTGATGTTTGTCTAGAAACCAATATTGGCTGCAAGTTGATGCTCAAGGATGCAAGACATCTTCCAGACATCCGGATGAATTTCATTTCTACAGGTAAGTTTAATGATAAGGATTACAGTAATCACTTTGGTAATGGGCAGTGGAGGTTCACAAGAGGCTCTATGGTGGTGGCCAAAGGAAAGAAGACATATATACTCTACGTCATACAAGTAAAGCTCAACAGAGAGTTGGTGAATGTAGTGGAGAGTGATACCTCTACTGAATTATGGCATATGAGGATTGGACACATGAGTCAGAAGGGACTTGACATTCTAGCCAAAAACCGGCTCCTTCCAGGCATGAAAGGTATGCCTTTGAAAACTTGTGAACATTGTTTGGCTGGAAAAAACACAGAGTATCTTTTCAAAGAACTCCATCATCTAAAAAGTATAATGTATTAGACTTGATACACTCTGAAGTTTGTGGTCCCATGAAAGTTAAAACACTTGGTGGTGCATCATATTTTGTTACATTTATTGATGATTGTTCCAGAAAAGTATGGGTTTATATTCTTAAATTTAAAGACCAAATGTTAGATATTTTTAAGCAATTTCAAGCCAGTGTTGAAAGAGAGATAGGAAAGTCCTTGAGGTGTATCCGGACAGACAATGGTGGTGAATACAGGAATCCATTTAGTGAGTATTGCAAAAGTCAAGGCATTCGACATCAAAAAACAACACTAAAGACTCCACAGCATAATTGTGTTGCAAAAAAAATGAACTGGGCCATTGTAGAAAGGGTGAGATGCATGCTGTCACATGCAAGGCTGCCAAGGTTTTACTGGGGTGAGGTACGGTTGACTTAATTAATCTATCTCCTTCAACTCGTCTACTATACGATTTCCCAGAAAAAGTATGGAAAGGGAAGGATGTCTTATATAATCACTTGAAGGTGTTTGGGTGCAAGGCATTTGTGCACATTCCCAAGAATGAAAGATCAAAGCTTGATGACAAGACCAAATAGTGTATTTTTCTCGGATATGGACATCATGAGTTTGGGTAGAAATTGTGGGATCCAATTAATAAGAAAATTGTGAGAAGCCGAGATGTTGTATTTCTCAAAGATAAAACCATTGAAGACATTGAAAAAGCTGAGAAGAATGAACCACATGTTGATGCTTTGATTGATTTGGATCTAGTTCTAACACCACAATAGATGATGATGCTGGGGAAGATGTTCAGGATGATGAAGCTGCTACCGAAGATGTTGAAACTCTCACAAATGTCGATGAACCAGCAATTCAAGAAGAGCATTTACCAGCAAAACCACCAGCTCCAGAGACTGTTCAGTTGAGGAAATCCACTAGAGAGAGGCAGCCCTCTAAGAGGTATCATTTTAGTGACTTTGCATTTCTTATTGATGGGGGGGACCAAAAAATTACTAAGAAGCAATGGCACATGAGCAGAAGGGAAAATGGTTAAAAGCCATGTAATGGGAGATGAAATCCTTGCATGAGAACCATACTTATGAGCTGGTGAAGTTACCTAAGGGAAATAAAGCATTAAAGAACAAATGGGTGTACATGTTAAAGACTGACGAAAATAACCCAAGTCCAAGGTATAAAGTAGGGCTAGTTGTGAAGGGATTAAGTCAGAAACAAGGAATAGATTTTAAAGAAATTTTCTCATTAGTGGTGAAGATGTAATCTATTTGGGTTGTACTTGGTTTAGCTGTTAGTTTGAACTTGGAGGTGGAACAACTTGATATAAAAACAACATTTCTTCATGGTGAATCGGAAGAAGGAATATATATGGAGTAACTAGGAGGTTTCCAGACTAAGGGTAGTTGTGAAGGGATTCAGTCATAAACAAGGAATAGATTTTGAAGAAATTTTCTCACTAGTGGTGAAGATGTCATCTATTCGGGTTTGTACTTGGTTTAGATGCTAGTTTGGACTTGAAGCAACTTGATGTAAAAATAACATTTCTTTATGGTGACTCGGAAGAAGAAATATATATAGAGCAATCAGAAGGTTTCCAGACCAAAAGAAAAGAAAATATAGTTTGTAAATTAAAGAAGAGCTTATACGGGTTCAAATAAGCACCAAGGTAATGGTGTAGAAAATTTGATTCTTTCATGGGGAAGCATGGGTACAAGAAGACAACTGTTGTGGTTTTGTGGAGTCTGATTAAGTGGAAGATTTTTAGAAAGATTTAATTATATAGAAACTTTAAGAGTACTGAATATTAGGGAAAATTCAGTTTCCTAATCTGTTAGGAAAAATTCAGTTTCCTAATCTGATTTGACTTCCTTATTGGTTTAAGGAAAATTCAGTTTCCTGATTTGATTTAATTTCCTTATTGGTTTTGGATTCTACAAAAGGTAAGTTCTTGTAGGACAAGTTTGGGATCTATAAATAGGGGTAAAAGTTAGAGATAAATGTGTATCAATACAAGAGAGAGCAATTGAGAGAGATTGAGAGAGAATTCTCCTTGTAATTCTTCATCTTTTTTATAGTGAATTTTTTCGGTATGCTCCATGGATGTAGCCCTAAGATTTGGGTGAACCATGTACATCTTGTGTTCTTGTGTGTGATTTTTTTTTTCTTTGTGATTGTTTGATTATTCCTCGAACAACGTGCGTTGTTATTTTGCATTTCTGCCACAACAACTGGAATCAAATTCAGTTGATTGTGTAGTGCAACTCTAACAACTGGTATCAGAGCCTTTGGTTGAGAACCTAGGGCACAGAAGGTGTTTGACGAAATTCTGAAAGTTTTTCGATCAGATCTGTCCATTCGAGTGGGGGTAATGGCATCAGAAGATAAGACATCCACATCCATGATCGAGAAGTTCGATGGCACAAACTTCAGTTTCTGGAAGATGCAAATTGAAGACCTCTTGTTTCAGAAAAATCTGTATCAACCTTTGGGAGAGAAACCAGAGGATACAAAGGATGCAGAATGGGAATTACTTGATAAGAAGGCTCTTGGCACCGTCAGATTGACGTTGTCAAAGTTAGTTGCCTTCAATATCAAGAACGAGAAGACGACGAAGTCTCTCATAGCAGCCCTTTCTAGTATGTATGAACAGCCTTCTGCAACGAATAAGGTGCACTTGATTAAGAAGTTGTTTAACATGAAGATGGTCGAAGGTGATACATCTAAATGCGTTTAACGAGATAATTGGGTAATTAAAGTATGTTGATATCGATTTCAAAGACGAGGTCCGAGCACTGCTAATTCTAGGACAGTTATCCGAGAGTTGGAGTGACACAGTTATAGCGATCAGTAGCTTTGCAGGGAAAATAAGTTGAAGTTTAATGAAGTTGTGAGCATGATTCTGACTGAAGAAATTAGAAAGCAAACAACAGGGGTTTCCACCAGTGGTTCGGCGTTGAATGTTGAAAGCAGAGGCAAGGGTTCAAACAAGAAAAAGTGCAACAGTAATAGAAACAGAGGTAGATCCAAGTCAAGGAATGGAAGGACACAGTCTCAAAATTTCAAGAATTCCATAGATCTCAATGACGTTGAGTGTTGGAATTGTGGAAAGAAGGGATATTACCGTGTTGATTGCAGACTTCCAAAGAAGGGAACCGAAAGAAAAATTGAAACAAACTTTGTCTCAGAAGAATCAGATGATGCATTGATATGTTCTTTGGAGAGTAAGGCAGAGTCATGGGTTTTAGATTCTGGTGCATCGTTTCATGGCACCTCAAACAAAGAGATATTTAATAGCTATAAACCAAGTAACCTTGGCAAGGTGTATCTTGGTGATGACCAGCCTTGCAGCATCATTGGCAAGGGTGAAGTGCAAATCAAGTTGAATGGGTTAGCTTGGAAGTTAAAGGATGTAAGACACATCCCTGATTTGAGGAAGAATCTGATTTCAGTAGGACAACTGTCAAATGAAGGTTTTGTTACAACCTTCAATGGAGACTCGTGGAAAGTTTCCAGAGGTGCTATGACCATTGCACGTGGTAAGAAATCTGGCACTCTTTACATAACTACTAGTGCTTGTGGGTCTATAGCAGTTGCAGAAAAACAGAGAAGATCACAACCTTTGGCACCAGAGACTAGGTCACATAAGTGAAAGGGGGCTCAAGATTATGCACTCAAAGGGGAAACTACCAGGCATACGGGCAATTGATATTGACTTCTGTGAGAGTTGCGTTATGGGCAAGTAGAAGAGGGTCAGTTTCAAAAAGAGTGGCAGAGTTCTCAAAAGGAGAAACTTGAGTTAGTTCACACAGATGTTTGGGGGCCAACCATTGTTTCATCCATTGGCGGAAAATCCTACTTCGTGACTTTCATTGATGATCACACGAGGAAGATATGGGTTTATTTTTGAAGCACAAATCTGAGGTATTTGATGTGTTCAAGAAGTGGAAGGCCATGGTGGAGAATGAGACAGGTTTGAAGATCAAGAGGTTGAAATCAGACAATGGTGGTGAATATGAAGACACTGGGTTCAAGAAGTTCTGTTTTGATAATGTGATCAGATTAGAGAAACGGGGTAGCAGAACGGATGAATCGAACATTGACAAAAAGAGCCAGAAGCATACGCATACATTCGGCTCTACCCAAACAGTTTTGGGTAGAAGCGGTTAATACAGCATCCTACCTAATAAATCGTGGACCATCGGTGCTTTTGGAGTATTGAATACCAGAAGAGGTATGGAGTGGCAAAGAGGTAAATCTTTCATGGTTGAAAGTTTTTGGTTGTATTGCATATGCGCATATTAGTGACCATGCTAGAGGAAAGCTCAACCCTAAGTCACTAAAATGCATTTTCGTTGGGTATGGCGGAGATGAATTTGGTTATCGATTCTGGGATAATCGGAACAAGAAAATCATTAGAAGTAGAGATGTGATTTTTAACGAGAAGGTGATGTACAAGGATAGAGATGCAGCACAGTTATCTAGTCTTGTACAGAGTAAGCCTGAGTTTGTTGAGTTGGATGATGATCCAGAGAGCATTGATGCAGAGCAGACAGATGAGGGTTCTTGGCCAGAACTCATAGAGCATAGTTATAACGACCCACTCCACTACATGGTATGATATTATCCGCTTTGAGCTTGAGCCCGCACGGTTTTGCTCTTGGGCTTCACCCCAAAAGGCCTCATACCATTCACTCAGTTCTTAGCATTGTTGCAGCAGAGGGGTTGTACCTTGAGCAATTAGATATCAAAACTGCTTTCCTCCATAGTGACCTTGAGGAGGAGATTTACATGCAACAACCAGAGGGTTTCTCAGTCAAAGGGAAAGAGAAACTAGTGTGCAAGTTGAAGAAAAGCTTATATGGTTTGAAGCAAGCCCCGAGGCAATGGTACAAGAAGTTTGATGGTTTTATGAAGCGACATGGCTACAACAAGTACAATGCTGACCATTGCTGCTACTTCAAGAGGTTCAAGTCAAGTTTCATTATCCTTTTTATGTTGATGACATGTTAGTGGCAAGTTCTAATTTTGAAGAAATCAACAAATTGAAGAAGCAGTTGTCTAGTGAATTCGAGATGAAAGATCTTGGTGCAGCGAAGCAGATTCTTGGGATGAGGATTAGCAGAGACAAACAGAAAGGTACTTTACAGTTGTCTCAGGCTGAGTACGTTGAACGGGTTCTGAAGAGGTTCAACATGAATAATGCTAAGGCGTGAGTACTCCCTTAGCTAATCACTTCCGATTATCTCAAGATCAGTGTCCGAAGACAGAGGATGAGAAAATTTTCATGGCTAAAATTCTATATGCCTCAGCCATTGGAAGTTTGATGTATGCCATGGTGTGCATAAGACCAGACATTGCATATGCAATGGGAGCAGTAAGCAGGTTCATGAAGGATCCGGGCAAGCTACACTGGGAAGCAGTAAAGTGGATATTGAGATATCTACGGGGTACCACAGATAGATGCCTATGTTTCAAAAGGGGCGAAGTGAAGCTACGTAGCTATGTAGATTCAGACTTTGTTGGCGAGGTGGACCACAGAAGAAGTACTACCGGGTATGTGTTCATGGTGGGTACAATTGCAGTTAGTTGGGTTTCGCAAATACAGAAGATTGTAGCGTTATCTACTACAGAGGCAGAGTATATGGCGATGACAGAGGCTAGCAAGGAGATGATTTGGTTACAAGGTTTGTTAACAGAGTCGGGATTCAAACAGGTGAAGAATGTTTTGCACAGTGATAGTCAGAGTGCGATACATCTGGCAAAGAATTCAACATTTCATTCAAGGACCAAGCATATAGGATTTCGGTATCACTTTATCAGATCTTTGTTAGAAGATGAGGTGTTGACACTTGAGAAAATACTTGGCACCAAGAATCCGACTGACATGTTGGCCAAGACAGTGACCATAGAGAAACTGAAGTTGTGCGCAACTTCAGTCGGTCTTCTAGCTTGAAGATAGAGTGAAGCGCACCGACATGCATAGGACATGCATGAGAAGAAGATGGAATGGGTTTACAAGTGCTCCGGCCTCCAAGTGGGAGATTGTTGTGGTTTTGTGGAGTCTGATTAAGTGAAAATTTTTTAGGAAGATTTAATTATATGGAAACTTTAAGAGTACTGAATTTTAGGGAAAATTCAGTTTCCTAATCTGTTAGGGAAAATTCAGTTTCCTAATCTGATTTGACTTCCTTATTGGTTTAAGGAAAATTCAGTTTCCTGATTTGATTTGATTTAATTTCCTTATTGGTTTTGGATTTTACAAAAGGCAAGTTCTTGTAGGACAAGTTTGGGACTCTATAAATAGGGGTAAAAGTTAGAGATAAATGTATACCAATATAAAATAGAGCAATTGAGAGAGATTGAGAGAGAATTCTCCTTATAATTCTTCATCTTTTTCATAGTGAATTTGTTCGGTGTGCTACATGGACGTAGCCCTAAGTTTTGGGTGAACCATGTATATCTTGTGTGTTTTGTGGGTGAATTTTTTTCTTTGTGATTGCTGGATTATTCCTCGAACAACGTGCGTTGTTATTTTGCTTTTCCGCCACAACAACTGGAATCAAATTCGGTTGATTGTGTAGTGCAACTCTAACAACAACTTCAGATTATTGTGTTTTTGTCAAAAAATTGCAGATAATGATTTTATTATTCTCATACTCTATGTAAATGACATGCTCATTGTTAGTCAGAACATGAATAAAATCAACAAGTTGAAGAAAGAGTTGAACGAGTCTTTTGCAATGAAAGACTTGGGACAAGCAAAACAGATTATTGGCTTGAAGATTACCCGTGATAAGAAGGTTAAGAGGTTGTGGCTATCACAAGAAAAAATATGTTGAAAAAGTGTTTGGAAGGTTCAACATTGACAAAGCAAAATCAGTTGGAACTCATCTTGCTAACCAGTACAAACTTTCTTCTAAACAGAGTCCTTTTACTGAAAGAGAGAATAAATGGAAAGAGTTCCTTATTATAGATACCTCATTTTTTTTCCCTCCCCTTTCAATACACCAACCTTCCAAACCCCGAGAAGGAACGACGTCTCCATCTCCTGAGACCATTTATCCAATAGGGCCTACATACGACAGAAAATTGAAAAGAGACAACCGGACCGTCCGATTGGATATAGGACTTCACCATCACACTTACAACATCATATAACCCCACAAAACACTTCGATCGACCACATTACACCCTACCCTGAACCCGATCACCAATTTCGTAGAAAGGGCAAAATGAGCATTTTACACTACAACCTCCCGATTGTCAAATAGACAAACAAACTTCACAATTGAGTCCAGAGCAACCCAAAACCGTGTGGTACATTTCTCTTTGAGGTCTATACCCTTTTCTATCACCTACTTAGACCAAAACCCTTGGTGGGGCCCGAACAGTCAACTTCAAGTTTGACTTTTCACACCGATGGTCAAAGTCACACATGAACCTTACCATTGTGCTCAAAAGATCCAAAAACCTTAAAAAAGCACTTTAAATATTGCCTACCTTCTAGCTCGACTCCATATCTGACCAAGTTTTTACAGTAGGGATTAAACAGTCAATTCTAAGGTTTGACTTTTCCTCATAAAGGAAAAAAGGACAAACGGACATCAATATTGGACTTAGATGGTCCAAACACCCTAGAAACCATTATAATATTGGCTATGTTCTGGTCTAGGGCCACTTTGACCTAATTTCCATTCACAGGGGCAAAATAGACAAATCAACATTCTGCAGGAGATTTATAAGTTCATAAAAGGAGAACATATGACACATCAGCTATTTGAGGTCAGTGGCCAATCAAACTCCGGTCAAGGTGTAGGTTTAGGGGGAAGTTGCTAGAGTTGAGACGATCATCCTCTTCGTTAATCTATGCTTACACTCTACACCGGTGAGATCACATATCTCTATCGTTAATATTCACCCTTATTTTGGGTGACGTTTCATTTTGTTGTTGTTGTTGTTATTTGAGGGTTTTGATTTCCCTCGAAGAATATATGATTTGCTAGTTAAGTTAGAGAAGAATAGTTGTAACTCCATTATTTTCATTGTGGAAGTATTTCTCGAAGTTGGCATGTGGTTTTTCACCCTTCAATTTGAGGGGTTTTCCACGTATATCCTGGTGTTCATCATGTGAATGATTTTATTTATTGTTTACTATCTCTGCTTTATATTTGTTAATCTTAGAAGTTTGCACACTGAAGGGAAATTTTCAGTTATGGGTATTTCGCATTTGGCTTGGGTATTATGTTTGTTACATTGCCTTGTGTTTATTATGGGTTGAAAAGGTTGTTTTTTTTTTTTTTTTTTTTTTTTTTTTTTTTTTAAACATGTAACCTCAAAGTCACCCTCGACAAGATTTGTATGACTAGTCGAGAACAAAACTATGATATTCTAGAACCTAAGAGCACATGAACCCTTGGACTTGGGAAAATTAGATTGTTTGTTTAAACAAAAATAAAGTAAAATAAAAAAGGGCTTATAATAGATATTTGCAAATTATCTTTAAAATATGTTCTAATTTTTTCTTGTTTTCATGTCTCTAGTTCTCCATTTTTGTAAGAGTAGAAATAGCATTCTCCCCATTCTCAATCTACTCTTCCTCTTTCAAAGGTGAATTAATCTAGTACCAAAAGATCAAACTTTAACATATTGAAGTCATTAGAACTCTCTTCTTTTCTACCTATGGAAATTATTAATCTAATACTTTGTTTCAAATTAAATGTCTAAATTTTTATTTTTGATTGTCTCAAAATTAATGTCACATTTAAAAAATCAAAGTACTATATTTTATAACATTACTAATTTAACATTCTTACATTGAACTTATAAAAGAAACCATCACATCTTGTGAATATACCATAAACATATTTGGTAATTAATTCACTATCAATATAATAAAAAATATTAAAATCCATGCTCTCAAAAAGTTAAATTTTCAAAAAATGACATTTAATTTGAGACAATAGTTAGATCCAAAATTAATAATTTATTGAATTATAAATGGGTATTGACAATGATCAATTTGATCTAATAATAATAATTTGGCCTGACATAATATAATATATAAATGTCATAACATATAATGTAATGCTATATTATAAGACAAACACCATATTTTATAAAATAAAAAAATAAAATAAAAAAGACTTTTTCAAACAATTCTGAATTATTACAGTATTAATTGAAAATTTCATAACAAATAAAAGAAAAAAAACGAAGGTGATGTACTATGGTTTATACTTTCTACATGGAAGCTGATATGGAAAACAACCATGTGTGTTTTACCGTATTTGACCACACAAACTTTAAAAAGCTTCGCCGTTTCAGTCCGAGTACAAGATCTAACAGTGGTTTTAGTTTTTGTCATTTTGAGAGTGCGGCTGTCAAATGTTGTTTGATTTCTGTCATTCAGAATCAATTCATGACTCACACTTTTCAAAAAAAAAAAAAAAAAACAGAAAAATTCATGACTCACACACGTCATCAACCCCTCTTATTTTCTCTCTCTTCGATAATGATAAGGAAAAAAAAAAAAAAATTGATCTTTTTGACCGCCTCCATCTGGTTTCTCCCTACCCTACCCTACCCTACCCTACCGTTTTTCCTCCACTGACTGGATATGCAATCTCTCTCCTTTGAGGTAAGACCTATCTGCAATCTCTCTCTCTAGATTAATATTATTATTTTCAATTGTTCGTGTAAATTTCTCTCTCTTAATTGGTGAAGATCTGTTCTTTTTGATGGATGAAACTTGCTAGGGTTGTCCTCCTCCTAGGACCAACCAGTCATGGCTATGTCCAGCTTTTGCCGTCAAAAGGGGGTGCGTTTTCTTCTCTTTAAGCAATTTGCAAGTTCTCTCTAGATTAATATTATTATTTTCAATTTTTTGTGTAAATTTCTCTCTTAATTGGTATAGATCTGTTCTTTTTGATGGATGAAACTTGCTAGGGTTTTCCTCCTCCTAGGACCAACCAGTCATGGCTATGTACAGCTTTTGCTATCAAAAGGGGGTGCGTTTTCTTCTCTTTAAGCAACTTGCAAGTTCTCTCTAGATTATTATTATTATTTTCAATTTTTGTGTAAATTTCTCTCTTAATTGGTAAAGATCTGTTCTTTTTGATAGATGAAACTTGCTAGGGTTTTCCTCCTCCTAGAACCAACCAGTCATGGCTATGTCCCCCTTTTGCCATCAAAAGGGGGTGTGTTTTCTTCTCTTTAAGCAATTTGCAAGTTCTCTCTAGATTATTATTATCATTTTCAATTTTTTGTGTAAATTTCTCTCTTAATTGGTAAAGATCTGTTCTTTTTTACGGATGAAACTTGCTAGGGTTTTCCTCCTCCTAGAGCCAACCAGTCATGGCTATGTCCAGCTTTTGCCATCAAAAGGGGGTGCGTTTTCTTCTCTTTAAGCAATTTGCAAGTTCTGATGGTGTTAGATCTTTGATGATAGAATAATTGTTCATATGAAATTTCAGCAGCAAATATAAAAATATTGGTCCTGCAATTTTTATGTCTTTTCTAGCTTTGTCTCAACTTTTGTATGTTTGTTTGATATATATATATATTGCCCTCTAATTTTTGAACCGTTCAAACTAACAGCGGCTGTGGATCGAGAAATTATTGCATCTGTATAATGGCACAGCATACTCTACCATTCTTGTTATATGACTTGGTTGAAATTCATTGCTTTGCTTGGGTTGCAGTTGAGAATATTTTTGCTTATGCCTCTACGAGTACGTTTTTCTTCTCTCTTATATATCTATATTATATAATATTATTCGTCTTGAAGAGTTTGTTATAGTTAATTACTTGATTTTTGCAAGAATTAAAGATTACCTGTTTTTGTTGTATTTGATTTCCTTACAGACTCTAGTTTTTTTCTTTTCTCGGTTATTGTTATTGTTATTTTTTAAATTATTATATTTACTTATTTATTTATGTAAATTGCTTGTGGTTGTTGTAACTTGTAGATGTCTTGAGACCAAAACTTCTGGGTATGTACATACAATCTTTGTGTATGTACACACCATCTTTGTTTTCTCTGCGAGCATAGACAACATGTGTTTATGCATTTACCCTGTGAGAATCCATTGGCAAATAAACTTGTTCAAACAAGTTGGCTGTCAATTCTAATAAACGATGGCGCAACTGATTTTTTACTGAAATGGAGTGCCAAAAACTTCCGTTTGGGAAACATACGAAGTAGAAGATATTCCATTATGACTTAAGGATAGAAGATAACCCACTCCATCCCTATCTATTGCCATTCATTTCTTCATCTTCAAATGAAAGAGAAAAATATAGAAACTCTTTCCTATCAGGTTGGGGAGGAACTAGGAAGATCATAATTAGAGTTTGATAGAAAAGCAAGGGTATGGGCTCGTGTAAGTAGGAAACAAAAAATATCTATTCTAGTTCTATCATCAGCTATGGGTTCAAATCTAAGAGAAATTCTCGAGAGAGACCCGTGATCCCCAAAAGAGGAGAACTGTATCTTATCCTTTACTATTGGCAAAGGGAATTTTGTCCTACCAAAGGATCTTTTATTTTCTCACCCATAGATAACACTACCAACAAAAGGATGGTACTTGCCTCTCTAGTTCTACTTGCTCTGTATTCTTACCAAATAATAACATCCTATGGCAAACTGGCACCACCGGACGAACTCTGCACGAGGCAATTTGAAGGTTCACATAGATACGGCTATGATTTGAACATAGTATAATAGTGAATCCGACTAAGCATGAAGAAATTATTTTAAGCAAAAGAATAAAATATACCCTATTCCGTCCCTCCCTTGGCTTTCTTTTCCTTTCTGAATGAAGGAAAAAGAAAATTAGGTAAGAACTATTTCCTACGGATGATTGCATGCTTGCTCATGCTTAAGGACACATATTCCCGCTTACCAGTTAACCAAATGTTTTTCATTTATTTTACATTTTCAATAAATAAAACGATTCATTCTAATTCTCTACCTGGTAAGTGCAATATGGTGTGCTTGAATATTGACATTGTATTTTGTCCTATAAAGGGGGTTTCTACTACGTGCCACACTTCTTGCTCTCCTCTCTTTATTCTCAGGAAATAATAAGATCAACCTTTGCCAAGTTGAACATCATCTAGAGACCTAAAAGATGCAAGAAGGGCCCACATCATTCTTAGCCACAAGAAAATGAAACAAATTGTCATTTTATACCCTTCATAAAACACTGCCCGAATAGGCAAGGCTTCTTCTATCACTTAGATACCATTGCAGTTTTCATGATCAATAACATCTTTTCAAATTGAAGTTGGGTCCTAAAAGAAGCAAAGATGAAAACTAAAAATATCAAGAGCATTTTGCTAATGCCAACACAGAGAGAGAGAGAGAGAGACTCTGCAACAACTTTCACCATTGAGTATCTATACTCCATGGTGAAAGCTTTTGATATTTTTGGCAAAATCTATCAACTTATCAAATCTTGTCTGCACTTTAAGTTGTAGCAGAGTCTCCAGAATTTCGTTGAAATCTGGAAGATTGGGTCCTTCATCGCTTTGTCTTACCTGGGTTATTTCATTCGTGCAATACAACGCCAGGTTTGTGATCTTGATAGCGTCACTTATACTGCACCCTGTTTTGATAATTTGTTGGTTGACGGCATGCCCTTTCTTGTGAACCTCTTCTTCTGCCCAATGCGGTATCACTAAATTTTTTATTGAGAGGGATTCTCCCTCTCTTCGGATCCTTAGAACGTCATCTCTTTTCATTATCAACTGGAGTATTACTACTCCAAAACTGTAAACATCATATTCTTTCTTTGCTTCATAGCCTGCCAACAAAAATAGGAAGAAAAACAATTGTTAGTTCGAAAAAGGAAATATGGAGCAGTAGATATATTATTACTTGAAACTTGGAAGGCAAAAAAAGAAGATAAAAGATAATTTAAGTCTTATAATTGACCCAAAAAAAAGCCAAAAACATACCCCCTAAAAGATATAGAAATATCTTTTCAGATGTATGATGTGGGCATATTTGTAAGTTCAATATTGAATCCTTGCACACACACATGCACCCACTCTAAGCAAGTTTAACAATGTTGCTCAGGAGGCCTCACATCAGCTTTGCAAATTTGCAAGCCTCCCTATGCTTTCTCTCTCTCACACACACCCCCGCGCACACAACACATGATTATCTTAGTTTCATATTAGCAACATTCCTTTTTAGCAAAACAAACTAGAATAATCAATCTACCAAAACCAGTTTCAATGATGTAGTAGCAATGACTATGTAAGGATAACGAACAACTACTGTCGCCATTGTCACTTCTCAGTTTGTTAAAAGAATCATAGATTTTGTCAAGAATCTTGAAAAAAATGAATATATGTTGCACACTACACTGAAGCTAGAAGTGAATATATATTTACCTGATGGTTGAGCAGAAGGAGCTATATATCCAACGGTATATGCCCGCAGCGTCTCTTGCACCGTCGTTAGAGTACCAAAATCAGAAATCTTTGGCTCGCCATCCTGGTCATTGAAATAAGGGTGTCAGAAGAACCAGGAGCAAACATAAAATTCAGACTTCAGCAGTATATTAAATCGATTATGTCCATTTTAAAACTCACTCAATTCATATATGTTTCAATCTTTATAAAAGAAGCTAAAGGAGAAACACTTCCTTGGAAGAATTTCTGATCATAAAATTCAGACTTCAGCAGTATATTAAATTGATTATGTCCATTTTAAAACTCACTCAATTCATATAAGTTTCAATCTTTATAAAAGAAGCTAAATGAGAAACACTTCCTTGGAAGAATTTCTGATTGCTATTTTGTGGGGCATCTATGTTTGTGAGGATCCTAACAAATTATGAATTCCAACGGTAACAACAACAACAACTGCTGTGTAGGGGTAAAATTTGAAAGAGTTAAAGAGGGAGATGCCATCATTGAAACGAGAATTTTTTTATTCCTCACCTGTCCCAGTAAAATATTTTCTGGTTTTAAGTCTCCATAGACCAGCCCAGGGAAGTCTCCATTGACCACACTAGGGGAGTAGTTGTGGATGTATCGCAGAGCACTGGCTATTCCTCTGAGGACCTTGAGGATCCCCGGCCAGTCTAACCCTGCAGACAAATTTAAACACAGTACAATAATTATGAGCAGCAACCCCTCTTCAAATGTAATATGCTATTGCTCAACTCAGAATGTATTCTATTATTACCTGACTGGTGCTGTTTTAGAGTGCCACCAGCCATGTATTCGTAGACCAGATAGAGCTTCCTTTCCCTTCTGTTTGCACAAGACCCTATGAGCTCGATGATGTTGGGGTGCTGGAGTGTAATAAGCCAATTGGTTTCGGCCTGAAATAAAAAAATAATATTAAAAATTTTGAAACAAACAAAAGATAAGTAAATAAACCTCAAGATTTGCACAATGGGTGAAATGGTTCCATGCCAGGTATTTGGACAATGCTAATTTCTGGTCTGTTCTACCTAAACCTCAAGATTTCGTGGTTTGGAAGCAAAGTTATGGAAGTCAGAGAGTTCTTAAAGGGCAATGTCACATACAATCTGGGTAATGGTAATTCTTTCATAATGAATCTGCCAGAGACGTCTTTCAATACCATCAATCAGCTTGTGAAATGGTTTTTGCAGAACTCTACAGGACAGAACCACAAATCCAAGATGCAAAAGTGCCTCTTCTCTGTTTTTCTTTGGATAATTTGGGTTGAAAGAAACTCTGCTTTTCATAATGGATTTAGAGACACTGCCATTTCTGTAGTGTGGGTAGTGCAACACTTTTTGTCATTAGATTTATCAGATATGTTATGTTTGGTGTGTTTGTTATTGGAAATTGATACTTCCTTCCATTTTTGTAAGGGGAGGGATGCGTAATCAGATATCCAATGCTAAATTAGATAAGTGCTCTCTCCTTGCCAAACAGGGTTGGAGATTGAGGATTGGGGAAGACAGTTTAAAACACCAATGGGCCAGTGGCTTCAAAGGGAGGTCAAGGTTTTTAGTACCAATAAAAAAAGGAAGACAGTTTAAAGGATAAATATTTTTCATTCTCATTTTATTTATTTTTTGGTTCTAGTACCAATTAAAAAAAAAAAAAATAGAAAAAAGAAAAAGAAAAAAAGGAAGACAGTTTAAAGCATAAATATTTTTCATTCTCATTTTATTTTATTTTATTTATTTATTTCTTCTTCTTGCAGCTCCAAAGAAAAGCTCTATGTGGCATGGAGGAGAGTGTGCGCGCTAGCAAAAGTAGCACGGAGATTATTAAACAAGGGATTAGATGGGGGTTTTCAAGGAGGATAAACATGGGCCACAGTAATGATTTACTTATTAAACCAATCTGGTAATAGAATCAGATTGTGTTATCACAAATAAGAAATAAGGTGGTGTGTGTGATTCATTCAATGTTATAGAATGAGAGCAAATAAGGTTTCTGAATTAGATAAGTAAATTATATTGGGGAAAAGATACATATTCATTCTATGGTTATCAAGGACCGAGGTAGCAAACCCGCCATTGTGCCCATAGAGAGTCCCATTGTTCAGTGCTAGTCGGCGCATTAGAGACTTTAATGGCTATATCACGTTGCTCCAGTCCCTGTATAACCATCCTTCCCTTATAAACTGAACCAAACGCTCCCTCCCCTAGTTTACTTGCTGGTAGATAATCACTGAAGTTCTTCACATCTTCCTCGGAAAATCTATAATGAACCATTTCCTGTAAAATAAAAATTGATATTAATGAAGGAAACCTAATTCAAAAAGAAGCAATAAAATAGAGATCAATTTTGGAATTATTACAGATTGAATTAAATAAATAATAACTAAATAAAATAGAGAGAGAGAGAGAGAAATAAATAAAAATAATAATAATACTAAAGAAAAATAGAGCACGTCGCAGTTTCAACAATCCTCCTCTCTCTCTCTCTTACGCGCAGTCACTTCTGCTCATCTATTTCACCACTTTGCTATCGAGAAGCTACGCACAAGGAGTCTCTACCAATAATTCATGTTTATTCAAAATGATTTTGGAAATCATGCTTTAAAAATCGATTTGAAAGTTAACAATACACACACAAATCAGCGGAAATACTTACAAATCTCGTTCAGATGTTTGTGAGGAACAGTCTCTCGATGCCGTTCGCCGGAGAAAGAGAAATGAAGCAACGCCGACGGAATTTTGGGAAAAGGGTTTTACAGTTCTGTGTTTAGGGCAAGAATGGTGCTTGGGCCTTGTTTGTTGGGGTTTTGTTTGGGTTTTGCCCACTTGTACATTTCTTATATCTATATATGGAATTGGTTCAATTAAAAAAATTGGTCCAAATTGTCTGTGTCTGAACTGGGCCGGTGATTTTAAAGCTTGGGCCGAGATGGTTTTTTTGTTCAGACTTTGCTTCGGGAATTCAATAGAAATAGAATTATTTATTTATTATTTATTATTATTTTTTCCAATAGAAATAGAATTAAAGAAAGGAGAAGAAGACTTTGATTCTGAAATTCAGTGACGAAAGACAATGACATATAGTCTGTACTTTAGTATTTTCAAATCATCACTAAAAATAAATTTATAATTCATCATTAAAAATAAATAAATATTTTAATAAAATAAATTATTAATTAAAAATACATAGTTATCATTATTAAAATATATAATTAATTACAGTAATACCTCTTAAGATTTGTCTTAATTACAGTCCAATTTATAAGTTATCTTCTTTTTGAAGAATGACACTATTAGTTTTATATTAAATTTTGGCAGTGAAATGTCTACATTACTCTTCAATATTTAATTAATATATGATGAAAAAATATTAGAATGAAAAATGACTAAAATGCCCATCCTAGAAAACCCAACCACCACAACTCTCTCTGTCGTTTCTCTCTCTAACCTTTCAACTCCTCCATCACCACTCTCTAACCTCTGTTATGTAACCCTAGCCTTATTTTCAACCGACAGAATCTCTCTATACCCTAACCCTTAGATCATGACAAACCCTCTCGAAATCCGACTGACTGACGACGACGACCAGCACCATCGACCATTGTCGACGATCAAATTGGCAGCGATGATCTTGACGTCTTGGCCAAGGTGATCATGGCTTTGGTGTTGAAGAGATCATGGCCGTTGATATGATGAAAATGATCATCCCGATTGCCCGCATAGGTGGTCTCCTCGAGCTCTCGATGAACCTCTCCTGTCATCTCGTTGGAAGCATTTTCTCAAGACCAAGGCATGTTTTTGCGAAATCGTTCCACAGCTCAGAGAACTCCAATGAGAATGAAGTAGCAGTTGGGGAATTCTCAAGCACGACAATTAGGAATTCCTCTTAGAATCAACAAAGCTGCCTAGCAAGTTAAACCCAAGTTTGGTTTGGTATGTTCTTCACCAAAACCAGGTGTGTGACCCCAAATGCCTCATGGGTTTCTTCGATTGGTCTCGTTACTAAATGGGTATCCCTCAATTCTTGCGATTTTACTCTACAATTTGTATTTATTTACTAATACAAATTGAGTTATTGATCGAATGATGGAAAGCGATAAGCCCGTTTCGGCAATTTTGGATTCAATTGTTACTTGTTATGCGAATCTTGTGTTTATAATGGGGGTAATGGTTGGGGTTCTAGAGAGGTGAAAGCCGAAGTGGGTTTATAGAGAGATAAACATGTGATCATATAGGTATAATTTATGTGTGGAGAGCATTTAGCATAAGGTCTAAAGCAAGAAAATGCAAAAAAGAGAATGGGAGAATCTTCCTTGATCGTCGCCATCATAGGATTCTCACCACCATGTCTGTTGTGTGTCGCCAGGATCTCGTTGCCTTGTCTACGTTGGAATTGCGTCACCACAATGTCGTCGTCGCTGCTAGTCGCCGAACAAGATCTTGTCGACGTCAGAATCGCTTCACCATCATGCCAACACCACTGCTAGTCAATGTTGCCAGAGCATCGTCATCGTTGCTGGAGCCCGAGAGAGAGAGAGTTGCAGAAGTATATGGGTATCTCGTTGAAAGGATAGAGTTTAGGCTTTATTAACTAATCGTTTGATATGGATTAATTGCTTAGAGTGAGTGAATGTAAGTCACTAGTTCCGGTGAATTTAGCATCTGAAATGATGAGTCTTGAATCAATGAAGGTAAATTCAAATTCGATGGAAGTTGTAAAGGGACTGATTGGAGATTGATTTTAGACTTGGTGGGTAGAGAGAGATGGGGAAGATGAGGGTATTTTTGTCCTAAAATTTTTGTTTTAATTAAAAAATTCGAGTAATTCAAAAGTCGAAGGGTAATAACGTCATTTTAATTTGTGTCAGAGCCGGCAGAGTGTCTTGTTAACTTTATTAAGTTTATGAAATCTGAAGGGTTTCATTATTTAAAAAGGGATTAAATTGTATATGACTGTAATTAAGACAAATTTTATGAAGTGTCATTGTAATTAACCTTAAAATATAAGTTATTACACATCAAAGCATAGCAGCAGAGCAAATCCCCCAAGGTTAGGGGTGATATAGCAGCAGAGCAAAGTATACTGGTGCAACTCCTCCTCCTCCTCCTCCTTATTCTTTTTATTTTCAATACCGGCACTCATACTCTCTCAATATCTTTTTCTTTAAAATACTTAAGAAAATCGTTAAATATGTTTTTCTTTTAAAATATACGTTTTTTGGATGATCACCCAAAAGCTTGTCGCTAATCAAAAAGTTGAAGTAATGTCGCCTTATTTAAGTTTTTTTGAGTTTCCATCCGTAAATATACGTCCATATTGCTTTCCAAAATGAAAGAACTTCTCTTATGTTGGTCGTTGTCCATGGAGGCAAGAATAGAGTTTCTTTCTCCGCACCTCCCCAATGAAAATAGAGCCCTCTCTGTTTTTATTTCAATGGGTTGCGTTTTTTTCTTCTTTTTTTATTTTTTTTTTTATTTTGGAGTTCGAGTCTTTTGAGTTTCGGTTAATTTTGTTTCCCTTTATTTGTTTATTTATAATAATTTCAGTCTTGCTTGGCTTTTGTTTCTTGCCTATCAATCAATTGCGAAGTTTTCAAGATTGTTTTTTTAGCATTGTGTCCTTGCAGAGTCTCTGTTTTTATCATTGTTAAAGTCTATTTTTGGTTTATTTATAATTCTGTATGCAATGATTAATATGGGTTTGATTTTTATTTACTATGGTTATATATAGATTTTACTGTATATGTAAGGTTATGGGTTTGATTAATGCTCTCTTTATAAGTTTTTGGGTTTTACGCAATCTTTCTTTTTCTATAATGGTAGTGTACGTGCAAATAGAGTAATGGGTTTGATATTTCTTTACTATGGGATTATATAGTTTTTACATTGAATTGATTTTTCTGGAAAGTTACATGAGTAATTGAATTTGTTTCTTCAGTTCTCTCCTTTTAATTTTATTCTTAATTGGTTTTCTTATCTTCTATTTATAAATTGCTGAGGTATATTAAGCACACAAGGAAGTCGAGCTTTCTTCTCTAGGAACGGGTATGCCTATAACCAAACACGATTTGATTTTATTTATTGGCATCATCTTTGTCTTGCAAATTTATTGATTATTAACTGACATGAACATATTTTTATTTCTTGCTGCAGTATGATGAATCGTTACGATTGTTTTGTATGATTTTCATTTCTTAACAATATCTAAACTAAATTTGAATATTTGTATAGACTTCTGGAGATTGATTTAACTTTTATATACATCAACATTTATGCTTCTGAATTGTCTTTCTTATGCCTTGTTTATGAACTGTATTGTTTGTTTCATATTTTTTTCTATTCCTTCGAGCTTATAGAGTCTTCAATTTGAATCATGGTGCACAAGACCAAGGCACATCATCCCCTCCACTGGAGGGGATCCGGATTGTTTGTCTATATTGATTTTCGAACCTTAAACTCTCACTCTATGAGATTGAGGAAATACTTGGGGCTTGCTTGGTTTGTCATTCGGAAAATAGTTTTCTGTTTCGACTTAATGGTACAAAAACCCTGCTTAGTTTAGTTTTTTTAAAACTATTTTTTAAAAATTCAATTATAATAAGGCATGTGTTCAGCGTTCGATAATTAGTTTTCTATTTTTTTGAGTTATTGAGAATTGTTTTATGAGTGACAAATGCCCATGATAACTTCGAATTTTCCATTTTAAAGTTTTATGTTTTTTTTTTTTTTATTATTATTATTATTTGAACTTTGTTGTGAATTGGTATGGATCGCTTACGTAAGCCTATTTGTTCTGTTTTCTCAAGCTAGTTCTCAATAACTAAAAAAAATAGATTAGAGACTATTTAATGGTACTTCCTCACTTTCGAAAGTGATGATCAGGTACAAGTCTTAGAGGGAAAAAATGAATAATAATAATAAAGTAAATTTCAAAATTTGACAATCAAACAAAATTTTGGATTATTTTCAGTTATCAGAAAATAGAAAACTTGTATGAAAAACTAAACCAAACAAGCCTTTAACTTTCAATATCACCTCCACCCCATCAGGGCATATATGACATCAATCAATACGTTTTCCCAGGGCATTTGTAACACCACCCATATAGGCTCACTGGTATTTGAGCAATTATTCTGAAACTCATTATATCATCAAACTAACACTACAACACTTTGTTTGATTTGATTCCAAATTCAAAGCAATGCTCACTGTACCCTACTAATTCATCTGCCATTACTTTATCAGGACCATGAATATGGTCAGTGCCATCACCTATTTGAAAGACAATACCGGTATTTACAATCTTTACTTCATTGATCATTTATGCTTTTGAGTTTATAAACTGTATTGTTTGTTTCGTATTTTTTTCTATTCCTTTGAGCTTATGGAGTCTTCAATTTGAATCATGTTTTTAAATGTTTCTAGGCATGGAATCTATGCCTCAAATCTTGGAATTTTTAGGAAATGTTTAATGCTTTTAAGTTGATTTGCATGAACGTTGGTTGAATTATTTTAGACGTCTATTTCTCTCAAGTCCTCTATCAGTGTTATCACTTGCTTCTCCCAACCTATGTTTGGAAAAGAAAGCAACGGAAAATAAAATTGTTTCATGTAGTTTCAATGTAGGACATATTTGTCTTTTTTCATGGTTTCATATGAAAATTTAACTGTATATATTGGTACTGACCATGTGTGCCACCATACTTTAATGAAATAGGTCCAACTATGGAAATGCTCAGAGAGTATAATCTCAGAAAATACTCCCCCGGGGAATTAGAAGATTTGACCCGTAATTTTAGTGAAGCAAACTTGATTGGAGATACCCAATTCGGCAAAGTGTATCGAGGAAAGACTCAGCAAGGTCAGGATGAAGATTTAGGATACTTTCCTATAGGCCAGGATGAACACCGTTCCCAATTGGCGGTAGAAACAGTACTTCATTAGTTTAGTGTTTGTGAAATTTCAATTTTGAAATTTGATGGTTATAGATGTTGTTACTGTCATTATTGAATGTTGTGTTTCAATTTTCCCAGAAAGAATGCATTTTTCTAATGGAGTCGAGGGTAAACCATCATCCGAGTCTGGTTAAACTTTTGGGATATTGCTGCGAAGATAGTCTATTGGGTGTTGTTTATGACCTTAATCTCATGGACACAGTGCACAACCTCATTGATAAAGGTATTACATATTTTCTTTCTTCGATTAATCTGTTACAACTTGACTTTTCTAATCATACATCAATCTGTTGAGCATGCACGTCATGTTTTCAGTTTATGTTGGGGATAGAGAGGGAATATGAATCATACAAATTGACAAATATAATTACAAGACCAACTGATTTTCCATATTAGTGTTTGGTGATAACATTTACCACTTTGGCTTGCTATACTGAATCTTAAATCTGCTCCTAAACTAATTATTTTAGTAAATCATTGTTTAGTTTTCCCCTTGTTGGATAATCTCTCTCTCTCTCTCTCTCTGTGTAAATTATTTTCTTCTTTGACTAAGAAAATATTTTTCTTTGAGTAATTTAAATTCTGTCTTGTTTTGGACGTACCGCATTTAGTATCGAGTGTAGCTGCCATCACATGCAGGGATATGGTTGATAATTAAGATACACTTCTTTAAAATTGATTAGTATGCTATTTACTAAAAGAGTTTTGTTTTTTTGGGTGAACGCAGATGGCTTTTCCTGGCTCCACAGAATCAAGGTGGCAATTGATATTGCACGTCTGCTCGAGTTTTTGCATTATCATCATAAACCGCAATACCTAGTTCGCGATATTAGTCCTGCACATATAATGGTTGATCAGGTTAGATATGGGAGTCCATGTACTTAGTGCACTTAGCTTTTCAGTAATTTTGTTCTGGAGAATTTTTTAATAAGAATTAAACATGGTATTATGTTATGCTTAAACTCAGGATTACAATCCAGTACTATTCGATTTTGGTATGCTAGCTGGTGGGGTTTTTGGTGATGAGCAACCAATCGCAAATAAGTTCGTGCTTGGAGCGCTAGGCTATGGTGATCCCATCATTATGAATTTCGGTATGTCAACTTAATGTTGTATTTATAATCTATTCCAAGCCTAGAGTTCATTGCCTAGGCCCTAGGTCACCAGTGCACTTCTTAATTGTGAGTGTTTTTTTTTCTGTTTTCCCAACTGGTATATAATGCTATATAAATTGTGGGCAAACGGGGAATGTCAAGTGAAAATATCAACCCAAACAGATGAGTAAATCATTATGATTACTCATAAAAGCATCCTTGACCTCTCTTTTTTTGGGAATCCATGGTGCTTATTGTGGGAGGAAACTTGTGTGCAAAAAACCGTAATCCTAATATCATACTATTGTTACGTGGTTCGCTTTATGAATCATATGACATAGTATCAAAACCTCCCTTGTTGCATACATGTGGTATGAATCATAATGGTGAAGATTGAAGTAAATCGATGGTGCAAAGGAATTGTTAAATCCTAAAATAAGTAATTAATTTGAATTCATTTTGGCTATGAAAGGTCATTTGTTGTTGCTTGTGGAAGAGAGGTGGAAAAAAAGGAAAAATTATTGATGATGTTAAACAAGAAGAAGAGAGAGTGCCCCTTGGTTGAGAGAGAGATGGTGGTTGTGATTTTTGCTCTAATAAAAGATGGTCTTCTTCATTCTGGGTGCAACTTACTTGTTGCATACAAGAATATTCTTTGATCTTGTCATTTTCATCTCAATTTCATGCTTCCATAAAGTTTGAGATTCTAAATCAGATCATATGCGTTCATTTATTTGGTGAAAAGCATATTCTCCCCCTCCCCCTGTTTTTCTTTCATGAACTGGATTGGGTTGTTTCCATTTGTTTCTAACTTCAAGGAGATCCATATTGTTACCATATTTATATATTTTCATTGATCTTAAACTTAAATTTTTTGGATGTAAACCTTAGCCCTACACGTTTATTTATCAGGTTAGTGCTTGATTTGTGTCAGGATGTCAATGACATGCTCCAATTCAGTTTGAATCCACACAATAGAGACTTCGTTTCAATAATCAACAAATTCATCGGTTGACTTATCCAATGAATGTATCGAAAGCATAACCACATATTGGAGATCATATACAATAAATCTGTAAAGATTATTTTACCTCTAATGAAGTATCAAATAGTTCTTAGGACCACTTGTACTATATAACTTATAGATGAGAGGATCTTCAAATCTAACAGAGCTAGAACGGTCCCTTCTGAAAAATACTTGAATAAAATTTTGATGTAGGACAAGAATGGCAAGAAAGTCAAAACAGTGATGGAACACTTCAGTGGGGCATGAATAGAAGTGGAAACTAAAATATGTGTTTTATATAATACATATATAACTGGAAGTTAGGTGTGTGTGTAAAGATATAGTATATAAATGTAATAAGTGTAGTGAGTGGTCAATGGAGTGTAATATTTATATATAAAGTATGCAAGTGTGATTAGTGGAGTGTAATATTTATCTATAAAGTATGCAAGTGATGATTGGAGTGGTTAGTGGAATAATCTGTGGAGTTGTTGATTCCTGTAACTTCACCTATAAATATGTGTGTACTTGAAGGGCAAAGGGGCACTTATCAAATGAAATAAACATCAGATCAGTTATGTATTCTTTGAACATTTGTTCTGCAAATATCTGTATTCCCTTTGTGAGGATTATATCTATCTTTAAAGCTTCCGCTACTTCAGTTGGTATCACAGCCTTGAGTTACCTTGGTCTGATGTTAAATGATTGTTTCGGTAGCAACCACTTTGTTGACGAAGTTCGCAGAGTGCAAGCCCCTTGGGCAGCCATGCATACTCAAGAACAATGATTTAGACAAATCGCTAGTCTTGAGAGTGGTGGCAACCAGGTTCGTAATTCTGTTCGGGTTCGTGCTGGAGATTTTCCTTGCGGTCAAGTATTGGTTATGGTCCTGTAAATCCACGTAGGCCTCCAGCCTATGCGGATTATTCCAATGACAAAGAATTCAGAGTCAAAGGAGTTGCGATGGGGCTACGTGATCGATGTAGGCGCGACAACCGTAGATGTCCGGATAATCATGAATTTCAAATGAAACTTAATCTACTCAGTTTTAATGGAAATCTTTATGTTGAGGATATCTTGGACTGTTTGAATCAGGTTGAACAGTTCTTTAAGTATTTTGACGTACCTGAAGAAAAGCAGGTTTCGCTTGTAGCATTCAAGCTTAAGAGAGGTGCTTCTACTTGGGAGCAGACACAAAGCAACCATAGGAGACAGGGAAAACATGTCCGAACATGGCACAAGATGAAGAAATTATTGTTGGCTAGATTTCTTCCACCAGATGATGAACAAATCCCACATCACCGGTTCCAAAATTGCTCGCAGCAGTCTCAGTCTGTTAGTGAGTATATTGATGACTCCGACAGATTGAATGAACGCAATAAAATCTTAAAGTGGGTAAGCCAACAAATAGATTCCTAATTTTTGTTACTTATCAAACAGCAGCTAAAGTAACTTAGAACCCTTGCTATTTGGTATGAACATGAGAATTGAATATTTTTTTTTCAGTAAAGAATAAGGAATGTATCTCTTTCTATGAAGTGATCATTCTTTTATATGTTTATTGTTGTTGTTGATATCATTGTTATTATTGTTATTGTCAGTGTCAGTGTCAACTCCATTCTTGCTAGATGGTATATATCTTGAATGAATTGATTTTAGTTTCTAGAAAGATGAGAATCTTCAAATGGTATTCTTATCGTATGATTGTATCTTTTGCATGAAAAACTACATTGATTGGGTGATTCTAGCCATTCATTTATTTATTTATTATAATTTCTACGGAGCAAAGCCACTCTTGAGACAGTCTTCAAGAATAAGTATCTCACGCATATCTTCGCGTTGAAATTTTGCAAATTCTGTTTAATGGAATTAGTAATTAGTTGTGCCCACCAAATGAAAAAAAGAAAAAAGATAAACAGAAATATAAGAAGAATTTGGTAGATGTATGTTCTAGTTGCTTTGTTTTTTTTTTTTTGCTTCTACTAGCTCCGTCTTTGGGCATCTTTTTAGTTGTGTGATTAATTTTTTTTTATTTAATAAAAATCCTTCAACAGGTGAATGGGAGATGGTACAGGACATCTTCTCGTTTGGCTCTGTGCTTTTGGAGCTCATATCCAAAAGACCCTATACACTATTGGGCTAAAGCAGAATGCATTTGGAGCAAGCCGAAGAAATCATTATTTGGCTGCCCTCTTGAAGAAGTTCTCTCTCGTGCACAAAAGCTTTGAAGAAGATTTGGGGCTCAGTCAACACGATGGATATAAAATTACTGACCTGGCAAAAATTACTGACCTGGCAATGCGCAGTGTGCGAGACTTGGGCGTACGTCCATCAATGAAGGAAGCTGTTCAAACCTTGGAGAGTTTACATGCCGTTTGTCATCATGGTAACCGGGGTTATTAATCTGATGCTCTGTAGGTGAATAATGATGGTGCTTTCTATTGCTAGAAAATTCAGTTACCTTGTTACTGTAATATAGTGTCCTCCAAGCTCTAATGTCTTTAGTCTGGAAAACTCAGTCATTTCAACAAGCTTTTGTGTTACATTTACCTACTTGAATCTAATTTTTCTTTCCCTTTACGAGTCTTGACTGATATTTATGTATTCTTTTGCTTCCCTATTATGTAATCTGCTCTGATTTAACTCAAGGTACCTTCTTTTGCATTTTTTACGTCTGACCCTTAGCGGGAGTCTCTAGCGCTGTGGTATACCATTTTTTTTTTTTTTTTTTTTTTCTGATAAATAAAATTTTATTAAAAACGTTCATAAGGAGAGCAGATCCCAAGAAAGTACAAAAGACCACAAAGTCAACAAGCCTTCAAGGAGGCCAAAAAGTCAACAATCTCCTCTAATGATTTATGATCTCTCTCTGAAACCCAACAAAAAAGAGTGGAAAGAATAGAGAATTTAAGCCCCGAAATTGATGTTTTTCCTTCAAAATATCTCCTATTCCTTTCAAGCTAAATACACCACCACACACAAAGCGGCGTAGCCCTCCACGCATCCTGACTATGAGCCCCTCACAGGGCAACCTCTCCACGCCTCAATCAACCCACTAGCGGATCCTGGCATAGCCCAAGAAAACCTAAATAAGCCAAGCATCAAATCCCAACACTATCTAGCCAAAGAGCAATGAATGAGAAGGTGATCCATTGATTCCTCATCCCGAAGACACATATAACAACGATTGAACACTACCTGGCTCCTCATTCTTAAATTATCATGGGTTAAGATCCTACCCAGAACCAAAGTCCACACAAAGAAAGCCACCTTGAGAAGAGCCTTAGAACGCCAAACAGACTTCCAAGGAAAACGAACTCTATGATCAAATGAGAGACACCTGAAGAAAGACCTCATCTCAAAACGCCCCTGGGAGTTTGCAACCCAAGACCAACAATCCGAATCCTCCTCCATAATCCTTTGGCGATACAACAACTCCAAGAAACGAATGGCCTTCTCGATCTCCCAATCCTGAAAGAAACGCCTGAATCGAACATCCCAAATAAGTCTCCTATTATCAAGATAATAACAGTTAACCACCATAGCCTGCCTATCTGAAGCAATCTTGTAAAGCTGAGGAAAAGCGAGAGCGAGAGGAACATCTCCACACCACACATCCTCCCCAAAACAAATCCTCCTCCCATCTCTAAGACAAAACCGAATGTGCTTGGAAAATTCATCCCAACCCTTCCGAATAAATTTCCACACCCCCACTCCCCGAGGATCTCTAACTTCCAATGAACACCACCCTCATCTCATCTTCCCAAAACGACAAGCCACAACCTTCCTCCAAAGCGAATGTCTCTTCACACCAAACCTCCACAACCATTTCCTAAAGAGGGCCTTATTAAAAGGCACCAATCTACAGAGACCCAACCCACCATTCCGAATTGGCCTACAAACTTGATCCCATCACACCAAATGAAACTTAAACTCTTCACCTCTACCACCTCACAGAAAATTACGCTGCAACTCTCCGCAACTGAAGAGGGAATTTGAAAAAGAGAGATAAAATAAGTGAGAAGGTAAGAGAGGGTGCTCTTAATCAGAGTGACCCTGCTGCTCTTGGAAAGATACTACTTCTTCCAACCAGCCAACCTTCTCTCAAATCTATCCACCACTGGGTCCCAAATCCCCACACACCTCGAAGGAGCACCCAGAGGCAAACCTAAGTAAGAAATGGGAAATGAACCAGTACGACAACTAAGAATGTCAGCAAAAGTCTCAATCTCAGGGACCTCCCTAACCGGCACCAAAACACTCTTACCCACATTCATCTTGAGGCCGGAGACAACTTGGAACCAAATCAAAACACATCTCAGATATCTAATCTGGGACATATTCACATAACAAAGAACTAAAGTGTCATCAGCAAACATCAAATGAGAGATCTCCAACTGAAAAACAGCATCCCTGCCAACCCAAAAGCCCCTCAAAAGACCTAATTCAATAGCCCTTCTCATCAATCTACTAAGGGCCTCCATCACAAACAAGAATAAGAATGGTGACAAGGATAAAAAAACGAGCATGTTGAGAATATGAGAGCCGTCCGTTTTTGAGCATGTTGTGCATGGACAGCTCTGATATGGCTGGTGCAGGGGCATACAAAATATCTTCTCTTCATTGTATGAAAAAGACTTTTTATATATTGATTAGTACAATATAATAATACCTGTTATAAATTGACATGTTCAAAAACATATATTGAGAATATGAATTCAAAGATCCAATTAACATAGAACAAAATATTTACAACACGAACCCTCGAAAGAAATTAATATTAATTGATTATAATCATATACAATAAAATAAAATAGATGAGATAAAATGTGTTGAACAGTTTTAAAGTCGATATTTTCTCCTCGTTTGTATGCACAATATTATTAAATACAATCCAAGTGCTCATAGGGATTGTATCTCTTCCATTACTTCTTTTATAATCCAGGTGTTCTCGTCGTACACGAAGAAAATGATCTATAATTGTTATTAAATTAACAAATTGGGCATGGTTTAATGATCAATTTGATCTAATAATAGTCTTATCCAACATAATATAATATGATGAGTTAAATGCAGAAAACCTTCTTATAACATAGGTTTATACACAATGCACCCTTCCTTTTTAAACTTTTCGACAAAATAGTCATTTTATATGACCTGTATTTTTACTTAGGATAAACTATGTGGAAATGAGGTTTGGACTTGTTACACTTTGATGAGAAAAATTGAATCAACCTCCCTTGAGGTATGTTAAAATTACAGTCAACCCCAACTTTTTAGACAACATTTTCAAAATACCAAAAATGCCCTTCAATTAAAAGGTTTACTTTTTCATTCATATTAAATATTGTAAAGATTATATATATATTAAGAAATATATGTAGTCTATCACTCCGGCCGATTACCAAGGCTTCCCCGCCGCTGCTCATGACGACGACGTCACCGTCGAACGCACCTCATATACCCTCGAAACCGACACGAACGTACCAACAACTCCTCTGCAACCACCCCCTCTCCTCTGCCGTCGTCACCACCTCTCTCCTTTGCCACCTATTCAGCCCCACCACCGCCGCCTCAAATCTCCTTCACCACCAACTCCCTCACCGACTATCACCTATCTACTCTCTCTCTCTTATATCTTTTTCCTCCACCACCAACTCCTTCCCCAGCCAGCCTTAAATCTCTGTCAAGAAAAAGAAATTAGAAAATTTAGGTTAATGGCCTTTCAGAACCACCCTCTCCACCACAACCTCCACTGCAACCCGCCTCTTTCTCCACCAACATCTCCATCACTCCTTTGGGCGATTACCGATCCAACCCATCTTCGAATTCCGGCGGTTGTGCAATAGTCTTCAGCTCACTTTATTCCCCAAATGTATATTTCCATTCTCTACATAAAAGCTCAACTTCCTACTTTCCCCAAAATTTCTGTCAAAAAACCAATTTCCTCTTTTTGAATAAAGGTGGGTTGGTGAAAATCAACAAAGTGAAAATAAGTATAATAACAGTGAGGGTAGTATTGGCAAAATCATAAAGGAGGTAATAGTATTGGAGATTTTAAGTGGGACATTTTTATTTTATTTTATTTATTTATTTATTTTTTTAACCTAGATGGAAATTTTTTTGCACTACCCTAACATGATTTAGTGCTATGATAACATGTTCTTTCCTCATTTGTTTTTCCTCAATTCTTCCTTATATGAAAATCTAATTGTTTTAAAAGAAAAATAACTTACTATTGCGACAAAAAAAGTAAAAATAATCTTAAAGGAAATTTCACATAAGACAAACAACATATGAAAATAGAGTATGATACTCACACTGAACACTTAATAATTTTTAATTAGTTATTTATACAAAATTCAATTAACTGGAGGGCTCTATTTTCTTATTTGTTACATAATTAATCAATTAAAATAATAAATTTAGCAATTCACTGCAATCATTCGCCACAAGAATCATTTCCCATGAAAATAAGAAGGGTTATAATAATAATAAATCTTTCTTTAAATATCTTGGTTTACTATCAATTGAAAAAGAAAAAAATGCCAAAAATAGTGATACATGAGAAAAGGTTTGAGAACTTTAATTTTCAAAATATGTATATAAGAAAGGAAAATGATTATTGCAATGAATTGTTACACTTATTTATTTTAATTGGTTCATTTATGCAACAAATAAGAAAATGGGGTCCTTCACTAACCCATCAGAAACTTTCACAGTAATTCACTACAAATCGGTGAATTATTAAACCTACGTATTTTAATTGGTCCATGTATATGACAAATAAAAAAGTAGGTCCTTCACTTGCTTGTATTGTGCATAAATAATCAATAAAAAATTTTCAATTAGATAATTGGCTATAGTAAATTAGTGCAAGTATCACTATTTTAAGAATAAAAGAAATGAAATGACAAAATCTTTCAATAATTGTACAATATTGGAAAAATTATTAGCTGATTTTAGTTCATTTGACATGTGGTGGATTAGTTCAATCCAAATAGTTATTTTATTTTTAATTAGATAATTTAAATTAAATTAATGTTAATAGGCTCGTTGCCACCGGAAAAGGCACCCTAACATATGTGGACCGAGTGCTTGAGTCTCAACCTGAAACCAACAAACTGGGTTCAATTGGATTTGAATTGACCCGCCCAAGCTGCACAGGTGTGTGTGAAAAGTCATTAGCACTGCCCTTCTTCTACTTTTGTGGAATGCTTTGTCCAACTTTATATCTTACATTCGTTAGTACAAGATTTGGGAGTGGAAAGGCAACATTAGTAGCGGATAACCTCTGCGAAAATTTAACCTTAATCAGTATTAGACTTTGATTTGACTTTAATTTAGACCTAATTGAATAAGTTTGAAATAATTAATCCAATAATTATTAATGATTCAAAACCAAGAATTTGTCGATTAACAAATTGAATTTGGGTTATGGTCTATTTAATCTAACAATAATCTAATCTGACATAATATAATATGTAAATGCCTTAACATATAATTGAATGCTATATTCGATAATATTTTCATGTTTTCAAATTGTTCTTTTTTCTCTTCTTCTTCCCTGTGTGAAAATCTAACTGTTGTACAAGAACAATAATTTACTGTTGCGACCAAGAACTATTAATTGAAGTAAAAAAAAATCTTGTTCTAAAAATTTAACTTTTTTTTGGAATTTAAAAAGTAAAAGAAAAAATAAAATAATAATTTTAAAAATTTATAAAAGAGACGGGTAATTTTTTTCATATGTATAGAAAAAATTTAGAAAAATACCACATATATTAGAGTATGGGTGGGCCAGGTAGAGCACGTGCCCGTAGGCCTTCCGTCCCTGTGACAATACGTCTGCATCAAACTATTTCTAGGGCTAAGGGCGCTAAACCATTTGGAGGGGAAGAAAGTGCAGAGTGTGTGATAACATTAGCGTGAAAGCAGTAAAATCTAACGAGATCAGGAGCCAGGCAACGTTAAAGTTTAGAATTATGAATTGTACTGTTTGTTTCATATTTTTTCTATTCCTTCGAGCTTATAGAGTCTTCAATTTGAATCATGGTGCACAGGACCAAGGCACATCATCCCCTCCACTGGAGGGGATCCAGATTCTTTGTCTATATTGTTTTTCGAACCTTCATCTCTCACTCTAGGAGATTGAGGAAATACTTGTGGCTTCTATGGTTTGTCACTCCAAAATAATTTTCTGTTTTGAGTTAATGGTATAAAATATTATAATTGAATTTTTTGAAAATTCAATTATAATAAGGCATGTGTTCCAATAATATTCTTTTATAGTTGTGGATAAGTAGTTTTCTATTTTTAGCAGGCCCTTGACAACTTCGAATTTTTTTTTTTTTTTTTTTTTTTTTAATTTGAAATTTGTTGTGAATTGGTATGGAATAAGCCTATTTGGTCCAGTTTTATCAAGCTAGTTCTTAATAACTCAAAAGAATAGATTATAGAATATTTAATGGTACTTCTCACCTTCCAAAGTGATGATCAAGGGAAAAAATGAATAATAATAATAATAAAATAAATTTCAAAATTTGACAATCTAACAAATATTGGATTATTTTCAGTTATCAGAAAATAGAAAACTTGTATGAAAAACTAAACCAAACAACCCTTTAACTTTCAATTTCACCTCTGCCCCAGGGCATATATGACATCAATCAATACGTTTTGCCAGGGCATTTGTAACACCACCCATATAGGCTCACTGCTATTTGAGCAATTATTCTGAAACTCATTGTATCATCAAACTAACGCCCATCACTAAAACACTTTGTTTGATTTGATTCCAAATCCAAAGCAATGCTCATTGTACCCTACTAATTCACCTGCCATTACTTTATCAGGACCATGAATACGGTCAGTGCCATCACCTACTTGAAAGACAATACCGATATTTACAATCTTTACTTCATTGATCATTTATGCTTTTGAGTTTATAAACTGTATTGTTTGTTTCGTATTTTTTCTATTCCTTTGAGCTTATGGAGTCTTCAATTTGAATCATGTTTTTAAATGTTTCTCAGCATGGAATCTGTGCCTCAAATCTTGGAATTTTAGGAAAAGTAGTTTAATGCTTTTAAGTTGATTTGCATGAACGTTGGTTGAATTATTTTAGACGTCTATTTCTCTCAAGTCCTCCACCGTTGTTATCACTTGCTTCTGACAAGCTATGTTGGGAAAAGAAAGCAAAAGAAAATGAAATTGTTTCATGTAGTTTCAATGTAGACATATTTGTCTTTTTTCATGGTTTCATATGAAAATTTAACTGTATGACCATGTGTGCCACCCTACTTTGATGAAAATAGGTCCAACTTTGGAAATGCTCAGACGGTATAATCTCAAAAAATACTCCCCTGGGGAATTAGAAGATTTGACCAGTAGTTTTAGTTCCCAATTGGCGGTAGTAACAGTACATCATTAGTTTAGTGACTCTGAAATTCCAATTTAGAAATTTGATGATTATTGATGTTGTTCCTGCCATTGTTGAATGCTTTGTTTTCAATTTTTCCAGAAAGAATGCATTTTCCTAATGGAGTTGAGTGTAAACCATCATCCGAGTCTGGTCAAACTTTTGGGATATTGCTGCGAAGATAGTCTATTGGGTGTTGTTTATGACCTTAAACCTGTGGATACAGTGCACAATCTCATTGATAAAGGTATTACATATTTTCCTTCTTCAATTAATCTATTACAACTTGACTTTTCTAATCATACGTCAATCTGTTGAGCATGCACGTCATGTTTTCAGTATGTGTTGGGGATAGAGAGGGAAAATGAATCATATAAAGTGACAACTATAATTACAAGACCTACTGATTTTCCATATTAGTGTTGGGTGATAACATTAACTACTTTGGCTTGCTATACTGAATCTTAAATCTGCTCCTAAACTGATTATTTTAGTGAATCATTGTTTAGTTTTCCCTTTGTTGGATAATCTCTCTCTCTATGTGTAAATTATTTTCTTCTTTGACCAAGAAAATATTTTTCTTTGAGTAATTGAGGTGGCAATTGATATTGCACGTCTGCTCGAGTTTTTGCATTATCATCATAAACCGCAATACTTAGTTCTTAATATTAGTCCTGCACATATAATGCTTGATCGGGTCAGATTTGGTGTCCATGTACTCAGTGCACCCAGCTTTTCAGTAATTTCGTTCTAGAGAATTTTTTAATAAGAATTAAACATGATATTATGTTATGCTGAAACTCAGGAATACAGTGCAGTACTATTCGACTTTGGTATGCTTGTTGGTGGGGTTTTTGGTGATAAGCAACCAATCGCAAATAAGTTCGTGCTTGGAGCGCCAGGCTATGGTGATCCCATTATTATGAATTTCGGTATGTCAACTTAATGTTGTATTTATAATCTATTCCATACGTAGAGTTCATTGTTTCATCGATGTTATCAACTTATCACTTGCTTCTGACACCCTATGTTGGGAAAAGAAAGTAAAAGAAAATAAAATTGTTTCATGTAGTTTCAATGTAGGACATATTTGCCTTTTTACATGGTTTCATATGAAAATTTAACTGTATATAATGGTACTGACCATGTCACCCTACTTTAATGAAATAGGTCCAACTATGGAAATGCTCAGAGAGTGTAATCTCAGAAAATACTCCCCCAGGGAATTAGAAGATTTGACCAGTAATTTTAGGGAAGCAAACCTGATTGGAGATACCCAATTCGGCAAAGTGTATCGAGGAAAGACTCAGCAAGGTCGGGATGTGACTGAAGATTTGGGAAGATTTAGGATACTTTCCTGTAGGCTGGGATGAACAGCGTTCCCAATTGGCGGTAGTAACTGTACTTCATTAGTTTAGTGTCTGTGAAATTTCAATTTTGAAATTTGATGGTTATAGATGTTGTTCCTGTCATTGTTGAATGCTGTTTTTCAATTTTCCCAGAAAGAATGCATTTTCCTAATTTCCCAGAAAGAATGCATTTTTATTGAAAAACAGAGTCAAAATCAGTCCCAAAAAAAAAAAAAACATCATACACAATACTTTGAGAATTAAAACATCATACACAATACTTTGAGAATTAAATAAAAATGAATCAACGGAAATACTAACATATCACTCGTCTTGGTCTCGTTCAGCTGCTTGTGAGGAACAATCTTCATCTCTACTCCTCTACTCCATAGCAATGCCGTTGCCGGAGAAGATGAAGGAATGCAGAGAGAATTTCAGGGAACCAACACAGTATAATAATAATGTGTATGGCCTTTAATTATACATTGGTTTAGGAAAATGGGTTTGGGTCAATTAAACACAATTTGGATTATATAAATTGGGCTGATTTGTTATGGCCCTTTTATTATATTGAAAGGATTTAATTTTTTTTTTTTTTTAATTTTATTTTATTATTATTATTTTTTGTGCAGTATAAAATTTCTAATTTAGGATTGCTTTTAGACTCTTAAGCAAACTAGAAATATAGTAATTTATACTCAAATTTTAAACAACAAAGCCTTCGATAAGTAAATAGGAGTACTAGGTTATTAACACCATAATAGCCAAGTAATCTTATTCACTTGTGATATTAATGGTTCTCTTACTATGTGTTGATGCCAAAAATCTACACACTCCAGAGACTGTGACAATTCCTGCAAGACAAGAGAAGTGATGACCGGCGTGGTGCCGGTCGGGTGTACTCCGACGGTCAAGTACTCGACGATTAAATATCCGATAAGGATTCAATATGAAATTTATGACGTACCTTTTTAGGTTGACTGATCCTTTCTTTTATAAAAACATTAATGGTAGTAGTTTTTCAAGCGAGATTCTCCCTGATCCAAGATGATATCGTTCCCTTCTTACAGGAATGGTAACTCTGGTTACATATGGTATTATGATTCCATGGAGATTTTGGGTAAGATATATCCCTTACCCTTATCTTATTTCTCTTTTGACTTTGAGCTGCCTATTATTTTTATCCTTATCAGTTGCCCCCCCCATTCTCGTGCTTGCTTGTCAAGTATCGAGAATGTCAAAAGTATTTTTTTGAGTGACGTCTCTTTGGCATAAATCAATTTCTTTTTTAGGTTAACCCTTGTTGGGCGACCTTTTTTGGTTGATCTCTTAAGATTTGTTCGAACTTCATGAGTTCAGGGAGTAGGCTTTCTTTAAGCTGAATGAGCTTACCTTTTAAAAAAAAGAAGTATATTTACGAGCTGAGCTCGTCCTTTAAAAAGGAAAATATATTTTACGAACTTCACTCAGCTCGCCCTTTAAAAAGGGAAGTATATTTTACAATTTGATTTCAACCCCTTTTAACACGGAGGACAACAATTACGAGCTTTATTCAGCTCGGGCCCTTATAGTACGGGGCGCTTTTATATCAATCCCTTATAATACGGGGATGGTAATTACGAGTTTCATTCAACTCGCCCTTTAAAAAGGAAAGTATATTTTACGAGCTTCACTCAGCTCGCCCTTTAAAAAGGGAAGTATATTTTACAAGTTGATTTCGACCCCTTTTAATACGGAGGACAACAATTACGAGCTTCATTCAGTTCGAGCCATGAACTTATCCTTTTAATATGGGAGGTTCATCCTCGTGAGTAACTGATCGTGAGCTCGTATCTTTAATAAGAGAGGTTAACTTTCTGCCCCCATTCCCAAGCTTGCCTCTCGCATACATCGGAGGGTCCCTAGGTGAACTACATCATTATGTAGGTGAACAATATTTTGTAGACAATTGGAAGCACATAAAAAATTGTTTCTCTTTAAATCATGTGAGGAAGTGTACACATATATTTTGATATACGCGTAATGCATGAAACTTACCCGGTTAACAGCAATGATGAAACAACTGCTAGCGGTCTGGCGGGACTTTCTAGCAATTTTACCGGATTGAGCAACTGTACCCTTACTTTTGGCCATGCAATCCATGAACTGTTCTCTTTCTTTTAGAGAAAGCCAGATTGTAAAGGGACTGAATTGCTTTTAAGTTTTGTCGTAGATTTTCCTTGTACGAATCGTTGGGACTAATATACGTTCCCACAGACGGTAGATTTTCCTTGTACGAACCATAATTTGTTGGGACTAATATACGTTCCCACAGACGGCGCCAACTGTTGATGCCAAAAATCTACACACTCCGGAGTCTGTGACAATTCCTGCAACACAAGAGAAGTGATGACCGGCGTGGTGCCGGTCGGGTGTACTCCGACGGTCAAGTTAGTACTCGACGATTAAATATCCGATAAGGATTCAATATGAAATTTATGACGTACCTTTTTAGGTTGACTGATCCTTTCTTTTATAAAAGCATTAATGGTAGTAGTTTTTCAAGCGAGATTCTCCCTGATCCAAGATGATATCGTTCCCTTCTTACAGGAACGGTAACTTTGGTTACATATGGTATTATGATTCCATGGAGATTTTGGGTAAGATATATCCCTTACCCTTATCTTATTTCTCTTTTGACTTTGAGCTGCCTATTATTTTAATCCTTATCACTATGCATGATAGAACGTTGATTTTCTTATTTCAAATGAGTGCTACTTTTTTTGTTTGGAAAATTTTGTGTATGTGGAAGGGGTGATTATAGGTGTAAAATGTGTCATATAAGGCCAAATATTAATGGAACCCCTTAGGAATTAGTGGGGATAGGAGAAGAGGATTCCAATATAAGATCATAGGGTGGGATACTTAGTGTTATTGAATTTTGTATGAGTTCATATTAAAAATAAAAAATAAAAAAATCACTTTAGGCAAAAGAAAAAAAAAGGGAAAAAAAAATCACCATTGAATTGTTGCAGGGACGAACCTAGTAAAGGGATCAACGGGAGCATCCCCCACTGAGTTTCAAAATTTCCTATATTTATAGTAATATAGTAGCTTATCTATATCTATACTCCAAATGGAGAAGATGATTGAGAATAACATTTTATAAGAATGAGTTCACATATAATAGGTTGCATGGGTATTTTAGACACTAAAAAGGATAATTTGGTTTTTTAATTTCTCACATGGATCAATTTATAGTGTTGTAAAGTGTTTTAATGGTAAACTACAGATGGGTGAGTTTGATTTATTTTGGAATAGCTGAGGTAGGTTATGTGATGATTTAGGTATGTTTGCTATGCCGTTTTGTTTAGGTGTTTTTTATTTATTCAAATACTGTAATTGTGTGTAGTGGAAAAAAACACGTCTCGTAAAAAAAGAAAAAATTTTTACAGTACCAAAACGTTTTGTAAATAGTAGTCAAAAGTCAAAACACAAATTTAATTTGTTTTTTACATGTTATCGTAATGTAGCCATGAATAGTCCCCAAAAATGAAGAACTCTTAAATGACATTTTTAAACTTCCCATTATATTTTTTTAACTTGCAGTATTTTTTTTTATCAAATATGTTTTTATGTTTTTCTTTTCTAAAATTTTGTAACAAATAAATATTACTAAACATGCTTTTGATTACTATTTAAATTTCATACACAAAAGTATTTGTTTTGTTTCAAGTCAAGTGTAGTTGACTAACTTGACTTGAACTTTTACAAGTTCACATGTGTGGAACGTAACACTAGGCTCCGTTTGTTTGCATGCAAAACAATTTTTTTTCCAGGTGTAATATAATTATGGAGAAAAAAAATAATATTAGTAAAACATAACAAACACAACTTACCCATCAATTTTCGGTAAGGTATTTTACGCTCTATTCTCGATAGACTCGATCTCAACCTAGACATTTGCCAAATATCAAAAAATAAAAAATTTTAGAAATATTTTACGTATCAATTTTCGGTAAGTTATTGCTAAATGAATTCGACCTCAATCTCTACCTATACATTTGCCAAATACCAAAATTTTAAAAAATATTTTACCTGAAAAATGAAGAAAAAAAAATCGAAAATCGTTGAAACAATTGGAGTTTAAAACAAAGACGCAAGAACAAAACTGGTACTAGTTTGGGTGTTATATGACAAAAATCGATAGTTCAAGGTCTTAATTAGGCAGGCCGAAACTCAATTTATAGCATAAACAGAACGTAGCATAGGCCCAAGTTATTTGTGTCTGAACTGGGCCGGTTATTTCAGAGCTTGGGCAGAGATTGTTGTTTGTTCACCCCAATGTGTACACACACACACACACACACACACACACACTAGTAAAGACGCATGGGTTCTGCCAATGCTACAAATTAATTGAAGCTGGTTGTGAGAGAAGGTGCGGACGAAAGGAAGACCTAACCCTAAATTTCATATCAATTAAAATTAAATAGATAATTATTTAATTAAAATTCAATCAATATGTTTTAAATTATTAAATAAATTTATTAATTAAATTAAATAAGTAATTATTTAATGAAAATTCAATCAAAATGTTTCAAATTATTTATAATAAAATAATTTACCAAATAATAAAATAAGTTACCAATTAAAATAAATCCTATTATGCTTGGAATTCTTTAATATTTACTTATTAATATAAAAAATTTAATTAATTAATATAAAATGAATAACAATAAAATAGTTCTATAAATAAAATGAATTAAAATAAAAGAGATTCTATAAACAAAATGAATTAAAATAAAAGAGTTTCTATAAAACTATTAAAACAACTAAAACAAGTTACGATGTTTCAAATTATTTATAAATAAAATAATAAAATAATTTACCAAATAATAAAATAAGTTATCAATTAAAATAAATTCTATAAGTTACCATTTAAAATAAATCCTATTATATTTGGAATTCTTCATTATTTATTTATTAATATAAAAATATTTATTAATATAAAATGAATAAAAATAGCATAGTTTTTATAAATAAAATGAATTAAAATAAAAAAAGATTCTATAAATAAAATGAATTAAAATAAAAGAGTTTCTACAAAACTATTAAAACAACTAAAACAAGTTAAGATGTTTCAAATCATTTATAGATAAAATAATAAAAAATATTACCAAATAATAAAATAAGTTACCAATTAAAATAAATCCCATAAGTTGCTAATTAAAATAAATCATATAATGCTTGAAATTCTTGACTATTAATTTATTAATATAAAAAAATATTAATTAATTAATATAAAATGAATAAAAATAAAAGAGTTTCTATAAATAAAATGAATTAAAATAAAAGACTTTTTATAAAACTATTAAAACAATTAAAACAAGTTGCATATTAAATTAAAATAGGTAATTATTTAATAAAATAATTTACCAAATTATTAATTAAAATTAAATAGGTAATTATTTAATTGAAATTCAAGTAAGATGTTTCCCATCATCATTTATAAATAAAATAATAAAATAAATTATTAATTAAAATAAATCCTATGCTCGAAATTCTTTTAAAGTTAAAACAAATTTATTTTGATTTTGATTGATCTGGTTCAAAATTCTTTATTTTATTACTCACTTAATATATACCCCACACACACTACAGACGGCTGCTAAAGCTACAAATTAATTGAAGTTTAGAGAGGTTGTTTGTTCACCTCAATATATATACACACACAGGTGAGAAACGTTTGATATTCGTTCAATATGTTGAATTTGTATATTGCGATCGCCTTGTGTTACTGGACTTTTATTATTTTCCGAATCTTGATTTGATTGATCATCTAAGCTTGTCGATTGTCTTTTTTCTTGTTTCATTATTTTCGTTCTCTTATAGTAGTTGACGTACTGATTTGGGAAAAAGAGAGAGGGTATAATTTGGTTTTTATTTTCCCTTTGAGCTTTTCGTCTCTTCAATCTGAATCATGTCTCTAAAATGTTTCACAGGATTGAAACTGTGTCTCGAATCTTGAAATTAGAGGGAAAATAGTTTATAGTTTGATTGATATTGTCTTCAATTTCAATTCCAATTTCAAGACGTTGAAATTAGATGCCCATTCTTTCAAGTTCTCTATTGGTGTCACCACATGCCGAGAAAAGAAAGAAAAAGAAAAAGAAATATTAAATTGTTTCTTGTAGTCACTTAAAAATGATCCAATGTATAAACAAATGTTTACCACCTTAAACCTGTGGATTATTTAAGTAGAAAATATGTAAAATTGTTTCATGTAGTTTCACTTTAAAATGATCTAATTTACAAATGTATTTTCATGGTTTCGTATGAAAATTTAACTGTATGTGACAATTGTGTGCTGTGGTACTTTATATGAGATAGGTCCAACTATGGAAATGCTCAGAGAGTACGATATCATCAAGTTCTCCCCTGTGGAGTTAGATGATTTGACCAGTAATTTTAGCCAAGCAAATCTGATTGGAGAAGCCCAATTCGGCAAAGTGTACTGAGGAAAGACTCAGAAAGGTCAGGATGTGACTGTGAAGATTTGGGAAGATTTAGGAAAATTTGCTGTAGGCCGGGATGAACACCGTTCCCAATTGGTGGTAGTAACAGTATTTCATTAGTTTAGTATCTGAAATTTCAATTTTGAAATTTGATGGTTATAGATGTTGTTCCTGTCATTGTTGAATGTTGTGTTTCAATTTTCCCAGAAAGAATGCATTTTTCTAATGGAGTCAAGTGTAAATCATCATCCGAGTCTGGTCAAACTTTTGGGATATTGCTGCGAAGATAGTCTGTTGGGGGTTGTTTATGACCTTAAACCAGTGGATACAGTGCACAACCTCATTGATAATGGTATTACATATTTTCTTTCTTCGATTAATCTGTTACAACTTGACTTTTCTAATCATACATCAATCTGTTGAGCATGCACGTCATGTTTTCAGTATATGTTGGGAGAGAGGGAAAATGAATCTTACAAAGTGACAACTATAATTACAAGACCAACTGATTTTCCATATTAGTGTTCAGTGATAACATTTACTACTTTGGCTTGCTATACTGAATCTTAAATCTGCTCCTAAACTGATTATTTTAGTAAATCATTGTTTAGTTTGTTGGATAATCTCTCTCTCCATCTCTATCTCTATCTCTCTCTGTGTGTGTACTTTATTTTCTTCTTTGCCTAAGAAAATATATTTCTTTGAGTAATTAAAATTTTGTCTTGTTTGGACGTACCACATTTAGTAGAGTGTAGCTGCCATCACATGCAGGGATATGGTTGGTACTTAAGATAAACTTCTTTAAAATAGATTAGTATTCTATTTACTAAAAGAGTTTTGTTTACGTAGATGGCTTTTCCTGGCTCCACAGAATCAAGGTGGCAATTGATATTGCACATCTGCTCGAGTTTTTGCATTATCATCATAAACCGCAATACCTAGTTCGCAATATTAGTTCTGCACATATAATGGTTGATCAGGTCAGATCTGGTGTCCATGTACTTAGTGCACTTAGCTTTTCAGTAATTTTGTTCTGAAGAATTTTTTAATAAGAATTAAACATGGTATTATGTTATGCTTAAACTCAGGATTATAATCCAGTACTATTCGATTTTTGTATGCTAGTTGGTGGGGTTTTTGGTGATGAGCAACCAATCGCACATAAGTTTGTACTTGGAGCGCCAGGCTATATTGATCCGATGATTATAAATTTCGGTATGTCAACATAATATTGTATTTATAATCTTTTCCAAGCCTAGAGTTCATTACCTATGTCATCAGTGCATTTCTTAATTGCCAGTGCTTTTTTTCTTTTCTTTTTCCATCTATTATACAATGGTAAATAAATTGTGGGCAAACGAGGAATGTCAAGTGAAAATATCAACCCAAAAAGGTGAGTAAATCATTATGATTACTCATAAAAGCGTCCTTGACCTCTTTTTTTTTTTGGGAATCCATGGTGCTTATTGTGGGAGGAAACTTGTGTTCAAAAAACTCTAATCCTAATATCATACTATTGTTATGTGGTTCGCTTTATGAATATGACATAGTATCAAAATTTCTCGTGTTGCAAACATGTATGAATCATAGTGGTGAAGATCGAAGTGACTTGATGGTGCAAAGGAATTGTAAAATCTCAAAATAAGTAATTAATTTCAATTCATTTTGGCTATGAAAGGTCATTTGCTGTTGATTGTGGAAGAGAGGTGGAAAAAAAGGAAAAATTATTGATGATGTTAAGCAAGAGAAAGAGAGAGCCCCTTGGTTGAGAGAGAGATGGTGGTTGTATTTTTGCTCTAATAAAAGATGGTCTTCTTCATTCTGGGTGCAACTTACTTATTGCATACAAGAATATTCTTCGACCTTGACATTTTCATCTCAATGTAATACTTCCATAAAGTTCGAGAGCCTATCCAATGAACGTATCGAAAGCAAATCCACATATTGGAGATCATATACAATAAATATGTAAAGATTATTTTACCTCTAATGGAGTATCAAATAGTTCATAGGACCACTTATGCTATCTATCTTACGGATGAAAGGATCTTCAAATCTAACAGAGCTAGAACGGTCCCTTCTGAAAAATACTTGAATAAAATTTTAATTTCCATATATCTCCACATTATTTTTTGGAGGTCCATATTAGTATAATTAAATTCATGTGCATATATAAATATACCTTGTAGAAGTCGAAATAAAATATTTGGTGGGCGGTGGGCCCCCAAGTTTTATCCGGGCCAAAGATGAACATAGGCTGAATTGATTTGTATAATTTGGTTTGGATATCTGACTATTTTGTGTCTATTAATATATGAAAGAGTTGGGATTTGGGGGCGGTCCACCCAAGTTTAAAATCCTTTTAAAGATCAAGTAAAAGAAACTAAGATAACCAATATAACCTAACTAATTCACTATTAGAGATAAATTGAACCCTCTACAGTCAGATGCTTCAATTGGAAGGACTACAGTGATTCGAACTTCTCTTGATGTGAGAAGTTCTAAATAATTGAACTGTATGCAATTTTTTTTGAAAATTTGAAGTCCTGCTGAACATTGGGACTTTGAGCAGAGAAATTAAAAAACAAAAAACTACAGCAAACACTTTCGTTTTTATCATAAGCTTTCTTAATTGCATGAGGTTTGTAGCCCTTTCATTGGACTTCCAAAACTTGTATACCTACCCTAGACACTGTGTCATTCCATATTGTTTCTGGTTGTTTGCGCTTCATGTTTTGTTTGTCTAATTCATTTTATTCCAATCTAGAGTACGACATCACATGATTGTTTACTTGACTCCAATTTGGTCTTTTTCTGAGATTTTAACTATTTTGAGGAATATTTGAAGTAATTAATTTATTAATGAAAAATATATATATGTAATTAATTTTCTTCAAGCTGATTTTTTACTTTCTTGTTTCGTAATATAATAGTTTCTAATCTTTTGATCTCTTTATCTGATTTTGAGGTGTGGTCCCTCCTTTCTCTTGTGCTTTTTCTTGTGAACTCTCTTACTTATTATATAAAGGCCCTTTTGGTAACTCCCCTACCAAAGTACCAAGTGCTAAAAACTGGAAACTTTCAGTGGTTATCTATCTAGTGTTTTGATAATGGACTGTGAGTTGTCTTTAAGAAAAATGTTTTCCATTTAGAAAGTGATATAAATTTTCAAGGTCATAATCCACACTTAACAAGTTTTTTGATAGGTATTTTTTAAGTGAATTTGGATTTGCATGTTGATCCTTAACTTTGATTTCATCAAATTAAAAAATTTCATCCTAGATTCCTAGTATAACTTAGCCCTGAAGTTTTTGTTACTTATCAAACAGCAGCTAAAGTAAATTAGAACACTTGCTATTTGGTATGAACAAGAGAATTGACAATTATTTTTTCAGTAGAGAATAAGGAATGTATGAAGTGATCTTTCTTCCAATTGTATATGATTGATATGTTTATTGTTGTTATTGATATCGTTGTTATGATTTTTATGTTATTGTCAGTGTCAATTCCATTCTTGCTAGATTTTACATATTTTGAATGAATTGATTTTAGTTTCTAGAAAGATGAGAACCTTCAAATGGTACTCTTACTGTACGATTGTATCTTTTGCATGAAAAACTACCTTGATTGGGTGATTGTAGCCATTCATTTATTTATTTATTATAATTTATGTTGTAGTTGCTTTGTTTTTTAGCTTCTACTAACTTTTTGTGTTTTGGCATCTTTTCAGTTGTGTGATATATATATATTTTTCGTTATTAAAAAAAAAAACCCTTCAACAGGTAAATGGTGGAAGGTACACGACATCTTCTCGTTTGGCACTGTGCTTTTGGAGCTCATATCCAAAAGACCCTCTGAGATCAAGAAACCTGTACACTGTTGGGCTGAAGCCCAATACAATTTGAACAAGCAGAAGAAATCATTATTTGGCTGCTTTGCCCTCTCAAAGAAGTTCTCTCTCGTGCACAAAAGCTTTGAAGAAGATTTGGGGTTTAGTCAACACGATGGATATAAAATTACTGATCTGGCAATGCGCAGTGTGGAAGGCAATGGCGTACGTCCATCAATGAAGGAAGTTGTTCAAACCTTGGCGAGGTTACATGCTGTTTGTCGTCACGGTCACCGGGTTTATTAATATGATGCTCTGTAGGTGAATAATGAAGGTGTTCTCTATTGCTAGAAAATTCAGTTACCTTGTTACAGTAATATACTGTTCTCCAAGCTCTAATGTCTTGATACTGGAAAACTCTTTTCATTTCAACAAGCTTTATGTTATATTTACCTACTTGAATCTAATTTTTCTTTCCCTATATGAGTGACTGATATTTATGTACTGTTTTCCTTCTAAATTATTCATTAAAAGTATAGTAGTTGTCCACTTTATTTATTTATAGGTTTTTAAAAAACTGAAAACCAGATAAGTTTGTGTATAGTATTCTGATTTTCGGTTCTTTAAAAATTAATAAGCCGAAAAAAAAGTCCTACCAAAATAGTACAGAAAATTTGATTACAGATTTTGATTTGATTTCTTATTTACAGATTTTGTTATTATTATTTTTATGGTACTTAGAAGACAACAAAAGAATAAACTAGTAATAAACTTAATTTTATTTAAGAGTAAATGATAGGGAGACCAAAATAATTTTATCTAACATGTTTTTGCTCAACTTATCTACTTAAATAATTTTTAAAAAATAATAACAAATGACAAGTATAGCCAATCATGTCAGATTCGGTGTTAATTCGGGCACTATTGTAACTTTTATAAGCATGGTGTGATTATGAATTTTGAATTGAAACAGAGGTTTAATGATATTTATTTTATTTTTGAATTGGTGTTTAGAGTTCTTTGGTCTAATGGGTTTATTGGGTAATAATCAAACAGGGCAATTAAACGGTTCAATTGCTTCCAGTGGGAAAGATCCTTGCAAAACGTGGAGCAATCCATATATGAAATTTTTTTCTCTCAAATTCCAGATTTTGATCAGATATGGTGGCTTTCAATTGTTTCTACAGCCATGTCCTATACGACTCCGCATTGTGCTTTTAGTTTAAAATATTAATTTTGGTGATGGGACTGAAGAGAGGCATGAAAACTGATTTGGGGTTTCTTCATCATGGGAGAAGAGTGAGAAATTATGGAAGACCAATAGCCCACAACTCGCACAAATCATTGGCCAAAGGCGGATTTAGGAGTGGGCTTGAGTCCACCCAAAATAATAATAATAATAGTAATAATAATAATTTACTAGAGTACTAATCCACCCCAGAATAGATTAGTCCACCCCATTATGTATTTCTGGATCCGCCCTTGTCAGTGGCCTATCAAATCCTGATCAAGGTTTAGGTTTAGGGGGAAGTTGCTGGCGTTGAGACGATCATCCTCTTCGGTCAGGTTTTCCGTTCACCTCTGTTCACGTTCTGCTATACACTGGTGAGATCATATAGATTATGCGAGGGTTTTGATTTTCCTTGAAGAATATCTTATTTGTAAGCCTCTACTTGAGCTAGAGAAGTATACTTGTAACCCCATTATTTTTCGTAGTAGAATTATTTTTCGAAGTTGGCCCATGATTTTTTTCACCCTTCAATTTGAGGGTGTTTCCACCTATATTCTAGTTTTTATTGTGTGATTGATTTTATTTATTGCTCTATATTTGTTAATCTTAGAAGTTTGCACAGTGAGGGAAAAGTTTCAGTTTTGGGTATTTCATATTTGGCTTTGGTATTGTGTTTGTTACATTGCCCTATTATATATATTTTTCCCCAACAAAGTGGTATCAGAGCCTTAGTCGGCAATTTTGGTTTGTGCAGACATGGAGGTTAACATGAGTAGAATGATCAGTTTGAGTGGTAGCAATTGGCAATTGTGGAAAGGAAAAATGGATAATCTTCTTTATTGTAAAAAGTATCATGCTCCTATTTCAAGGTGAATCGGCAAAGCCGGCGGCTACAAATAAATTAGATTGAGATTTGTTGAACAGACAGGTTGTTAGGTATATACGCCAATGGGTGAATGATAGTGTTTACCATCACATATCTAATGAGACCTTTACACACTCTTTTTGGGAGAAATTAGAGAAGCTATATGAGATAAAAACTGCTGCAAATAAAGCTTTCCTAATGAGGAAACTTATGAACCTAAAGTACAAAGAGTGGACTCAAATTGCAGAGCACTTGAATGATATGCAGAACATTGTTAATCAGATTTATTCTATGAAGTTTCCTCTTTATGATGAGTTGTAGGCCTTATTACTTCTCAGTTCTTTACTAGACAGTTGGGAAGACACTTGTAGTATCTCTAAGGTACTCAGCCCCAGATGGGATTGTTTCAATAAATGTGGTTAATTGTAACCTATTAAATGAAGAAATAATAAGGAAAGCCTTAAGGTTCTTCATCCACACAATCAGTGGCTCTTGTTACAGAGTAGCGGGGTAGAAGTTAGAGTAAAGGTCACAATAATTGTGGCAAGTCAATGAGCAAGTCCAAGAACAAGAAGGACATTCAGTGCTATCATTATAAGAAGATGGGCCACATGAAAAAGGATTGCAGAAAATTAAAGAAGGAATAATAAAAAGAAAAATGAGACAAAAAGGTAGAAAATCAAGAAACTATTGTAGCCACTTCTGAAGACATACTTGTTTTTTGTGATGAAGATGCTATCAATTTCACTTGTCAAGATGCTAGTTGGGTAGGTGACAGTGGTGCCTTGTGATACCCCTGGATTTCCAGATGTGGGTTGGCCAGGCCCACGCCCGACTACCCGAGGATATCAAACCAATTAGCAATAAATGAACACAGAATACAATTAGGATAAACAGGAATAAATAAAATTTGTTGAAAAGAAACTAGAACGATAATCCCAAAAACTGAAACCTCAGAATAAATTTTATAAATAAAGAATTATTCTGATACATCCGACTTCTCCATTTTTAATACAACTCGGGAATCCATCTGAAGGACCCCTAATAAACTCCAACACTGGAAAAATAACAACTGAAGAACCTAATGCTAAACCATGAAGAAAACTCCTTCATCGTCAGAAGAATGAGTAACCGTCTCTGCTCAGCACGAACAAGCTCTACAACCTGGAACCGTCCATTACTTGAAAAATAATAGTGGGTCAGGCCCACGAACAAGTTCTAATTTAACTACAATCTATACAAAGAACCGATACGCAGATACACCCTAGATACCTCACAATACCTATTTAGTCCATAAGTATATATATATCCACACCAAGGACATTCACTGGACTACAATAGGGGTCTCAACCTGAATAGAAGTCATCATGCGAAAACGCACCCAAAGGTGGGCATGAGTACCTAGACCTAACAGGGTATACCTCAACCTACTATAGCCAGTTACGCATCCACTGCATATATGCACCCTAACCAACAATCCTGAGATTCAAACTCATATCGCAGTACCATAATTTATAGATATAAATTCCCATCCAAACCAATGTAGTGCCGCTCAACTGTTTATTGCCATGATACGACATAAAATTAGGATTTAAATGTTTTAATTAAATTCCTATCCTTCCTATTAACAAAAAATATAAACAACCATCCAATATGTCGTTCAACTGTTTTAGTTGACAGGATATGAAACCATGTAGGATTTAACTGTTTTAGTTAATCCATTCCGTATGTATGAATAGGTTGGAATTAGCGTTTTGATCTAATTCGTCCCTCCGTATGTCATTGTCCCATACCGGTACATACTATGCATATGATCCGTAAAAGATGCAACATTTTAAGCAGTACATCAAACAGTATCCACCTAATCCAAGTAGTTAATAAATGCAGAATTTAAACCATTCATCAACATCCAATCCAGAATCCATTCACATAACTTAACGAGACTAAGTTTAATAGTTCATCAAATTAAAGTCCAGCATCCATCCAGTTAATTGACAGAGAATACATAATTAATTCTTCAATTAATTCCAGGCCATCACCCAATTAGATTGACAAGACCCAAGTATCAATTTAACAATTTAGGTAACCCAAGTATTTGCATAATAGTGCTTAATATTACTGCAGTTACAATCCCAGCTTAAATCCATGTATTGTAAAACAGAATTAGCATTTCAGCAGTTAACATCCAAGGTATGCCTAGAGTAAACTTGATAACTAACTGACCCTAGCATGTAACCAAAAATAAGATTTATAACCATACTAGATCCCACCGGATTGCTAAAATTAAACTTAGGCAATTTAAGTTTTCTTCCATCCATTAGCCGTATAAAAAAAAAAATGCATAAATTTTATACGGTTTGTTCCATTAATTTAGGGGTAAACCTTGATCAATTCAAGTCCTATTAACACCTAAAATTAACTTCTTAATCATTTTGAGTAGTCCTAGAATTTTTCCAGAATAGTTCAGTTCCATCTGTCCGTTAACAGTATGTTAAATTGTATAGTTTTATACTGTCCATCCTTTAGTGTAGAGACATAAATTATGCAACAAGAGGCTTTAACCACACTTGAAATTAGTATTAAGAAGCCCCGTATGCTCACCACACAGTCCAGACCAAATTAAAAACATCCAAACATCACCAAAAACTTCATAAAATCAATCTTCGTGAGAGACTGCTCCAAAACCAAAAAGGAGAAGGCTCCAAAACAAAAAGAGAAGGCTCTAAAATAGAAGGAGAATGCTCTAAAGCAAAAAGGAGAAGGCTCCAAAAAAAAGAGGATAAGGCTCTAAAATAGAAGAGAAGGTTCTAAACGAAGGAGAAGGCTCCAAAAAACAAAAGAGAAGGCTCCAATAATTCCTGGAGCTGTCTCCAAGAGGGGAGAGCCAGCTCTACCTTTCCTAAAGCCGGCTCTATAATGCGGGGGGGGGGGGGGGGGGGGGAGCCGGCTTTTGAGAGCCGTCCACGATTCTGTGAATTCTACGACCTTCGTCCACTACTCCGGCTGCTTCTAACCCTCTCTGTTTATTTTAAACCTGAACCTAGATGTCCCAAGTATGTCCAGTATCATCCAGATTCATTATTCATACCGAATTGCATTACTAAAATCCTTTAACTCTTACCGATTATAACATGCTTATGAAAACTACTATTGTAACCAAACCTTTAAAAATCATCACAGAACTAATTCAAGACAAAGATATGATTAATTTGACATATAAAAACATGCGCAATTCAGTTATTGATCTATTAAAATCCTAGAGCATACCTAGGTGCACAGAACACAAGCCAAAGGGAAGGAGGAAGAAAAGAACTTGCCTATGATTTCAGTTAAAATCCCGGCGTCGTGTCCACTGTTCTGGCAACACCGAGTTACTGTCTAGCCTCCTTCTACTTCTGCTCTTCCTTTCTCTTAGGTCTGACTTTGAAGCCTCAGTCGGAAACCTCACAGACTTATTCTGTTTCTCTTAAACCCTCACTCTGTATCTCTCTGTGTTTTGATACGTGAATAGGGTTTTCTAACCCTTCCTTCAGACTATAACCATATATATATAGGCACAGATAAAACCTAATTCCAATGCTAATCCGCGACAAAAACCCTAATCTAAATTAAACCCTAGTCGGCCCATAGGATAAAACCCTTGTTAGAAACTTTGTTGCTTTCACCTACAGAACTTCTAATAGTTTCAGTTATGAAATCCCTAAAGACTTTATTAACGTAATTAAATAATTAAACCTCTATATTAATAAATCAAGGACACACAAATAATAAAAACAATTCAGATAATTTAATTAAATCAAGTAATACAAATAAAGCAAATAATGCCATTAAATAATTAATTCCAATTAAATAGAATAATTAATCACGTAAGGCAAATTCAAATACACAATTAACAATTAAATCAAATAGAAATAAAACAATTAAACACAAAAGCAAATAGACACAAAAATCAATTAAAAATGCACAAAAATAAACATTAAATTCCAATTTTATCCTTTTGGAAAATAGGGGTATTACATGCCTCCATTCATGTTACCTCTAGGAAGGATTTATTTTCATCTTACATAACAGGTGACTTTGGTAGTGTGAATATGGGAAACGATGGTATGCCTAAAGTTGTTGGCAAGGGTGATGTTTGTCTAGAAACCAATATTGGTTGCAAGTTGATACTCAAGGATGCAAGACATCTTCCAGACATCCGGATGAATTTCATTTCTACAGGTAAGCTTAATGATAAGGATTACAGTAATCACTTTGGTAATGGGCAGTGGAAGTTCACAAGAGGCTCTATGGTGGTGGCCAGAGGAAAGAAGACATATACACTCTACGTCATACAAGTAAAGCTCAACAGAGAGTTGGTGAATGTAGTGGAGAGTGATACCTCTACCGAATTATAGCATATGAGGATTGGACACATGAGTCAGAAGGGACTTGACATTCTAGCCAAAAACCGGCTCCTTCCAGGCATGAAAGGTATGCCTTTGAAAACTTGTGAACATTGTTTGGCTGGAAAAAACACAGAGTATCTTTTCAAAGAACTCCATCATCTAAAAAGTCTAATGTATTAGACTTGATACACTCTGAAGTTTGTGGTCCCATGAAAGTTAAAACACTTGGTGGTGCATCATATTTTGTTACATTTATTGATGATTGTTCCAGAAAAGTATGGGTTTATATTCTTAAATTTAAAGACCAAATGTTAGATATTTTTAAGCAATTTCAAGCCAGTGTTGAAAGAGAGATAGGAAAGTCCTTGAGGTGTATCCGGACAGACAATGGTGGTGAATACAGGGATCCATTTAGTGAGTATTGCAAAAGTCAAGGCATTCGACATCAAAAAACAACACTAAAGACTCCACAGCATAATTGTGTTGCAAAAAAAATGAACTGGGCCATTGTAGAGAGGGTGAGATGCATGCTGTCACATGTAAGGCTGCCAAGGTTTTACTGGGGTGAGGCACGGTTGACTTAATTAATTTATCTCCTTCAACTCGTCTACTGTATGATTTCCCAGAAAAAGTATGGAAAGGGAATGATGTCTTATACAATCACTTGAAGGTGTTTGGGTGCAAGGCATTTGTGCACATTCCCAAGAATGAAAGATCAAAGCTTGATGATAAGACCAAATAGTGTATTTGTCTCGGATATGGACATCATGAGTTTGGGTAGAAATTGTGGGATCCAATTAATAAGAAAATTGTGAGAAGCCGAGATATTGTATTTCTCAAAGATAAAACCATTGAAGACATTGAAAAAGCTGAGAAGAATGAACCGCATGTTGATGCTTTGATTGATTTGGATCTAGTTCTAACACCACAATAGATGACGATGCTGGGGAAGATGTTCAGAATGATGAAGCTGTTACCGAAGATGTTGAAACTCTCACAAATGTCGATGAACCAGCAATTCAAGAAGAGCATTTACCAGCAAAACCACCAGCTCCAGAGACTGTTCAGTTGAGGAAATCCACTAGAGAGAGGCAGCCCTCTAAGAGGTATCATTTTAGTGAGTTTGCATTTCTTATTGATGGGGGGGACCAAAAAATTACTAAGAAGCAATGGCACATGAGCAGAAGGGAAAATGGTTAAAAGCCATGTAATGGGAGATGAAATCCTTGCATGAGAACCATACTTATGAGCTGGTGAAGTTACCTAAGGGATATAAAACAATAAAGAACAAATGGGTGTACATGTTAAAGACTGAAGAAAATAACCCAAGTCCAAGGTATAAAGTAGAAATATAGTAATTTATACTCAAATTTAAATCAACAAAGCCTTAGATAAGTAAATAGGAGTACTAGGTTATTAACACCATAATAGCCAAGTAATCTTATTCACTTGTGATATTAATGGTTCTCTTACTATGCATGATGGAACGTTGATTTTCTTATTTCAAATGAGTGCTACTTTTTTTGTTTGGAAATTTTGTGTATGTGGAAGGGGTGATTATAGGTGTAAAATGTGTCATATAAGGCCAAATATTAATGGAACCCCTTAGGAATTAGTGGGGATAGGAGAAGAGGATTCCAATATAAGATCATAGGGTGGGATACTTAAAGTCTTTACCATTTAAGCAACACCACCACACTTAGTGTTATTGAATTTTGTATGAGTTCATATTAAAAAAAAAAAAAAAAAAATCACTTTAGGCAAAATAAAAAAAAGGAAAAAAAAATCACCATTGAATTGTTGCAGGGACGAACCTAGTAAAGGGATCAACGGGAGCATCCCCCACTGAGTTTCAAAATTTCCTATATTTATGGTAATATAGTAGCTTATCTATATCTATACTCCAAATGGAGAAGATGATTGAGAATAACATTTTATAAGAATGAGTTCACATATAATAGGTTGCATGGGTATTTTAGACACTAAAAAGGATAATTTGGTTTTTTAATTTCTCACATGGATCAATTTATAGTGTTGTAAAGTGTTTTAATGGTAAACTACAGATGGGTGAGTTTGATTTATTTTGGAATAGCTGAGGTAGGTTATGTGATGATTTAGGTATGTTTGCTATGTGTTTTGTTTAGATGTTTTTTATTTATTCAAATACTGTAATTGTGTGTAGTGGAAAAAAACACGTCTCGTAAAAAAAGAAAAAATATTTATAGTACCAAAACGTTTTGTAAATAGTAGTCAAAAGTCAAAACACAAATTTAATTTGTTTTTTTACATGTAATCGTAATGTAGCCATGAATAGTCCCCAAAAAATGAAGAACACTTAAATGACATTTTTAAACTTCCCATTATATTTTTTTAACTTGCAATACTTTTTTTTTTTATCAAATATGTTTTTATGTTTTTCTTTTCAAAAATTTTGTAACAAATAAATATTACTAAACATGCTTTTGATTACTATTTAAATTTCATACACAAAAGTATTTGTTTTGTTTCAAGTCAAGTGTTGACTAACTTGACTTGAACTTTTACAAGTTCACAGGTGTGGAACGTAACACTAGGCTCCGTTTGTTTGCATGCAAAACAATTTTTTTTCCAGGTGTTTGGTTATCGTAAAATAATTACGGAGAAAAAAAATAATATTAGTAAAACATAACAAACACAACTTACCCATCAATTTTCAGTAAGGTATTTTACGCGCTATACTCGATAGACTCGATCTCAACCTAGACATTTGCCAAATATCAAAAAATAAAAAATTTTAGAAATATTTTACGTATCAATTTTCGGTAAGTTATTGCTAAATGAATTCAACCTCAATCTCTACCTATACGTTTGCCAAATACCAAAATTTTAAAAAATATTTTACCTGAAAAATGAAGAAAAAAAAATCGAAAATCGTTGAAACAATTGGAGTTTAAAACAAAAACGCAAGAACAAAACTGGTACTAGTTTGGGTGTTATATGACAAAAATCGATAGTTCAAGGTCTTAATTAGGCAGGCCGAAACTCAATTTATAGCATAAACAGAACGTAGCATAGGCCCAAGTTATTTGTGTCTGAACTGGGCCGGTTATTTCAGAGCTTGAGCGGAGATTGTTGTTTGTTCACCCCAATGTATACACACACACACACACACACACACACACACACACTAGTAAAGACGCATGGGTTCTGCCAACGCTACAAATGAATTGAAGCTGGTTGTGAGAGAAGGTGCGGACAAAAGGAAGACCTAACCCTAAATTTCATATCAATTAAAATTAAATAGGTAATTATTTAATTAAAATTCAATCAATATGCTTTAAATCATTAAATAAATTTATTAATTAAAATTAAATAAGTAATTATTTAATTAAAATTCAATCAAAATGTTTCAAATCATTTATAGATAAAATAATAAAATAATTTACCAAATAATAAAATAAGTTACCAATTAAAATAAATCCTATTATGCTTGGAATTCTTTAATATTTACTTATTAATATAAAAAATTTAATTAATTAATATAAAATGAATAACAATAAAATAGTTCTATAAATAAAATGAATTAAAATAAAAGAGATTCTATAAATAAATTGAATTAAAATAAAAGAGTTTCTATAAAACTATTAAAACAACTAAAACAAGTTACGATGTTTCAAATTATTTATAAATAAAATAATAAAATAATTTACCAAATAATAAAATAAGTTATCAATTAAAATAAATTCTCTAAGTTACCAATTAAAATAAATCCTATTATATTTGGAATTCTTCATTATTTATTTATTAATATAAAAATATTTATTAATATAAAATGAATAAAAATAACATAGTTTTTATAAATAAAATGAATTAAAATAAAAAAGATTCTATAAATAAAATGAATTAAAATAAAAGAGTTTCTACAAAACTATTAAAACAACTAAAACAAGTTAAGATGTTTCAAATCAGTTATAGATAAAATAATAAAAAATATTACCAAATAATAAAATAAGTTACCAATTAAAATAAATCCCATAAGTTGCTAATTAAAATAAATCATATTATGCTTGAAATTCTTGACTATTAATTTATTAATATAAAAAAATATTAATTAATTAATATAAAATGAATAAAAATAAAAGAGTTTCTATAAATAAAATGAATTAAAATAAAATACTTTTTATAAAACTATTAAAACAATTAAAACAAGTTGCATATTAAATTAAAATAGGTAATTATTTAATAAAATAATTTACCAAATTATTAATTAAAATTAAATAGGTAATTATTTAATTGAAATTCAAGTAAGATGTTTCCCATCATCATTTATAAATAAAATAATAAAATAAATTATTAATTAAAATAAATCCTATGCTCGAAATTCTTTTAAAGTTAAAACAAATTTATTTTGATTTTGATTGATCTGGTTCAAAATTCTTTATTTTATTACTCACTTAATATATACCCCACACACACTACAGACGGCTGCTAAAGCTACAAATTAATTGAAGTTTAGAGAGGTTGTTTGTTCACCTCAATATATATACACACACAGGTGAGCAACGTTTGATATTCGTTCAATATGTTGAATTTGTATATTGCGATCGCCTTGTGTTACTGGACTTTTATTATTTTCCGAATCTTGATTTGATTGATCATCTAAGCTTGTCGATTGTCTTTTTTCTTGTTTCATTATTTTCGTTCTCTTATAGTAGTTGACGTACTGATTTGGGAAAAAGAGAGAGGGTATAATTTGGTTTTTATTTTCCCTTTGAGCTTTTAGTCTCTTCAATCTGAATCATGTCTCTAAAATGTTTCACAGGATTGAAAATGTGCCTTGAATCTTGAAATTAGAGGTGTTGAAGATGGATTCTGTGCAACCCGGATCTAATCTGACTTCCTGAATAAAGAGAAGAAAAAGTGATCCTACAAATACCGGTGTGTTACCGGTGGAGTAGGCTCCGACGAACAAGTCAGTGTGAATGATAATCTCTCTGGAGATATCGAGATATTGAGTTAGGGTTTTTTTGCCTACCTCCAAACGTCGATTAGCCTTCCCTATTTATAGGACTTGGGTCAGGATGTTACGTAGCATCCACGTCGTCCTTAATCCTTATCATAATCTGTTGGCCTAATCCTTATCGTATTTTGCAATTCTTATCGTAATCTGTAACCCTTATCTTAGTCGTAGTCCTTATCTTAGTCTGTAGAGCCTATCTCAATCTTATGAGATAACGCGTTACTTTAACGATCTTCCCCTATCCACGGGTAATTAAATTATAATCATCATTTGCCCCCCATTTCGGAGGATTGCTTGTCAAACCACCGAAACGTTAATTCCCAAATATGACATAATAACAAATAGCTGGAATTGTAGAACCGTTCACCTTGTATTTCTACAATAAGTTGGTTTGATTATGAAATAGTAGAGCCTTATCCATTGCCTTTGAAATATTTGTCGTAGTGCCTCATTGGCAGGACCGTAGTGCCACATTGACAGTTTGTATATATGGCAGGCTGCCATGCTGGCAGCCTACCTTTTGGCACACAGGTAACTCATGCAGGGCTACCAGTGTGGTTGTCCTATTCGAACTCCGAATCCTATTCTACCTTGTAAAAGTAAAATAGCCCGCAAAATAACCCGCTGAGAGCTGCTTGTCCCTCACGAAACAGATTTCTATTAGAATTCCACCAGAAATACTTTCCGTATCTGTTTACGTTCTTCTGCTATAAACCGAGATGGTTCGAGTAAAATTCATTCAAATTAGTTCCATCATCTAGAAAGCCAGGTAGTGCCAGTCGTAGTGATGTGGTAAGTTCCATGCCCTCGTTTTCTTCCTGCTTCTATTTAATTTGTTGTTGCTTTTTCCTCCAACTCAGTATACCAAGACCAAAGTTAGAAAATTTTATAGGTCACTGTGAAGCTAGGCTCTTGCATACAGTAGCGTGTGTTACTGCCAGCATGTTTTACCCAGAATCTAACACTATGTCAGACGAGGAACACCGCCAGTCTGATTCGGCTCCGTCAGAGACACATCTGGTATAGGATATAGCAGGCTCCCTTACCTCACAGGATCTGGATCGGATCAGGCAAACTTATTCAATTCCAGACAGTGTTGCTCTCAGACTTCCTTCACTTGATGATAGAGCGTCCTCCTTTTACCCAACTGAGATTTGTTTCTATGAGTCTGCTTTCATTGCCGGATTACGTTTTCTAATCCCTCTTTTTATTAGGGAACTGTTGCGTCACCTTAATCTTGCTCCGACTCAACTCTCCCCGAATGCCTGGAAAACAATGATGGGTTGTTTAGTTCTGTGGTGAGCTTGTTGTAATTCCTCGCTCACTATCCAAGAGTTTCTTCATTGCTACATTCCCAAAAGGGGTGACTGGCTGTACTTCTCCCCACGGGACAGAATTCTTATCTCTGGAATTCCCCTTAAGCACAAACCATGGAAAAACAGTTTCTTTTTCGTTTCTGGTGATGGCTGGGAGTTCTTTCCTGAAGAAAGTGCTTTCCTACGAATAGGGACTTCCATTCCTCGTGCGTGCTGTAATCAGAATTCCACCGGTGAGTTGTCCATAATGATACCCTCTTATGTTTTAAAACTCAAAGTAAATTTTGTTTGAGTTATTAATAGAGTTGTTGTTCTTTTTGGTGTTAAAGAGACTGCCGTTTCATCTGATGATCTCCAGCGAATAAAGGAAGCCTTTAACTACCCAGTGAGGGACTGGCCTTCCCTCGTGACACCTCAGACTTTGTTTACCCATGGGATTGGTCCTCAGCCAGTTGGCAAGTCCTCTGTAACTATATCCTGAAAACTTAATAAGAGGCTTCTAGCTCAGTTCAAAGAAGGCTCAAGTGACTTCCCACCTACTTTCCCCGCCAAGAGGGAAAAAAAGAAGCCTACTATTGCAGTACCAAGGGTCTTACTTGTTTCAGTTGTTTCTCCACACGAATCCAACTCGCAATTCCCTCATCAGCTTGTGGATGGGACTATGCCACTCCTCACTGAAGCAGCGGTACTCCCCTCAGATCCCTACTTTTCAGCAGCATCTGTTCTAGGCAATGCTCAACTTGCTTTTAAGAAGATAAGCGAGTCTTTGTCGAAGGAGGATATGATGTATCTGAATTCACGCCTCCAACTGAGATTGTAGACCGACTCATGCATGATCTCGCACGGGTTAACTCTCACACCATCCTCTGTTTTTATTTAGCTTTTCTTTTCCTCTTCATTGTAACTTTTTATTCCCACGTGTGTACAGGTGAATACACACGCGTATTACTTGTCGTGTCTAGCTGTAAAAGGAGGAGAGCATTACACCAATATGTTGGCTTCTACTCGCTCCCAACACCAAGCCGATTTACAAGTGGAACGTGATAAACATGAGGTTGTTCTACAAGTAATGCGTGCTGAGTTAGAAACCAGAACGAGCTTGTCATGCATCTTATGTGCAAAAACTCAACAAGGAGATGTCCCAGAAACTAATGGTGGAAAGAGCCAATGCAGTGGGTGAGTTTAAAGCCTCACCCACCTTCAAGGAGATTATGTTGAAGGCCTACTTTGACGGCTTCGAAGATTTTCAGAATCGTGCTGCTTTTGAATTTGCAGACCAAGACTTCTCTGTCATTCAACTAGATGAAGCGAGTGATTCCGAATAGGATAGATGTGTAGCCATTCATTTATTTGCTCCCATGTTTCTCTTTGTGCTTGAAACTTCTCTTTCTTTACAATCAGTTTCCATTTATATTTGTAGGGTTGATAAGTAGGAAGGACAGTTATGTTTTGCCATTGCGACTGCCGCATTATGTTATTTTATTGACATCTTTGGTCGGCTCGTCCCTTTGATAAGGAAAGTAGATTAAGACGAGTTTTACTCAGCTCGTCTATGTAATGAGGTAAGTAGATGTATACGAGCTTCACTCAGCTCCCCCTTTAACAAGGGAAGTAGATTACTATGAGCTTCACTCAGCTCACCCTTTAACAAGGGAAGTAGATTGCTATGAGCTTCACCCAGCTCACCCTTTAACAACGGAAGTAGATTATTATGAGCTTCACCCAGCTCACCCTTTAACAAGGGAAGTAGATTGCTATGAGCTTCACCCAGCTCACCCTTTAACAAGGGAAGTAGATTATTATGAGCTTCACCCAGCTCACCCATTTAACATGAATATCTTAACATATCAAAATGATAATGAATTATTTGAAACAACTGATCCAAGTAGGGAACACTTTATTAAAGCCAAAGTTGATAACAAGGCTATTGAAGACATTCATTCGTAGAGAATGAAGTAATTATTGCAACTAGAAGTATTAGCAAAAATAAATAATAAATTGAGACTAAACTGAAATTGTTTACTGATAATATTTCTTTAGATGCTCAACATTCCATGGGTGAGGCAATGGCTTTCCCTTTAAGTCCTCCAACCAGTATGTTCCTGGTCGCTGACATCGCGTAACTTTGTAAGGCCTTTCCCATTTGGGACCTAGTTTCCCTATGGTTAAATCCTTAGTTGCCTGAGTAACTTTGCGGAGTACTAAATCTCCTACTGAGAACCTCCTAGGCTTGACCCGAGCATTGTAATACTTGGAAACCTTCTGTTGATAGGTAGCCATCCTAATCTGGGCTAGGTATCTCCTTTCTTCGATTAGGTCCAAGTTTACTTCCAACTCCCTTTCGTTCTGCTTGGGCTCGTAGTGCTCCGTCCTAAAGCTTGTTAGGCCAATCTATATAGGTACTACTGCCTCACTTCCAAACGCTAAAAAAAAAGGGGTTTCCCCTGTGGGAGTCCTTGCAGTAGTACGATAAGCCCACAGTACACTCGGCAGCTGCTCAGGCCACAGTCCCTTTGCAGCATCAAGTCGAGTCTTGATCATCTGAAGGATTGTTCTGTTAGTGACTTCGGCCTGTCCACTCGCCTGGGGATGTCCAGGCGATGAGAAATGAATTTGAATCCCGAGCTCAGAACAAAAATTTTTGAAGTCAGAGTTATCGAACTGTTTTGCATTGTCTGTGACAATCACTCTAGGAATCCCAAATCTGCAAACTATTGATTTCCATACGAACTTCCTTATATTGTTCTCTGTGATCTTGGCCAGAGGCTTAGCTTCTACCCATTTAGTGAAGTAATCAACCATAACAATGGCATACTTAGTCTGCCCTTTGCCTTTGACGAGAGGGCCAATCAAGTCCATTCCCTATTGAGCAAATGGCCATGGTCCTGACATGGGAGTCATCTCTTCTGATGGTTGTCTCAGGATGTTGGCAAATCGTTGACACTTGTCGCACTTTTTAACGAAGTCAAGTGCATCTTTCTGCATGGTGGGCCAATAGTATCCTTGTCGGATGGCCTTGTTTGCAAGTGACTTACCCCCAGCATGGTTTCCACAAACTCCTAGGTGGATCTCCCTCAAAATGTAGTCAGCTTCCTCACTGGAAACGCATCGTAAATACGGCATGGAAAAGCTTTTCTTGTAGAGCACCCCTTTGATAAGCGTATACCTAGCTGCCCGCATCTTGACCTTTTGAGCTTCTGCTCAGTCTGTTGGTAGCACCCCATCCTTGATATATCTGATGATAGGATCTACCCATTCCACACTCAATATCGCTTGTTGCACTTCAATTTGTCTCTCCTGAGATATAGATGGTTCATCCAAATATTCCAGTGGTATATTCTTATTGATCTCAGGTTCTAATGCAGTAGCTAGCCGGGCTAAAGCGTCTGCTTTCCCATTCTCTTCTCGTGGTATTTAATGAATTGAGAATCTTTGGAAGTGATTCTTTAATTCCTTCACCTTTTGTAGATAACTCTTCATCTTCTCGTCTCATGCCTCATATTCCGCTTGAACTTGTTCAGCGACCAGCTGGGAGTCGGTGTACACCTTTAATTGCTCAACCCCTAGGGCGTTTGCCACTTTTAATCCTACTATCAAGGCTTCGTACTCTGCTTCGTTGTTGGTTACTTTGAAACCAAACTGAAGTGTGTACTGTATATTTTCTCCCTCTGGGGAGACAAGAACAAGCCCGGCTCCGCTAGCCTGAGCAGTAGATGACCCATCCACGAACAAGTCCCAGACTACTTCTGGGCCCATCTGCTCACTTAAACTTGGTTCTGTCAAAAATTGGGGTTGTTTCTCCTCTTCTCGAGGGGTAAACTCAGCTAAGAAATCAGCAAACACCTGAGCCTTTACTGCTGTTCTTGGCTTATACTGAATGTCGAACTCCCCTAACTCTACTGACCACTTCATCAGTCGACCAGAGCTTTCTGGCTTATGTAGGACCTGTCGAAGGGGTTGATCTGTTAGGACCACTATCGTATGTGCTTGAAAGTATGGTCTCAGTTTCCTGACGGACATAATTAAAGCAAAGGCCAACTGTTCCATCCTTGGATATCTTTCCTCCGTACCCCTAAGTGCTTTGCTCACAAAGTATACTGGCCTTTGGACCCCTTCTTCTTCTCGTATCAGAGCTGAACTGACAGCTGTCGTGGAGACTGCAAGGTATATGTATAGTTCCTCTCCCGGTATGGTTCGAGACAGTAGTGGGGGAGAACTAAGGTATTGCTTTAGTTCTTTGAATGCCTGCTCACATTCTGGGGTCCATTCAAAAGCCTTCCTTAGCACACGAAAGAAAGGTAGACACCTGTCAGTTGACCGAGAGATTAGCCTACTCAAGGCAGCAATCTTCCCTGTTAGTCGTTGTAGATCTTTGGTTGATCTTGGCGATCTCATGTCAATGACTGCTCGGATCTTCTCTGGATTGGCCTCAATTCCTCTTCTGCTTACCATATATCCCAAGAACTTTCCTGAGGAAACCCCAAAGGTACACTTGCTGGGGTTGAGTTTCATCTTATGACTCCTAAGAACCTCGAAGGTCTCCTGCAGGTTAGTCAAATGGTCTTCAGCTTTTAAGCTTTTCACCAATATGTCATCAACATATACCTCCATGTTTCTACCAATTTGATGCTTAAACATTGCATTCACTAGCCTCTGGTATGTTGCACTAGTGTTCTTGAGCCCAAACGGCATTACTTTGTAACAGTACAAACCTCTATCAGTGATGAAGGCTGTTTTTTCTCTATTTGAGGTGTACATAGATATCTGGTTGTATCCAGAATATGCATCCATGAAACTTAATAGTTCGTGTCCAGCCGTTCCCTCAATGAGCATATCGATTCTTGGGAGAGGAAAGCTGTCCTTCGGGCAAGCTTTGTTAAGGTCGGTGAAATCCACACATAGCCTCCATTTTCCATTTGCCTTCTTCACTAGGACCACATTTGCCAGCCAGTCGGGGTATTACACCTCTTGAATAAAGTCGGCTTTTAAGAGCTTTTCCACCTCTTCTGATATAGCCTGATTCCTTTCTGGAGCAAAAGTCCTCCTCTTTTGTCTGACAGGTTTGAAGTCAGGATTTACATTTAGGCGGTGCTCCATGATAGTGGGGTCTATACCCGGCATGTCTTCATGTACCCATGCAAATACGTCTTGATTCTTCCTGAGGAATTGAGTAAGTTCATCTTTGATACCTGGGGGAAGTAAAGACCCTATACTCACTTTTTTCTTGGGCTCACCAAGGATGACCTCTTCTAGCTCCTCTGTAGGTTCCGCTCTATGAAAGTCTGGTCTATCTTTCCCTTCCAGCCCTTCAATCGTAAATGCCTCTTGCGATTTTATTTTTCTAAGAGAGGCGACATAACATTCGCGATCCATTGTTTGGTCCCCTCTTATCTCTCCCATACCATATTCAGTTGGGAAACGCATCAGGAGATGGTAAGTGGACGTGATTGCTTTCATAGCATTCAATGTCGTTCTCCCCAGGATAATATTATATGATGATGGGCAGTCCACCACTACAAAGTCCACCATTACAGTGACCTGCTTTGGATTGGCTCCTGCAGTAACTGGAAGGGTAACTGCCCCCAGTGGATATACTTTGTCACCTGAAAATCCCACCAGTGGTGACTTCATGGGTCGGAGCTTCTCTCGGCCAATTTTCAATTTCTCGTACGCCCTAAGAAATAGTATGTCAGCCGAGCTACCATTGTCTATTAGTATTCGTCGAACAGTGAAATTAGCAACGACCATGGAAACTACCAGAGGGTCATCATGGGGCTGGTGAATTCCTTTGTCATCTTCTTCAGAAAAGGTTATGACCGGCTCCTCAACTCGAGGTAATTTGGTTAGAGGACTTGTTGATGAGCACTGAAAAGTGCGCATTTAAACCCGTTAAGCTTAAGCATTCTAGTACCTTTATCTATCTTACTTTGCCATTTTAGACTTATTACGTGTTATTTATATTTTCAGGCACTAATCCCAAAATTTAGCTAACTCAGCCAAATAAGAGCTTAATTGAAGCAATCCTGAGATAAACCAAAGGAGGGAGCAAAGTGGAGAAAGAAATGAGCAAAAAGGAATCAAGTTGTGCAGCTGAAAAGTTCGATCGATCCAACTTAGAGTTCGATTGATCGAACATCTATGATCGATCACAGTACTTCTCGATAGATCCAACCTTGGCCTTTGCTGAAATTCCAAGTTCGATCGATCGAACATCACCTTCGATCGATCGAACCCTATTTTGTCCTATTCAAATGATTGATCTTATCCACAGCTGTACGCCTACCAACCACTTTTGTCTTTTTCCCCATAAATATCTTAAAAATATCCCAGCCTTGTCATTATCCGGAGGAGTCAGACCACTTCGATCGATCCAAGATGCAGTTCGATCGATCGAACCCATTTTCGATCGATCCAAGTTAAGGTTCGATCGATCGAACTTCCTCCAGCGAGAAAAAGTTAAAATCCAGCTCATTTATTCCGTCCTTCATCCAATCATTGGAGAATATGCCTTGCATGACCACAGCTCATCATGGGGTGTATTTGACCTACCTATATAAGGAATATGATACACTTTTTGAGTAAGTCTCTTGTCACACATTGAAAATCATCTTGGAGGCTATTCTTGGAGAGGAAGAAGGGAAGAAGCTAGAGCAACCATTGGAGGAGATCTTCACCAACAAGGAGCAGCCATGGAGTTAGCCCTTGAGGGTTGGATCATCACTACCATGAGTGGCTAGACATCCTCTTGGGGCTAGAGTTAGCCCCAAGCATGCTTTCTACACTCTAATCTTGTGTATTATTGAGGGATTAGTGTTGTATGATACATCTTGATATTCATGTATATATAAATTTTGATTATTTCATGGTTTGTGTGGTTTAATGCTTCCAATTGACTATTCTATTCTATCCATATGTCTATGTATGCTAGAGTAGGATATTCATGTGCTTATCCCTAGATTTAGTGTTTTTGATGCATGTCTATGTGTATTGATGCTATAGTTCTAGAGATTATCAAGATGATATGCTTAATGAATGCTATTTTGGTTCATTTGATGGTTTATGCCTATTATTGATGGTTTGTGCATCTCCCCTAGTCTAGATAGCTTTATTTTCATGCTAGTAGTGTAGATTTAGTGTAGTGGTAGTGTAATGTTAGATGGGAGGATAATCTACTCTTGATTTTTGATGTTCTATGCTTGTGAGTCCAAATGGCATATTCCTCTAATATTGTGTTGTACGTAGATTGTGAGCTTAATGAAGGATTAATGACTTGTTTTGATCTATTGTGCTATCCCCATGTTGTCTAGACAATATATGCTTTATTGTTTAGATATATTGTGCTCTTCACATGATGTTTAGACAATACTTGCTTGATTTGTCATCCTTGCCAATTGAATCAACCTAATGCACACACACCCTTATCATATTGCAACACATCCATTACCCTCAATTGATCACTTGTTAGTAGTATAGAAAAGTATTGCTTGGTGGTGATCTCTACACCCCAAGACCTCTCTCTCTCTTATTTACTTCATATTGTTTTATTTAGTTGAATTCAATTTAGCTTAATCAACCAACCAATCAATTATGTGATCACTCGACCTACTAACCCTAATTACCATAGTTTCACAATTCGATACACCATCAAATCCCTTGGGACGATCCCTACTCGCCCTATCTATATTTTATATAGAGAAAGGTAGTAGTGGCTTTCTATAAATGTAAAACTTGGCCACCTCCTAAATTCACAACTCTTCAAGCTTTGTTGGTTGTGGCGACTCCATCAAAGAAACCAACAAGTTTTTGGCGCCGTTGCCGGGGATTTTAAATTGGCAACGTCGAATTGTGAAATTCAATTAGGATTAGTACTCTTTTGATTGTGTCTTTACTTTCTTTTTATTTTCTGTTTTTGATTGCTTATTTAATTTGTTCTCTATTGACTAGGTGCATTGAGTAAGGAGCTAGCGAAGTAATTCCAAGCTAAGGAGCAAAGCAAAGCAAAGGAAAAATGCTTAAAATGAAAAATTGCTAAGTAAAATTGCTAAGCTAAGCTTTTAATTTTGGAGTTGAAGTGCTAAAGGACTATTGTGAGACCTTCTTACTCAATCTCCTTAGTTAAATCGGGGGCCCACGTGGAGGCATTTATTTGATATACATTGCATTTGAAAATTGTGGTTGTGAAGTTTAATTGCATTGTTGAGAAAGTTGCTTATTCGTGTTACATTGTGCATGCATGGTCGTCGTTCATTGAGACCTACTCTTGTCCCTCTTGATTTGCATTTAGAATCCACTATTAGGAATCCAAGGGGAAGAGGAAGTTCACATAGAACCAATCTACCAATGGACGCTCTCAATGATGATCATATTGAAGACCTTGGTCACATAGACCAACAAGACATCCTTCATCCTAATGTTCAAAATGATAATATGCAAGTTCCATTAGGCATGCCTAGGCCATACATTCATCAACCTCCTCAACAACAAGGCCAAATTCCAATGGGAATTCCAAGGCCAATGTATGCACCACAAACCCCCATCATTAATCAAGCTCAATATAACCAAGGTGTCCATGTTACACCTCAAGTTACTAATCCACCACTCGTATTGAGAGATCACTATGTGCCTAATGAGTATAATGCACCCACATGCATTCAATTGCCACCATTTAGAGCACACCATTATGAGATTAAAGCACAAACTATCCAAATGCTACCTAACTTTCATGGACTTCCTAGTGAAGAACCTTACAAGCATTTGGATAAGTTTCTTGAAGTTTGTTCTACCGTTCGATACACGAACATGCCGGAAGAAGTTTTAAGGCTGAAACTTTTTCCATTCACCCTTAACAATAAGGCGAAGTATTGGTTTAACAACCCTAGGCCTTTTTCTATAACTTCTTGGGCAGAAATGCAACAAGAATTTTTGAAAAAGTACTATCCGGTTTCTAAGACCAATGCTATGAGAACCGCCATTAGAGAATTCACACATGGGGAGGGAGAAACTTTCCACGAGGCATGGGAACGCTTCAATGAATTGCTTAGGAAGTGACCTCACCATGACATGCCTAAATGGCAATTGGTCCAATTCTTCTTTGAAAGCTTATCGGACAATTATAAAGGCATGGTTGATGCTTCAATGGGAGGTTCTTATATAGACCGGCAAGAGGAAGAAGTGTGGCATCTTTATGAGAGCATGAGTGAAAACTCTTTGCATAGAACATTGTCATCTAGGAATGGTAGAAATTCTCAAGGTAGGAAGAGTGTTGGCTTGCATCAAGTTGACCACTCAAATGATATAACCGCCGAGATGAAGTCTTTATCTCAAAAGTTTGATCAATTGATCAATCAAAACTTGGCGAATCAAGTGTCTTCCTTTCCTAACCATTCTCCTAGAGCTCAAAATGAATCATGTATGACTTGTTCTAGTGTTCTTCATTCTACTTGTAATTTTCCTCATGGACAAATTCAAAATGAACCCATTGAGCAAGTTAATGCAACATTTGTGAACCAAGGGAACAATCCTTATGGTAACCATTACAATCCCGGTTGGAGGAATCATCCTAATTTTTCTTGGAAAAACCAAGGGGAGGGCTCAAACTCTTCCCAAGGCGGTTTTCAAGGGAAATACATTCCATCTCCACTTCAAAACCAAGGATCCCAAGGTTCAAGACCATATAACTCATAAGGAAATCAATTTGCTAATTCTCATTTTCCTAACCAATTATATTCTCAAGGAAATTCTAGAGGTTCCGCTTTTGAGGAAAAGGTTTTAATTGCTTTGGGCACTCTAGAAGCAAATACTCAATTGTTGCATTCTCATTCTCAGTCGATTGCCAAGCTAGAAACCCAAGTAGGGCAAATAGCTGAAACACTTAATGCTAGAGAGAAGGGAAAGATGCACGTGAATGCCCCAATCAAACAACAATGTGTTGTAGAAACCAAATCCTCATTGGAAGGGCATAATGTTGGGCATGTCAATGCGGTAACAACCTTGAGAAGTGGTAGGGTAGTAGATAATCAAGTTAGAATGCCTAATGAAGAGAGTGAACCGGTACAACCTCAAGTTGTCACCCGTCCCGTTCTACACACTATTCCTCCTTCATTGCATGTGCATGATCTTGAGAATGAGAAGCCCTCAAATTGTGAGTTGAAAGATGATTTCCAAAGAGATTCATTGAAAACAGTGTTGAAAAATGTGTTTGAGAAAAGTTCTTTGAAAAATGTTATTCATGATTCTTCTTTGAAAAGTGATTTGAAATCCAATGAATTGAACAAGTCCAATGCTGAGAATTCTTTGAAAGAAAATGCTGAAAGAGTTTTTGAAAAAGCTCCATTTCCAGACGCTTTGAAAGGGTCCATTTCAAAAGAAAGGCAAAAGACCAAGAACAATGAGATAATAGATATGTTTAGGCAAGTCAAAGTCAATCTTCCACTTTTGGATGCAATTAAGCAAATTCCGGCTTATGCCAAATTCTTGAAGGACTTATGCACCCAAAAGCGGAAGAATAAGAGCCAAACATCAAAGAAAGTGGTCTTAACCGAACAAGTGAGTTCCATTCTACAACACAACACTTTGCTAAAGTTTAAGGACCCCGGTGCACCTACAACATCTTGTATCATTGGTGAACATGTCATCAACCGGGCACTTCTTGACTTAGGGGCTAGTGTTAACCTTCTTCCCTATTCGGTTTATGTCAAATTGGGCCTAAGTGAATTGAAACCGACGTCGGTGGTTTTATAACTTGCCGACCGATCCATTAGGAAGCCTAGGGGGATAATTAAGGATGTGTTGATTAAGATTGATAAGTTCTTCTTCCCGGTTGACTTTGTCGTCATTGACACGGAACCGGTGCCCAATCCAAAGAACCAAATTCCGGTTATCCTTGGCCGTCCTTTCTTGGCAACCTCAAATGCCAACATAAATTGTAGGATGGGGATAATGAAGATTTCTTTTGGGCACATGAGAGTGAAGTTGAACATCTTTAATCCCACACCCAATCCATTTGACAAATATGAGGAAGAGGTTAATGTGGTAGAGGAATATCATGATCTTGCTTGTGAAAGGAATGAGCTTTTGTGTATGAACAATGTTTTAAAGCCTTCATCTTCATCTTCAGCATTGCATGCAAGAAAAGTGATTTTGAACTCTTGTTGTGAAAGGGCGTGGAAGCCCAAGGAAAGTTTTGACAAGGAACTCAAGACGTCTTTTGAGTTTACCCCAACAAGTTCTTCCAAGAACCATTTGTTGGGAGTGACTCGAAACATCTCTCATCCCAAAAAGGAGGGGATGCATTGCAAGATCTTTGATCAGGGTTAAAAGAACCCTAGGTCTTGCTAGAGACGTTAAAGACTAGCACCGAAATTCGTAGGATGTCAAAACCCTATTCCTCCCTCATTTCTATCTTGCATTTTGATTCTTGCGAAGTCTAGATACTGTTTTTGTGGTTCATATACATTGGAAGGAACTGAGTAAGGGATTACATGAGCATTCAAGTCATTTTGAGCATTTAGGCATAATTTCAGTCGATCCAAGTTTTGGTTCGATCAATCGAACACTGCTTCGATCGATCCAACTATGGACTCGATCGATCCAGCTCACATTTTGCACCCAACACTTAGAAAAATTTTGGACCTGCATCCAAATTCCAAAATGCATGCTCTCAGGATCTCCAAATTTTTGAAAGTTCGATCGATCGTAAACCATTTCGATCGATCGAACTACCTTTCGATCGATCCAACATGTGGTTCGATCGATCATGAGTCCCAACACTTAGAAAAATTTTCAGGTCTCATCCATTTTTCAAAAATGTATGCTCCAGGGACTTTTCAAAAATTTTCATGTTCGATCGATCGAATTCCAAGTTCGATCGATCCAAGGTTCCAACACGTGTCAACTCTTGAGCCCTTAAACTTGTACATTCTTTATCCTCTTCGATCGATCGAAATCTTTCTTCGATCGATCGAAATTTGCAGCTCATTAATTTAATTTCCTTTGATTTTTCAAAATTCAAAATTCAAATTCAAAATTAAAAAAAAAAAAAAAATTTAGAGTGGAGACCTAGGTTCGATCGATCGAACTTAATGTTCGATCGATTGAACTCTGCATATCGTGTTTTTAAAAATAAAACCGAGTTGGATCGATACACTTAGATCGATCCAACTTCGAAACAAACCTTAACCCTAAGTCTTCCTCTCTCTCAATCTCAAACTCAATCCGGCCAACCTCCATTCCAATCATCTTCCTCATCTCCGGCGAGCCAATTCCGGCAAGGTTGAGCCTTATTTTCACCGCGGCTTCGCCCCCTCTCTCTCATCTCATCCCTCTCGGTTTTGAGGTAAACCGTGAGCCATTTCTTGATTTAAAAGTTTAATCGATGCATGATTCATGATTTTCTATATTGATTTATGTTGTATGTGTATTAATCATCTATTTTGAAGCATTAATTTCATGATTATGATATACATACACACACATGCATTCGGCCGAACCAAAATTGGGGATTTTTGATTTGATTTGGCATTTGGGGAGTGTTTGGGTGCTGAGGATTGGATGTTTGGTGTGTAGATGGGCCCACAAACACGTTTGTGTGGGCCCCGTGCTCTAGATCTCACAGATCTGCGACTTTTCAGATTCGGCATTCGTACAGTTCGATCGATCGAACTTGTGCTTCGATCGATCGAAGTAGTGAACTTTATTTCACTATCTTCGATCGATCCAACCTGTGTATTTTCATGCTTCGATCGATCCAACTGTTGGATTGATCCAACTCACTTCGATCGATCCAACTTTTGAACATTTTTCACTTCGATCGATCGAACTTTCACAGATCACACATACACACTCCATTCATCTTATGTTGTCTCATGCTATCTCTATATGCACAATGCCTGTGATATTCCACATTGATGCATTTCATACCTACATTGCTTAGCATGAGTCACATTTCATCATTGTCATAGATTCATGTCATCCATATTTTGTCTATCTTATTTGACATGCACGTTTCTATTATGCACTTAAATTCTTATATATCTGGCACTGACTTATATATTGAAATTTTCTCGTCTTTTTACAGATCATGCCTCCGCGGTTTAAGACAGTAGCCAGGCGATCTTCGGGGCCACAGCAACCCCGCAGACATATACGGCCCAGGATAGAGATGGTTGCAGAGCCATCTCATGCTCAGGAGGAGCCCGCACAGGCTACTCCCCCTCAGTCCCCATCCCACGAGGCTGAGGAGGGAGCTGACCACGTGCCGTCTACATCTCAGGCTCCTCCAGCCTTCACACCATCACCTTCTCCTGCGCGCCATTAGGCAGATGCAGCCGCCATGCCATCACCGCAGCCACCTTTACCGGCTCAGCGCCGTGACCAGTTGCTGCCGAGATATGCAGCCATGACCGTGGCTCAGGAGTCGTACTTCGATACTGTGTACTTCTCTGAGTCTATCCTGACCCGGTCTTGCTATCAGGATATCATGTAGCGGGGCCTCTCAGCCATCCTTGCCCCAGTCACCGGCCTTTTATACCCACGTCTGGTGCGGCTATTCTTTTAGCATCTCTGGCCCTTGCCGCGATCTACCGCGAAGATGATCACTACAGTGGACGGCCACGAGATTGTCATCACAGTTGACACTCTGGCCCGTGCTTGCCGGTGCCCACATCGGTGTCCACCTGAGCTTGCAGAGACATACCCGAGGCTGCATAGGCCTTCATTTTCTGACATGGCTGTCTCCTTGACAGGCCATCATGCCGGTGGTCAGACATTCGCCACCAGGACCTTCTTGCCTGACGACCTCTGGTTCATCGACACAGTTCTCTTCCAGAACATTTACATGGCGGGCCACAAGATCCAGAGGCGTCATGACTACTTGACAGCTCTTTACGCTTTTTACACAGGCTGCTGGGTATCTATCCCAGTCCTCATCTGGAGCGTGATGAGGTTACCGTATGATTCTTTCATTTCCACGGAGGACCCTAAGCGGTCCAAGGTCCTGCCCTTCGGACACCTCATCACGCAGATCCTTCTTGACCAGCGCTACAGAGTACCCCTAGATGAAGAGCCCTTTGCACGGTCTAGCTTCTATGGGAGGAGCGGCTGGAAGAAGAGGTACAATGCTCTTATTCGGAGTCTTCAGGAGCCAGCTGTAGAGGCAGCAACTGAACTAGAGGAGGAGGAGGCAGCCCAGGCACAGCCGGCACCTCCAGCAGCAGCAGATATTGCAGCGGACGACGCACCAGTCGGTCCGGCTGTCAATCGCATGGACATTGACCTAGAGCGACCTGCGGAGGAGTATGCCGATGCTGCAGATGATGCTGATGCCGATGATACCAGTGATCGAGTCGCTGCTCAGGAGCGAGTTCGGGAGTCTTCTTCAGAGGCATCTCTGCCTGAGTCTCCAGTTCCCACTCCCGGATTCGGAGCACGCTTGCAGACACTGGAGGAGGACGTAGCAGCCATGCGAGCCGACATCACTGCCCACCGAGTTGAGTTTACCTCTTTCAGGGCGGATGTCATGGCTTACTTTGCCGATCTCTCCAGCCGACTCCCTGCACCTGCACCTGCACCCGCACCTGCACCTCCAGCCACTGCAGATCTTCACGATCAGGCCTCCTGAGACTCCACTTCCAGTTGTTCTATGCTTTCATTTCTTTTATTCTGGATCTGTATTATACTGTCACTGTTACTGTATTATACTTTGCGGCCGGTCTGTCGGCTTTATTATTTTATTGATGTACCTGCACTTTATATTCTCTATATATTGCTTTTTGATTATGGATGTCTCTTAGTATCTCATATTTGTATGTTTGACTCCATCAGGTACACCACAGTGACTTCAGTGAGAGAGTGCTGCCCAATTTTTCAGGACCACTCTTACACCTCTCTCTCTATTCTCTATCTATCCCATTTTACATTTGCATGTCCATTGTGCATTGATTATCCTATCTTGTTATCTAATGAGTTTATCCGAGTGCAAAATTTTCAGGACCACAGTTTATCCCAAGTTTGGGGGGGCCATGCCACCCACTTTGGATACTTCTATCTCGATCATTCATGTCTAAAGCACTGGTATACTCTTTCCTTTGTTCTCTTCACACATTGAGGATAATGTGCAGTTTAAGTTTGGGGGTATTGGTGTATGTTTCAATGTTGCTTTAAAATTCAAATTTTGAGCATGTCTTGTGTATTTGAGGGATATTTCTATACTTGGTCCATTTCTAGCTATGATTTTGATCTTTTGAGGACTATATTGCTTAAAATTTAAAAATTGCTTGACTTGAGAGTCCAATACTCCTTGTATGCCTTTTGAATGCCATTTAGGAGTAAATTTTTCAAAAAAAAAAAAAAAAAAAAAAATAAATTAATATCATGCTTGCACTTGTGGTCCACATCATTTTGATTTTGTGATTGTTTTGAGATTCATTCTAGGATTCTACACTAGCACCGGCGCACGCTAGCATTCAATTGTGGGGTACATGCTTTGTTGATTATTGAATTCGTTATATCCCAATTGGGCTAGTAGTGCATTGAAAGCTTTCATTATTGATAAAGGTGGATAACAACCCCTTTTCATTGAGTAGCTGGGATTCTTGCCTCATTAAGCAGTGAACTTCTCGCGCCGAAAAGTGGAGGGCCCAAACTCTAGGTTAATAATTGAGTTTAAAAAAAAAAAAAAAAAAAAGAAAGTTGCAAAAGCAATAAAAGTGAGGACTTCTCCCAAAAGGCGAGAAGTGGGAAATGATTAGATGGTTGTTGTCTTAATTTGTAGCCTAGTTGATTTGAGTTTGTAAGTCCGTTGGGGTGTCTTAACACCTAATGCCCTAAAGCCATCTGGTTTGGGAGTCATTGACCTAAAGCTCGCTACATGAATCTTCTAGAAAGCTTAAGAGATCAACACATTGCACAATATTTCCATCTTTGATCCTCAATAAAAAAATAAAAAAAAGAAAGAAAGAAAAAGAGTGAAAAGAATAAGCACACCTAGAACAATAAAGCTTTAATAAAAGGTCCACTCTCTTATCTTGATGATCGGAACTAGATTTGTGTGCTAGTTTGAGGGTAAGGATGTGATTACTTCTCTAGTTGGCTAAGATAGCAACACACTTGATGCCGGACCTCTCACATGGATTCTAGACTTGTTTTGATTTTCATGATCATTTTCTTGATATGTAGAGGACTATACTTGCTTGCTTGATATTGAAATTTTGGGAGATTGCTTAAAAACGGTTGAAAAATTGCATACTTGAGGTAGTTTTCTCCCAATGCTTGTTTGCAATATTGGTACCTCTTTTGAAAGAATGAACTTAATGTTTGTGGGTACCATTTCTGGAAACCCTCACGAGACTTTACTCGTCCACTAGGGGTAACCTAGGGGTTTAAAAGGCTTGTTGCATATGCTAAATGCAATCGTGTTCCCTACGAAAATGGTGTTATCATTTTACTTGCTTTCCAGTTTATACTTGTATAGTTGTTTATTTCATTCCTTTACTTCTTAGTTCATTGCTAGGGACTAGCAATATTTAAGTTTGGGGGTGTGATGAGCACTGAAAAGTGCACATTTAAACCTGTTCAGCTTAAGCATTCTAGTACCTTTATCTATCTTACTTTGCCGTTTTAGACTTATTACGTGTTATTTATATTTTCAGGCACTAATCCCAAAATTTAGCTAACTCAGCCAAATAAGAGCTTAATTGAAGCAATCCTGAGATAAACCAAAGGAGGGAGCAAAGTGGAGAAAGAAAGGAACAAAAAGGAATCAAGTTGTGCAGCTGAAAAGTTCGATCGATCCAACTTAGAGTTCGATCGATCGAACATCTATGATCGATCACAGTACTTCTCGATAGATCCAACCTTGGCCTTTGCTGAAATTCCATGTTCGATCGATCGAACATCACCTTCGATCGATCGAACCCTATTTTGTCCTATTCAAATGATTGATCTTATCCACAGCTGTACGCCTACCAACCACTTTTGTCTTTTTCCCCATAAATATCTTAAAAATATCCCAGCCTTGTCATTATCCGGAGGAGTCAGACCACTTCGATCGATCCAAGATGCAGTTCGATCGATCGAACCCATTTTCGATCGATCCAAGTTAAGGTTCGATCGATCGAACTTCCTCCAGCGAGAAAAAGTTAAAATCCAGCTCATTTATTCCGTCCTTCATCCAATCATTGGAGAATATGCCTTGCATGACCACAGCTCATCATGGGGTGTATTTGACCTACCTATATAAGGAATATAATACACTTTTTGAGTAAGCCTCTTGTCACACATTGAAAATCATCTTGGAGGCTATTCTTGGAGAGGAAGAATGGAGGAAGCTAGAGCAACCATTGGAGGAGATCTTCACCAACAAGGAACATCCATGGAGTTAGCCCTTGAGGGTTGGATCATCACTACCATGAGTGGCTAGACATCCTCTTGGGGCTAGAGTTAGCCCCAAGCATGCTTTCTATACTCTAATCTTGTGTATTATTGAGGGATTAGTGTTGTATGATACATCTTGATATTCATGTATATATAAATTTTGATTATTTCATGGTTTGTATGGTTTAATGCTTCCAATTGACTATTCTATTCTATCCATATGTCTATGTATGCTAGAGTAGGATATTCATGTGCTTATCCCTAGATTTAGTGTTTTTGATGCATGTCTATGTGTATTGATGCTATAGATCTAGAGATTATCAAGATGATATGCTTAATGAATGCTATTTTGGTTCATTTGATGGTTTATGCCTATTCTTGATGGTTTGTGCATCTCCCCTAGTCTAGATAGCTTTATTTTCATGCTAGTAGTGTAGATTTAGTGTAGTGGTAATGTAATGTTAGATGGGAGGACAATCTACTCTTGATGTTTGATGTTCCATGTTTGTGAGTCCAAATGGCATATTCCTCTAATATTGTGTTATATGTGGATTGTGAGCTTAATGAAGGATTAATGACTTGTTTTGATCTATTGTGCTATCCCCATGTTGTCTAGACAATATATGCTCTATTGTTTAGATATATTGTGCTCTTCACATGATGTTTAGACAATATTTGCTTGATTTGTCATCCTTGCCAATTGAATCAACCTAATGCACACACACCCTTATCATATTGCAACACATCCATTACCCTCAATTGATCACTTGTTAGTAGTATAGAAAAGTATTGCTTGGTGGTGATCTCTACACCCCAAGACCTCTCTCTCTCTTTTTTACTTTATATTATTTTATTTAGTTAAATTCAATTTAGCTTAATCAACCAACCAATCAATTGTGTGATCACTCGACCTACTAACCCTAATTACCATAGTTTCACAATTCGATACACCATCAAATCCCTTGGGACGATCCCTACTCGCCCTATCTATATTTTATATAGAGAAAGGTAGTAGTGGCTTTCTATAAATGTAAAACTTGGCCACCTCCTAAATTCACAACTCTTCAAGCTTTGTTGGTTGTGGCGACTCCATCAAGGAAACCAACACTTGTCATTCCAACTTCATTCACCTCTGAAAAACTCCGAATTCTCCTAGCATGATGAGCCTTCCGAGCTGAACTCGTCTTACCACCACCAGCGAAGCCACCCGATATAACTTTGATCTCACCCATTGGTTGGTGTTGAGGAGGGCGATCATCTCGGCACTCCCGGGCTGGGTTGGAGCCTCATTTTCCATTTCTAGTTGTGAATTTGCGTAAATGACCTTTACGAATAAGGTTCTCAATCTAGTTTTTGAGGTCGAAACAATTCTCTGTGTTATGTCCATGGTCCCGGTGAAACCTACAGTATTTATCTCGAGACCTCTTTGTTGGATCAGCTTTTAGCTTTGGTGGCCATTTCAATGATGCGTCATCTTGAATCTGCAGAAAGACTTGTTCTACAGATGTATTTAGGGGGGTATAGTTATTATACCTGCCTGGGCTCGCTGGGCGGCGAAACGATCTGTCAGCCTGGTTGTTTGAGAATTTCTTGTACTTCAATTCCCTTTCCTCCCGAGTGCTAGGTGCTGGCCTCTTCTTATCCGACCTCTTATCTTCACTATCTTTGTTTTTTCGTGCATTTATAGCATCGTCAGCGTTCATGTGCTTCCGCGCTCTAACCATCAACTCTGTCATGCTTGTAGGGGCTTCATTTGATAAGGAAAATAGGAACTTAGAAGTCTGTAGTCCTCCCATAAAGGCTGTGAGGGCAACCTTGTCGTCCACCTCTTCAACTTGCAGCATTTCAGTGTTAAAACGACTTATGTAATCACGAAGGGACTCTTCCTTCTGCTGCTTCACATTAAGTAAATGTGTTACTGGTCTCCTGTACTTCTGCCCAGCGATGAAGTGTCCTATGAATTGTTTGCTTAACTCTTCAAAGTTTTCAATGGAGCCTAGCTTTAATTTATTGAACCAGAGACGAGCCCAACCCTTAAGTGTGGTAGGGAAAGCCCTGCACATAATCTCGTCCGGTACGGCTTGAAAATACATAAGAGCTTTGTAGGTCTCCAAATGGTCGAGAGGGTCCCGCGTCCCATCGAAGCTCTCAAGAGTTGGCATCTTGAATTTGCTAGGTAGAGGACAACTCATAACAGCTGGGCTAAAAGCTAGGTTAGTCTTTTGTACTATATCGTTCACTGCAGCCTGGCCCTTCCCTTTCATCACTTGCATGACATCGTCAACCTTAGCTTTCAGATCCTGCAACTTTAGATCGAACTGAGTGGCGTCCTCATTCTTGTCTCCAACATAACTAGAAGTATCTCCACGGAGCCTGGTGGTATTCCGTTCAGGGGACCGATGGTGATGGCTCCTCTGTTGACCCGCTATTTGACTAAGCTCAACATTGTTGTTAACCCTACGGGAGTCATCGTTGGGTACTTCATTGTTTCTCTCCTCGTTGGGGGCGGCTAAGCGTTGCAGAATCATCACATTTTGCTGGACTAATTGGTTCACCAGTTGTTCCAACGCTGTGACGCGTTCCTGATCATTTGGGACGACGGGGGGTTGCCCCATTGAAGTCCCTACATCAGAAGCCTGCAACCCTTCGCCCTCGCCAGCAGCCAGACCAGATCGCAATAGAACCATGCTTTGTTTAGAGAACAAAAATAAGTTCCCACAGACGGCGCCAACTGTTGAAGATGGATTCTACGCAACCCGGATCTGATCTGACTTCCTGAATAAAGAGAAGAAAAAGTGATCCTACAAACACCGGTGTGTTACTGGTGGAGTAGGCTCCGACGAACAAGTCAGTGTGAATGATAATCTCTCTGGAGATATCGAGATATTGAGTTAGGGTTTTTTTGCCTACCTCCAAACGTCGATTAGCCCTCCCTATTTATAGGACTTGGGTCAGGATGTTACGTAGCGTCCACGTCGTCCTTAATCCTTATCATAATCTGTTGGCCTAATCCTTATCGTATTCTGCAATTCTTATCGTAATCTGTAACCCTTATCTTAGTCGTAGTCCTTATCTTAGTCTGTAGAGCCTATCTCAATCTTATGAGATAGCGCGTTACTTTAACGATCTTCCCCTATCCACGGGTAATTAAATTATAATCATCAAGAGGGAAAATAGTTTATAGTTTGATTGATATTGTCTTCAATTTCAATTCCGATTCAAGATGTTGAAATTAGACGCCCATTCTTCCAAGTTCTCTATTGGTGTCACCACATGCTGAGAAAAGAAAGAAAAAGAAAAAGAAAAAGAAAAATTAAATTGTTTCTTGTAGTCACTTAAAAATGATCCAATATATAAACAAATGTTTATCACCTTAAACCTGTGGATTATTTAAGTAGAAAATATGTAAAATTGTTTCATGTAGTTTCACTTTAAAATGATCTAATTTACAAATGTATTCTCATGGTTTCATATGAAAATTTAACTGTATGTGACAGTACTGACAGTGTGTGTTGCGGTACTTTATATGAGATAGGTCCAACTGTGGAAATGCTCAGAGAGTACGATATCATCAAGTTCTCCGCTGCGGAGACCAGTAATTTTAGCCAAGCAAATCTGATTGGAGAAGCCCAATTCGGCAAAGTGTATCGAGGAAAGACTCAACAAGGTCAGGATGTGACTGTGAAGATTTGGGAAGATTTAGGATACTTTGCTGTAGGCAGGGATGAACACTGTTCCCAATTGGCGGTAGTAACAATATTTCATTAGTTTAGTGTCTGAAATTTCAATTTTGAAATTTGATGGTTATAGATGTTGTTCCTATCATTGTTGAATGCTGTGTTTCAATTTTCCCAGTAAGAATCCATTTTTCTAATGGAGTCGAGTGTAAATTATCATCCGAGTCTAGTCAAACTTTTGGGATATTGCTGCGAAAATAGTCTGTTGGGGGTTGTTTACGACCTTAAACCAGTGGATACAGTGCACAACCTCATTGATAAAGGTATTACATATTTTCTTTCTTCGATTAATCTGTTACAACTTGACTTTTCTAATCATACATCAATCTGTTGAGCATGCACGTCATGTTTTCAGTATATGTTGGGAGAGAGGGAAAATGAATCTTATAAAGTGGCAACTATAATTACAAACCTGCTTTCATCTGATCTCATTCAATGGACAGCCTCACCAACCAAGTCATACTCCGTCAAGTGCACCCTCAAAACCATAATCCAACCTATCCCAAATGTTTTTTGGCACACACTGATTGGTTTAAGCATGTTATTCCTAAGCATTCCTTCTGTCTTTGGCTGGCAATCCAAGAAAAATTGCTTACCCAAGACAAACCATCTACTTTCTACACTATGCAACCAAATGTGTGCCTGTTGTGCCTCTAAGCTGCAAAAGATCATGACCATCTCTTCCACAAATGCCCATACTCAAGGATCATTTGGAATGGCATTCAAGATAAATGTGGTTTCTACACAAATCCAAACTCATGGAAGGATTTTCTCATCTGGGCATCCTCTAATTGGAAACAAAAATTAAAATTCAGCAGAATCATGACTTGGAAGCTGGTATTAGCCGGTTATGTCTACCACATTTGGAAAGAGAGAAACAATAGAATGTTTAAGGGCATGTCATTACCTCCATGGAAGACTTTGAACATGGTGATTAACACTGTGAGGCTCAAGATGTTCTCAATCAAAAAATGTGATTGCCCCTATGCTGAAACCATTGCTCGTGACTGGAACCTCCCATTTTTCTTCTATGAAGCATCCCACTCCAACCCCTTTTGGTCTTTCCCTATGACAACCAACCTTCCAAACCTCCAGCCTAACCCTTCCATTGACACCGCTGGAACCTCTTCCATCCCATCCGCTTACCATCCACCATGAATAGGTTGAAACGTTGTATTGTTGATAATCATGCCTTGCCTCCGATTCAGTTAGACTCTGGTTAGGGTTCGTTTTTCTCTTTACTGTGTATGCCCTCTTGGGCTTCCTTTGGATCTTTTTTTGTAGCCTTATGGCTTTGGGCCTTTCATATAGGGCTTGGGGTATGCTCCATTTGCATCTGTAATTCCTTTTTCATTTATGTCATTACTCTTATTTTCCGAAGAAAAAAAAACTATAATTACAAGACCAACTGATTTTCCATATTAGTGTTCGGTGATAACATTTACTACTTTGGCTTGCTATACTGAATCTTAAATCTGCTCCTAAACTAATTATTTTAGTAAATCATTGTTTAGTTTGTTGGATAATCTCTCTCTCTCTCTCTCTGTGTGCTTTATTTTCTTCTTTGACTAAGAAAATGTATTTCTTTGAGTAATTAAAATTTTGTCTTGTTTGGACGTACCGCATTTAGTAGGGTGTAGCTGCCATCACATGTAGGGATGTGGTTGGTACTTCAGATAAACTTCTTTAAAATAGATTAGTATGCTATTTACTAAAAGAGTTTTGTTTTTTTGGGTGAACGTAGATGGCTTTTCCTGGCTCCACAGAATCAAGGTGGCAATTGACATTGCACGTCTGCTCGAGTTTTTGCATTATCATCATAAACCGCATTACCTAGTTCGCAATATTAGTTCTGCACATATCATGGTTGATCAGGTCAGATCTGGTGTCCATGTACTTAGTGCACTTAGCTTTTCAGTAATTTTGTTCTGGATAATTTTTTAATAAGAATTAAACATGGTATTATGTTATGCTTAAACTCAGGATTACAATCCAGTAATATTCGACTTTTGTATGCTAGTTGATGGGGGTTTTGGTGATGAGCAACCAATCGCAAATAAGTTTGTACTTGGAGCGCCAGGCTATACTGATCCAATCATTATGAATTTATAATTCGGTATGCCAACGTAATATTGTATTTATAATCTATTTCAAGCCTAGAGTTCATTGCCTATGTCACCGGTGCATTTCTTAATTGCGAGTGCTTTTTTTCTTCTCTTTTTCCATCTATTATATAATGCTAAATAAATTGTGGGCAAACGAGGAATGTCAAGTGAAAATATCAACCCAAACAGATGAGTAAATCATTATGATTACTCATAAAAACGTCCTTGACCTCTCTGTTTTTTGGGAATCCATGGTGCTTATTGTGGGGAGGAAACTTGTGTTCAAAAAACTCTAATCCTAATATCATTTACGTGGTTCACTTTATGAATATGACATAGTATCAAAATTTCTCTTGTTGCCTACATGTATGAATCATAATGGTGAAGAACGAAGTGACTTGATGGTGCAAAGGAATTGTAAAATCCCAAAATAAGTAATTAATTTCAATTCATTTTGGCTATGAAAGGTCATTTGATGTTGATTGTGGAAGAGAGGTGGCAAAAATGGAAAAATTATTGATGATGTTAAGCAAGAGAAAGAGAGAGTGCCCCTTGGTTGAGAGAGAGATGGTGGTTGTATTTTTGCTCTAATAAAAGATGGTCTTCTTCATTCTGGATGCAACTTTCTTATTGCATACAAGAATATTCTTTGACCAATGAACGTATCGAAAGCAAATCCACATATTGGAAAGATTATTTTACCTCTAATGGAGTATCATATAGTTCGTAGGACCACTTATGCTATATAACTTACAGATGAAAAGATCTTCAAATCTAACAGAGCTAGAACGGTCCCTTCTGAAAAATACTTGAATAAAATTTTAATTTCCATATAACTCCACATTATTTTATGGAGGTCCATAGTAGTATAATTAAATTCACGTGCTTATATAAATATATCTTGTAGAAGTCGAAATAAAATATTTGGCGGGCGGTGGGCCCCCAAGTTTTATCCAGGCCAAAGATGAACATAGGCTGAATTGATTTGTATAATTTGGTTTGGATATCTGACTATTCTGTGTCTATTAATATATGAAAGAGTTGGGATTTGGGGGCGGTCCACCCAAGTTTAAAATCCTTTTTAAAGATCAAGTAAAAGAAACTGAGATAACCAATATAACCTAACTAATTCACTATTAGAGATAAATTGAACCCTCTACAGTCAGATGCTTCAATTGGAAGGACTACAGTGATTCGAACTTCTCTTGATGTGGGAAGTTCTAAATAATTGAACTGTATGCAATTTTTTTTTGAAAATTTGAAGTCCTACTAAACATTGGGACTTAGAGTAGAGAAATTAAAGAACAAAAAACTACAGCAAACACTTTCGTTTTTATCATAAGCTTTCTCAATTGCATGAGGTTTGTAGCCCTTTCATTGGACTTCCAAAACTTGTATACCTACTACCTTAGACACTGTGTCATCCCATATTGTTTCTGGTTGTTTGTGCTTCATGTTTTGTTTGTCTAATTCATTTTATTCCAATCTACGACATCACATGATTGTTTGCTTGACTCCAATTTGGTCTTTTTCTGAGATTTTAACTATTTTGAGGAATATTTGAAGTAATTAATTTACTAATGAAAAATATATATATGTAATTAATTTTCTTCAAGCTGATTTTTTACTTTCTTGTTTCGTAATATAATAGTTTCTAATCTTTTGATCTCTTTATCTGATTTTGAGGTGTGATCCCTCCTTTCTCTTTGGCTTTTTCTTGTGAACTATCTTACTTATTATATTTGTCAACATAAAGGGCTTTTTGGTAACACCCCTACCAAAGTACCAAGTGCTTAAAACTGGAAACTTTCAGTGGTTATCTATCTAGTGTTTTGATAATGGACTGTGAGTTGCCTTTAAGAAAAATGTTTTCCATTTAGAAAGTGATATAAAATTTCAAGGTCATAATCCACACTTAACAAGTTTTTTGATAGGTATTTTTTAAGTGAATTTGGATTTGCATGTTGATCCTTAACTTTGATTTCATCAAATTAAAAAATTTCATCCTAGATTCCTAGTATAACTTAGCCCTGAAGTTTTTGTTACTTATCAAACAGCAGCTAAAGTAACTTAGAACACTTGCTATTTGGTATGAACAAGAGAATTGACAATTATTTTTTCAGTAGAGAATAAGGAATGTATGAAGTGATCATTCTTCCGATTGTATATGATTTATATTTTTATTGTTGTTATTGATATCGTTGTTATTATTTTTATTGTTATTGTCAGTGTCAATTCCATTCTTGCTAGATGTTACATATTTTGAATGAAATGATTTTAGTTTCTAGAAAGATGAGAACCTTCAAATGGTACTCTTACTGTATGATTGTATCTTTTGCATGAAAAACTACCTTGATTGGGTGATTGTAGCGATTCATTTATTTATTTATTATAATTTATGTGGAGCAAAGCCACCCTTGAGACTGTCTTCAACAAGAAGTATCTCAAATGGTTTTTAGTGCATATATTCGTGCTGAAATTTTGCAAATTCTGTTTAATGGAATTAGTAAGATGTGCTCACCAAAAGGAAAAAAGGATAAAGAAAAAGAAAAACAGAAATATAAAAAGAATTTGGTAGATGGAATTTTGTAGTTGCTTTGTTTTTTAGCTTCTACTAGCTTTTTGTGTTTTGGCATCTTTTCAGTTGTGTGATATATATATTTTTTTCATTAATAAAAAACCCCTTCAACAGGTAAACGGTGGATGATACAGGACGTCTTCTCGTTTGGCACTGTTCTTTTGGAGCTCATATCCAAAAGACCCTCTGAGATCAAGAAACCTGTACACTGTTGGGCCAAAGCCCAATACAATTTGAACAAGCCGAAGAAATCATTATTTGGCTGCTTTGCCCTCTTAAAGAAGATTTGGGGTTCAGTCAACACGATGGATATAAAATTACTGATCTGGCAATGCGCAGTGTGGAAGGCAATGGCGTACGTCCATCAATGGAGGAAGTTGTTCAAACCTTGGAGAGTTTCATGCCGTTTGTCGTCATGGTAACCCGGGTTATTAATCTGATGCTTTGTAGGTGAATAATGATGGTGCTGTCTATAGCTAGAAAATTCAGTTACCTTGTTACTGTAATATAGTGTTCTCCAAGCTCTAATGTCTTGATACTGGAAAACTCTTATCATTTCAACAAGCTTTATGTTATATTTACCTACTTGAATCTAATTTTTCTTTAGCTATATGAGTGACTGATATTTATGTATTGTTTTCCTTCTAAATTATTCATTAAAAGCATAGTAGTTGTCCACTTTATTTATTTATTTTAACTAAGTTTTTAAAAAACTGAAAACCAGATAAGTTTGTGTAAAGTATTCTTGATTTTAGGTTCCTTAAAAATTAATAAGCCGAAAAAAAAATCCTACCAAAATACTACAGAAAATTTGATTACAGATTTTGTTATTATTATTTTTATGGTACTTAGAAGACAATAAAAGAATAAACTAGTAATAAACTTAATTTTATTTAAGAACAATGATAGGGAGACCGAAGAATTAATCCCGAATAAGCACTGAATCCCACCTCATCTACTTAAACAGTTTTCAAAAAATAATAACAAATGACAAGTATAGCCAATCATGTCAAATTCAATGTTAATTCGGGAATTCGTTTTCGGTTTCCTATCATTACTCTTTATTTAATTAAGACTTCACAAGTAGATATTTTTTTCTAAATAAATGCACTTGAATAAGATGCAACACACCATTGCAGCTTCTATAAGCATGGTGTGAGTATGAATTTTGAATTGAAACAAAGGTTTGATATTTATTTTATTTTTGAATTGGTGTTTAGAGTTCTTTGGTCTATTGGGTTTATTGGGTTATAACCAAACAGGGCAATTAAACGGTTCAACTGCTTCTAGTGGGAAAGATCCTTGCAAAACGTGAAGCAATCCATATAGGACATTTTTTTCTCTCAAATTCCAGATTTTGATCAGTTATGGTGGCTTTCAATTGTTTCCGCAGCCTTGTCCTGTACTACTCCGCACTGTGCTTTTAGTTTAAAAATATTAATTTTGGTAATGGGACTAAAGAGAGGCATGAAAACTGATTTGGGTTTCTTCATCGTGGGAGAAGAGTGAGAGATTGTGGAAGACCAATAGCCCACAACTCACACAAATCATTGGCCAAAGGCAGATCTTGGGGTGGGCTTGTCCATTAGCCGAACGCTCTTCCTTCAGTAATCAAAGAGCCGAATGCTCTTCCTTCGATAATTGCCGAACGCTTGATTCAGAGAGCGAAACGCTCTTCCAAGGCCATCTGAACGAGCGCTCTTCCCTTCAGAGAGCCAAATGCTTTTTCCTTGTCCATTAGCCGAACGCTCTTCCTTTGGCAATCAAAGAGCCAAACGCTCTTCCTTCGGCAATTGCCGAATGCTTGATTCAGAGAGCCAAACACTCTTCCAAAGGCCAACCAAGTGCTCTTCCAAAGGCCAGTGAGTAGAAGGCTAATTACGAGCACTCGTCCCTGGACTAGTGCTCGTCCAGACAATTCAAATCCAGTTGGCATTTTGAACCTTTCAATTTGATTCCCTCTTTAATTGTGGTTGTTGGTAAAGTGCTTTTAAGGGACAATGACCTTGAAATTGAGGAGGTTTGGTAGACATTTTGTCTACTTAAAGAAACGGTGATCATTATAAAAAGGGAATTGGGAATAGGGAGTTGTTGAAGAATAATTCTAGAGAGAGAATTATTGAGTTTTGGGTTGTATATTTCTGAAAGTGGCAAAAATAGAAGGGTTGAGTTCTTCACCCTCTTCCTTCCTTGCTGCTATGGGTAACTAACTCCCTTCCTAGGGAGGTGATGAAGCCTTTCCTTGTAATCAATCTCTAGTTGTATTTTAATTTGGGGAATGAAATATGTATATGATAGTTTCATAGTCTAGAGATTTACACAAGTTGTAATGGCTCTTCATTTCAATAAATGTCACGACCCTAAAATGATACCAATTCAAAAAAAAAAAAAAAAAAAATCGGCATGACCTCTACTAAAAAGGGTCCTACCATAACCTGTTGAAATGCATAAAAAAAAAATAAAAAATAAAAATAATTGTAATGGTCTTACTTGACCATAAACTAATCTATCCTGTCCCAACGCACAATGCAAACAATTTACCAATTTCCAAAATAACTATATACATATATTCAGAGTCCCTTCCCTCCAATTCCTTCGATAAAAAAAAATATAGAAGTGTCAATCCACTACTTAGTCCCATACTCCTTTACAAGGAACATATTCTAATTACATCAATTTACAGTCTATGAAATAGAGCTGAAATCAAAAGTCCATAATTTACTACATTATACAAATTATACTAAAGTTTTACAGAATAGTCAAAATTTACATTTACAAAATATTAAAGTTGTAAAACAAAAATAGCAAAATACAAATTTCCAATCCCGTCTAAACTTGTGGTGGATGGTCATTTGCCACCTTCTTTCTGTGTCCTAAAAAATATTAATAATAAGGGGTGAGCGAAATTGCTCAGTAGGTGGTGTCTAAGACATACCTCTTGTGACTCCGTGAATCCAAACAATGAATAGAAATAAAGAATGGGGGTCATGCTATGCCGGGAAAGAATACAACATTAATTCCAATTTTCAAATAAACAATGCCACGCCATGATATGCGATGCCATGTATGTCGCTCCCCACTTTCAAAATCCAAATCCATCACTTTTCAAACTATTAATATAACCTGCCCGTTGGTGACTCCGCAGCGACACGAGAGAAGGATTGGCTACTGTCCCTAACCCTTGGTACCCCCGCGGCGTCATTTGGGCCCAGATAGCTCAACCATGCTAGGGTATTTTCCCTAGTTCCCTCTAAGTTACATTAACACACCGGCCCTTTGGTGACTCCGCGACAACTAGGTTTTCTCAAAACCATTTAATCAATATTTCTTCCCAAAAATCCTTTTTTTTTTTTTTTTTCCAAATAATTTCCCTTCATTCATACCCACTGAAATGCACACATGTCTCATACTTTCAATGCTATGGTAATAAAGGATTTTCATACAACACAATTAAGCATGCTTTACAATAATTCTAAAAAAATTACACATACTTCCATATATCATTTGTAGCAATTTATCAACACAATAAACATAAAAAATCAACACTTAGGCATGCTTTTCATACAAATCAACTAATACATAAAATCAAGAACTTTGTACACCACAATTAAATCATTTAGGAATAATCAACACCAATTAAACATGCTAACAACAATTATCAAGAGATTAACTCACATAGGTACAAGAAAACATGAATTAAAGACCCCTACCTCAAGGAGGATGAAAACCCCCAAAATGGGTCTCAAAACTGGAATCCCTAGAGTGCACTAAAACTGAAATTGCTTATATGGATGTGAAGATCTCGCCGTGCTCTTCGAATTGCCGCAAACGGCTTCCAAAAATTCCAAGTAATGAAGGAGGAATCAATGTTTAAAGTTTTGATAGAAAAGAAAAAGAAAAAAACAAGGAAAAGGGTGGGTAAGAGAGACCAGCAGGAGAAAGAGAGTGAGGAAGAGAGATGTGAGATCAAAGGGATCTCTCTTGGCTATAAATTGTGTGAGTGGTGGGTTCCACCACCAAAATTTTTTTATTTTCTTTTTCTTTTTTCTTTTAATTTCCTTCCACCACAATAATATAGATATACACATATAAAAATTCATAACCACATAAAATATATCAAATAAAAATAAATGTGATGCAAATGAACTCAACCAACGCCCCTGTACGCGACATTTCCGATAGCGGGTCCCACACGGGACCGTCCAGCCCGAAAAATAGAAAAATGCAAAAATAACCACCCTTACATTTCAAAGGGTCCTGAACTCAATAAAATACCCCAATCAACTCACAGACATAACCGGTACACCCTACAGTGTCCGGCACGCAAGACGAGAAAAGCCAAAAATGCCCTTGCATGAACGAAAAAATTCCAAAAATGAAAAACGACGAAATTCAGAAATATTACAATAAATGATTTTGTTGAACTTATTATCTTATCTTAGATTGTATTTTCTCGTAATTATACTGCTTATATCTTCATGGTGAGAATAAAGATGAGATTATGAAATGGTTTTTAATGGCATGTTGTATGAAAGTTTTGATAGTACATAGCTTATGAACACCTTTGATGGATTATACTTAGTTTTTGACTTCATGTGCTCTCATCATACTTATTGAGGAATTTGATAATCCATAGCTTAGTGAGCATGCCTTAAGCTACACCCTAGTCTAGGCAGTGAAATCAAATAAAACTTTAATGGATTATACTTAATTCTTGATTTTATGAATTTCTTGAAGGTAATGTAGTAATCATATATTTCTACATATCATGGTCACATATATAGGTTGTTCCCCAAGTTAATCGCAAACAAGCATGTTTATATGGTTGGTGGTGGATTCACTTCCATAGCTCTCTCTACATAAGTTTAATTCATCTTAAATTCATCCCATTTACTGTTTTGTGCAAATTTCATTTCCTAGTTCTAAGTGATAAACAAAACAAACCTCTTACACCTCTTTCATCAAACAAAGTGATTTGACAACATTGGTTGCCATAAACTAGCAATCCCTGTGGTTCGACTTACCCTTACGATAACCTTATTTTATAATGATTTGTGCTATTGCAAGTGTTGATTATCATTAGTAAACACTTATCGACCACCATGCTCATAACATATTATAATTTTATATGTTATAGACAGTATAATAGCATATATAAAGAGAGCGACAAAAAGAGATAAAATAAATTAATATAATCTTATTGATTTTCTTTTTCCTTTTCTATATCACTTTCGGAGTACAATTGACGAGTATATGTATAGGCTCAAAGATGAGCTTCTTATGTAAGCCAACAAACTTGATCACCACTCCAAGGGATTGTCATTGATGATGTAAGCAATGATGCAAGGTTCAAAGATTGCATAAACAAATGTATCATGCGGATCCCACATTCATAACAAAAATAAAATGAAAGAGGATTTTTAAATCTGACGACTTCATTTGAATGATACACTCTTACAAAAGGAAAATAACACTTTTATTCCATAATTACACTCTTGGTGACTTCATCCACCTACATATGTAATTTCTAACTCTTACCCTTACAACTTGTTATTTATAGCTAAAACCTATACTCTTTACAGATAGAAATGCATTACCATCGATGGCTAAAATTTTCTCTACAATTTTTCATCTAACTATATAAATATTTACAATATCTACAGAACTCTCTACTATTCTACCATGTTCTCTAATCTACAAATTCCTACCAACTTTCTAATGCAATAGAATTATCCATCACCAGCTCTAAGACTCCATAATTCTGTATACAATTATGGAAGACTTTAAAACTTAACACTACTGATGCTCTACACAGTCAATAAAAAATGGATGAGTCAGAGAATAGGTGTTTGTATAACTGTAACGACTAGAACTTGAGGGTCCGAATCGCTTTCCAGGTCCTAACCTGAACTCAAGTACATCTAAGGATTCTATTGTCATTATACACCTTGCTAAGTTCTAGGAGTCATAATGAATTCATAGTTGTTGTTTCTATCCATATAGGTCTATGAAAATGTGAAAATTTCCAACTTCGAGTTCACACCGGGCCCCTGGGTTTACAAAGGTAAAATTGTCATTTTGAGTCATAATTATGAAATGGGACTGGCACCAATGGAAAGAGGGTTCAAGGTCCTTCAATTTGGAATCAAGAATGGCCTAATTCAGGTCAGAAACGAATGAGATAAGGTTAATCAAAGTTTGGTCATTAAGTAGGCGAAAAATGGGCATTCTAATGACCGATCGTAAATGTTTGTGATCGATCGTAAATATCTGCGATCGATCATTAATATTTGCAACCGACTGTAGATCCCACATCCATAACAAAAATAAAATAAAGAGGATTTTTAAGTCCGATGACATTATTTGAATGATACACTTTTTTTCTTTTCTTTTTTTCCTAGTTGGTACTCATACATACTTGTCTCTTGTGAGACTTGATCCCTGACCTCCTTTTAGGAAGTAAAAGGCTGATACCGCTAGCCCATTGGTTATTTGAATGATACACTCTTACAAAAGGAAAATAAAACTCTTATTTCACAATTACACTCCTGGTGACTTTATCCACCTGCTTATGTAATTTCTAACTCTTACCCTTACAACTTGTTATTTACAGGTAAGACCTATACTCTTTATACATTGAAATGCATTACCATCGATGGCTAAAATATTCTCTATAATTTTTCATCTAACTATATAAATATTTACAATACCTACAGAACTCTCTACTATTCTACCATGTTCTCTAATCTACGAATTCCTACAAATTCTTTAATGTAATAGAATTATCCATCACTAGCTCCAAGACTCCATAATTATGTATACAATTATGGAAGACTTTAAAACTTAACATTACTCATGCTCTGCGGACGTAATGCAAATCCTTTGCTCCAAGACTCCATAATTCTCTATGTTTCCCGAAGATTAAAAAAAGAATAAAAAGTAAAAAGAAGTGCATTGATATAGAAGTATGTTTTGGTTCATTTCGATGTTCGGTTAGTCCATCTATATTTTGAGCTCAGCTTATTATTTTTCCTATTTTGTGACCCGAAACTAAAACGGTCATAACTCAGTCATTTTAAATCCAAATTGGGTCGTTCTTGAGCTCAAATTTAAGAATTTTTCGTCAGCTTTCCAATTGCATCAATTCCATTTTCAGATTCTTATCCTACTAGGAGATATTTAAATTTTAATGAAATAGTGTCGAAAAATTATTTAAACCGAGATAGAGTATTTATGGAAAACCATTTCTATAAGGTCTAGAAACTCATGAAATGTTTATACATGTTTGGTATGACCTTAAGGGACCTAGTTCCACTGGTAGGCAATCCCATATTGGTCAATAATGACATTTTCTCATATTTTTATAGTCTCAATTTGTGTCATAGTCCCCAAAGTTGCAACTTGCAAGGCAGTAATAGATCTCTGTAAGGACTGCCCTACCAAAGTGTTTGGACCTTCCAACAACCCACTCTTACTTATTACATTCACTGAACATTTTTGTAGATAAAACTGCACCTTCTCCTCAACTATGATTTTTGCTAGATAGATCTAATCTTGGACTTTATAATAAAATAGAAGAAAAAAATTCTAAAATTAATCAATGGACACAGTCAACAAAAAATGGATGAGTCAGAGAATAGGTGTATGTATATAGGGACGGAGCCAGAATTTTTGTTCAGGAGGGGCACATTGTACACTAAATACATATAAATTAATATTTATCGAATACATATACATAAAGAGAAATATATGAATATATATAGATAGAGATTGATATTTTTAGAATAAGGTAAATTAATTAAATTACATATATAGAATATAATGAAACAATTTAAGAAAGCAAAATTTAAAGAAACATATCAAATATACAAGGGATGGAGAAATTTGAGGGGGGGCACTTTTACACATTTTCAAAAAATATATACCTATTATAGGAAAAAATCCAGGAGGGGCTCGTGCCCCTCCTGGTCCCATACTGGCTCCGTCCCTGTATGTATAATTGTAACAATCCAAACCCGAGGGTCCGAATCGCTCTCCGTGTCCTAACCCGAACTCGAGGACATCGAAGGGTTTTATCGTCATTATACACCTTGCTAAGTTATAGGAGTCATAATGAAATCATAGTAGGTGTTTCTAGCTATATAGGTCCATGAAAATGTGAAAATTTCCAACTTCGGGTTCAGACCAAACCCCTAGGATTTACAATAGTAAAATTGTCATTTTGAGTCATAATTATGAAATGGGACTTTTACCAATGGAAATAGGGTTAAAGGTCCTTCAATTTGGACTCAAGAATGACCTAATTCAGGTTAGAAACGAAAGAGATAATGTTAATCAAATTTTGGTCATTAAGTGGGGGTAAAATGGGCATTCTGACGACTGATCGTAAATGTTTGCGATCGATCGTAAATATGTGCAATCGGTTGTTAATATTTGTGACCAATTTTAGATCCCACATTCATAACAATAATAAAACAAAAAGGATTTTTAAGTTCGACGACATCATATGAATGATACACCCTTAAAAAAGGAAAATAACACTCTTATTCCACAATTACACTCTTGGTGACTTCATCCACCTACTTATGTAATTTCTAGCTCTCACCCTTATAACTTATTATTTACATGTAAGACTTATACTCTTTATATATATAAATGCTTTACCATCGATGGCTAAAATATTCTTTACAATTTTTCATCTAACTATATAAATATTTAGGGTAATTTACACAGACCTCCTCTATGGTTTGCCATAATTACAGGCAGCACCCTTCCTATTTCGAAAATTACGCGGACCTCCCTTACTTTTGAAAATATCCTACACGGACCTCCCTTCCGTTACGGTCAATGCCAGTCAACAACGAAAATTGATGACGTCAGCTACTATTTTTATTAAAATTCCTAAAATACCCTTGCCTATATAATTAAATAAATATTATATTTAAAAGAGATATATATATATATCAAGCCTTCATCTGGTTTAGTCAGTGGTGATGGCGGTGAGAATCTGTGACGGCGGCAAGGATCTGTGATAGTGACGGGTTGTGGTGGTGGGTTTGAGATGGTGAGGCTGTGAGATGGTGACGGCGAGGCTGTGAGATAGCGACGGTGAGGATCTGTGACGGCGAGGCTATAAGAAGGCGACGGCGAGGCTGTGAGACAATCTGATTTTCCTTCTGGTTTTTTCCTCTTTAAACTCATCTACTGTGAGACAATCTATTTTATTGTAGAATTATGATTCAATATATTTCACACTTTAGTGGTTTTTAATATACGTGTTCGAGTGATTGCATAAAACTTTCCCAGGTCTCAAATTTTATTTTTGGGTATCCATTAACTCGATCTCTTTGCATCCCCTTCAAAACATTTTGCATAAATATATAATTGATCTTGCGCCAATTGAATTACAGCCTGTAGAATCCTTCATTGAACACCATTGCTACACAAACAACCATTCCTCTCCAGTTCTGTCTACTTATACCCACCATAACTGCAATGCCCAAACTCTCTGTTACCTCAACTTTTTTTGACTCTCAATTCTACAAAATTAAAGATGATAATCATGAAGTAGCACATTAACTTAAAACAGATAAAGTATTAAAATAAATAAGGCGGTGTATAACCGACCAAGATAATAAACAAAAGTAAATGTAACTATAACCGACTAAGATAATAAACGAAAGTAAATGTAACTGAAATCAAACTTATATTAGTGAATGTAATTACAACAGAGAACAACTGAAAATAACTTACTAATTACTGATAGTAGTTTGATAAGTATAGCATACTGGTGATGTATTACACTCAGAAAAGATAAATAGAATTGAACTGAAAATTACAATTTAAAACTGAGAAAATGTAATGAAGCCTGAAATCTTTCGAATGATGCCTGTCTTCCAAAGGGATTGGCCTCTGCATTTATAATCGAGCTTTGCCACTGTTTAGAGATTCTTCAGCATGATTTCCGGCTTTGGAAAAGTAAGCTTTTGACTTTTGAAAAATCTTTTGACTGTTCATGAATAGTAAGTTATTGTTCATGTCGTTTTGTGCTGATGGTTACTGTAGATGAATAGTACTTTGTCGGAATACTGTAGAAATAGTGATTCTGCCGACAATTACTGTTGAAATAGTGACTTTGACTTTTACTGTAACAATTTTGACTTTTTCCCAATCTCAATTGAATGGATCTTGGTTTGGATTCTGACTATCCTGGAATAATGAATCATCATATAAATTAACTGGGTGACTTGATTCAGCAGCAGAGGAAACATCATCTGCTTCTTCTTCATCTTTAGACAACTCTTGGATACGATCAATCAGTGAGGCTGCCATCTTCTTGACCTCTTCTATTTCTGACTTGGGAGCATGTTTCCGTGACTTGGTAGAAATAGTAGAACCAGTAGGGGAATGCTGTTTCTGTTGAATGACTTGCTTTGTTAGAGGAGTGACATGTTTTTGTGAAGTAACTTGGATTGAGGATTGTTTGGGATAATCATCTTCGACATACCCAATAATCCTGTCAATTTTAAAAGTATCCCACCATTTAACATAGTGGCGACGGATGACTATATTGTCTTGGATATCATATTGCCATTTAAATATCCATGGGACTTTGTATTTACAGCAAAATAACAAGAGGACTGGAAATTGGGAACTATGTTTGTTAACTTTGTGAACAGTGTGAAAGTATTTGACTTGATCTGCAAGGGAGAGGGGGAGGATTTCCGGAATAGCACCATGAAGAGTCCACCATCTCAGAAACCAGGTAGGGATTTGAATTTTGAAATAACTATCAAAATTGATAAACCATGAATGAGTAAATGACTCATTTTGGTATAATAGGACAGATGACCAGGCTGTCATATAATCGTAATACGTAAACTGAATATTATGATCAGGTAATGGTTGGGGTAAGTAAGGATGACTGCCCCATTCTTCCATGGAGATTATCCGTCCGATGTACAGGGAATGGTAAATAACTTTGGAAGAATCATTTTTATCATAAGTTGTCTTAACTATGATAGATTCAGTGTGGTACAGGATATCTCTGTAAAACTTAAGAGTTTTAGAAGGATGACCTGGGGCATAGTGAAGGTTACTTGGAAAATAGGAGCGGGCCAATTAGAGTGGGTCTTTAATGTGACTAAGGTGTGGCTCAATGAAAAACAAGGAAGTGGGGGGTTTTTCAACATATGGACTTGATGATTTTTTAGCAGTGAACTGTTGGATCTGGGACTAGGTTTGAATATGGGGTTGGACTTGGAAAGGATCTGGTGTTGGATTGACTAGGGCTGACTTAAAAGTTGATGAGGAAGCAAGAGGTTGGAATCTGTTGGTTACTGCTAATGCAGAAGGGGATTGTGACTGGGATCTGGTAACTGGAGCTTTGCCTGAACAAATATCAAAAGGTTTAACTAGGTGAGGCCTCAGGGGAGGCTGCCGGTCTGCCATTAGATTTCTGCAAGAATTCCCTTGTAAGAAAATCTGAAATGGAATTGTTATTGCCTTTGATATATTCTATATCAAAATCAAATATACTTAATATAGCTTGCCACCGGGTAAAAATTTGTTTAGAAGTAATATTTTCAACATCTTTTTCTAAAACATATTTCGCACTTTGACAATCAACTCTGATTAAAAACTTTTGATTTAAAATATCATCTTGAAACTTACTAATACATAAAACAAGAGATAAAATTTCTTTTTTAATAGTACTATAATTACTTTGAGCTTTTGTCTAAACACCAGAATGGAATTGAACTAATTATTCAGGTGCATTGGGACGGACTCGTTGTTTGAGGATGCCACTATAACCAATGTCAGAGGCATCAATTTCAATAATTTTAAAGGAATCAGTAGTGGGAATGTCAAGACAAGGTAATGTCTTAACATATTGTTTGATAGATTTGACTATGCTAGTATGGACAGAAGTCCATGGAGGAGGATTACTTTGAAGGTGCTCAAATAGTGGTTTACATTGCTTACGAAGATCTTTGTAAAAATCAGCAATGTAATTGAGAGATCCTAAGAACCTCTAGAGTTGTGATTTATCAAGAATCTCATCAGGGAACTTTTCTGCAAACTGGATTGAACGATCAATAAGACGAATTTGTCCTTGGTGAATATGCTAACCGAGAAAACTGATTTTTGTTTAGAATAACTTGATTTTTGAAGCAGAGACTACAAGACCATTTTTCTAGATTACAGCAAGAAATATTTTCAAATGCTTCCAGTGTTCATCAATGGACTTGGAAAAAAGAAGAATATCATCAATATAAACAATGAAAAAATGGCTGTAAGGATTAAAAATATCATTCATGATATTTTGGAATTCACTAGGGGCATTTTTTTAACCCAAAAGGCATATCGTTCCACTCATAATGACCAAAAGGGGCAGTGAAGGTAGTTTTGTACCTATCTTTTTTACTTAAACGAATTTGCCAAAATCCTGACTTCATGTCAAATTTGGAAAAGATGACAGCTTGACTAAGCCGGCTGATAAGGTCTTTTTTATTAGGGATAGGATACCTAATCCATTTTAAAACTTTATTAAGTGGTTTATAGTTTATGACTAAGTGAGGAACTCCTCTTTCTATTTCAGAGTTTTTCTGAACATAGAAAGCCGGGCAAGACCAGGGTGACTTGCTTTTTCTGATAATCTTCTTATGTAAAAGATCATCAATTTCTTTTTTACAAAATTTCATGACTTCAGGACTCATTTGTATGGGTCTTGCTTTAGTAGGAATGTGTCTTCTCTTAAAGCCTTTAATGTAAGGAAGCTTGACTGAATGTCTTTTTCTATGCCAGAAGGCAGTTGGGAGATCAGAACAGACTTGATTTTTTATTTGCTGTTCAAAATCTTGAATTTTTTGTTGGAGCACTGGATTGGTTAACTGATTATCTATGCGTTTATAACTAATTTCATCTTTTAAAAATGCGAGTTGTTGAATTTTTCTTTGAAGTAGGTTGACAGATTTAGATACAAAGGAATCAATTACCGACTTCAACTCTTTCCTTGAAGGGGGACTTAGGAATTTAAAGTGGACCTCTTGACCAAAGGGTCGAGTGACTAATCCTTCATTGTTAGTAGTAAAGGGATAAAGGAGGTAGATAAATGGAACTCCTAAGATTAACTTATCAGTCATATTTTTGACCAAGACAAAAGATGTCTTAAAACGTACATTGTTTTATCAAATATGAGCTTTAGATAACTTGTATTTTATGTCCATTTTGCTTCCATTAGCTGAGCTTAGCCTTTCAGAGGTTTTCTCATAGAATTTAGTTGGTATGAGACATTCCTGAATACATTTAAGATCAGCTCCTATATCAATCAAAGCAATGACTTCAAATGTGAAATCTTTGTTGATGATAAGGGTAACTTTAGCATACCATTTTTGAAATGATATGTGGGTTAACATTTGGAGCTTTTGTGAGGACTCTGAATGTGTAGGACTTTCCTCATCAGATGACTCTTTTCTTTAAAAGAAAAAGCTGGATTCGTATTTAATTCGTTGATATCGTTTTTTATGACATGATTTTCCAATTTGAGATTTTTAATTTCATTCTTAATGATATTAATTTTTGCCTGAAGGTCTTGAATGGTAACTTCTTTAGGCTGGTTATTAAATCTTTCTAATGTTTTATACAGGCTAAAATTAGGTTTACTAACCGTTGGGGTTTCGGTTTCGGTATTACCTAGTAATACCTTCAGTTTCTTAAGATATAGGGTTTTTAACTCAGGGTCATCTACTTTGCTAATTAAATCGATAAGTAGATGCTCTTGTTCATCATTTTTAGTGAGAACATTAAGTGATTTATTGGGATTGCAACAGCCATCCTTACATCCTAATGTAATATTGGGAGAGCTGGGGGAAGTATCAGATGACTGTGAGGAAGAGTTAACTTCTGGGTCGCTACTACTATCATCAGTATCTTTTAACTGGAGTATTTAATAGATAAAGTCTTTAATCTCATCAGAAATTTGTAACTGATTGATCTACTTTTTTGCATAACGATCTCTTGCAAAATGACCTAATCGACCACATTTGTAACATTTAACTTTGCTAACATCTGTGGTATTGGTGTTATCCTTTTTCTTAGAAATTTTTTTACTAAATTTCTTCTTAGGTTTAGACTTTTGAGAATAATATTCATTTTTCGGGAATATGGGTTTTTTGTTTCTGTAATGTCGACGATAACCTTTGTAACTTTTCTTATGAGGTTTGGGGTTTTGTCTTGAGGGAGTGATGGGGGGAAGACCATATTGTTCACAAAAGGTTCCCATTTCATATTTAGCTCTTTTTCTATCATCTTGTAACTGGTTACTAATTTTCATGTCAATACACATTCTTAATCATTCTTTTTGGATTAAACTGATGACATTGCCATAAGTAAGGTTATCATAATCAATATTACCTGTGGCTTTACTAAGAGTATCCCTGATTTTGTGGGTAAATAGATTGGGTAAACCATTAATAAATTTTTCTTTTCAAAATGGTTTATTACTATCATCCCTAAGCATGACTCTAGAAAGGAATACATCTTTGTACCATCTAAAATCACTCATGGTTGGACAAGTAAGATTGGTTAGTTGATCATGTACTCTATAAGTGATGTTGCTTGGAGTACCTATGAAGTGTTCAACAATAGTATAGACTAGTGTGTTAACTCCATCTGGAACACCTCGTCCTATGGCTTCATCAAAAATAGGAAGACCATTGTTGTCTTGTTGGACAACATTTCTTATTTTTAAACGAGAATCTTCAGTGAGATGTTTTTCCCACCATGATTTTAACATTCCTGAAAATGCTGAAGTAAGCAAATCAACTATTTCTGGTTGACTCAAATTATGTGAAGTAACATAATTATTGGCAACCATAGAAATATGACTGAGCTTATTAAGGATTTCTTGTTCGGATAAACCATCGATATTCTATTCATATAGTTTATCTGAGGAGACTGAAAATTGATTTTGAATATTTCTTTCTTCGAATTGAATATCTGGAGGTGTTGGCCTAGGGTATTAGTTTTTGGTAAGGCTAGTAGGATTGACTCTTTTATGAGTTAGACGATTGAGTTCAAAATTGGAGATGGCATGCTCAAACTGTTGAATATTTGAGGGGTAACTAGAACCAGAAGAAGGAGTATTGGAATCATCAGTATTATTGATGACAGTGACTATTTTTTCATCTTTGACCTTGGCATTACCTTTTTCAAGGGTTTTGAGAAGGGTTTCAATTTGAAGAATAACAGAAGGATTGGGCGAAGCAGGTGGAAGACCTTTTCTGTGCTCGGGCATAGAAATAATAGGTGTTTCCATAGGGGAAGTAGGAAGAGTCTTGACTGAAGGCTTGGGAGGTGGGACCAGGGAGAGCTCAATTTTGTTTAATTGGGTACCAAGAGTGTGTAAATACTGGTTGGTGTAATCATTTTGCTCAATTATTTTTCTTGTATCAGCATCGGCTGTGCTACTGACTTTGATGGGGGAGGCAGTGACCTCCATTCCCATGTGATCAAGAGTTACGTTTTCCAAGGGAGGATGGGAAGAAGAGACTGTTGTTGTGTCAGAGGTTTTCCAGTTAAATTTAGTGAGGACATTGACTTAGTTATGACAATTTTCCAAATAATCAAAAAATTTGACTTCAATTTTGTGTTCAACCATAAACTGTTTCCATGCACGAAGAATTTTATTTTGTTCTTTTTCAGGATGGGTTTTTCGAAAAATCTTTCGCTTTTCTTTATTACTAGGGGAAGAGTAGTCATCATGTAATTTTAAAAGATTATACTTAAAAGGTTTACTAATAGTATTTAATTGAGGATGGATAGCATTAAAAGTTGTAACAAAATCAGAGGGTGTAGGAGGGGTAGGCAAAGACCTATGTTTGTCAGATTTTGGTGATTTTGGGGTAACATAACAAGGGTGAGTAACTTGCTCTTCAATTTGAATACCTTTTAACTTAGTATCTTTAGGTTAAGGGTAAAAACGGGAATTTTTCCTATCTAGAGGAGGGGTTTTACTTTCCTTGTCTTCATTTTCCTTGTCTAATAGACTGCTATCTGGTCTATCATAGGAAATAAAAGGACGTGAGCGAGTCAGAAGGCGTTGTTCATCAAAGTTGATTCTGACTGTTCCATCAAGAAATTCTTGTACCCTATCAAGATTACCAATGTCATTTTGTATTTTATATCCATTAGCTGAGCTTAGCCTTTCAGAGGTTTTCTTATAGTATTTAGTTGGTATGAGATCTTCCTGAATACAATTAAGATCAGCTCCTGTATCAATCAAAGTAATGACTTCATTATATATATATATTGAACATACTATGAATTTACCATCATTTGCTCTCTTACATCTTTGAAGACAAGAGTTCCATATGATCCAAGCTAGTCATGGTAGAGTTTGGTGGTAGCTAATGATGCGATGGAGAATTAGGGGTGGATTTTGATTTTGCCCATTACAATGACAGAGGATATGGTCTCTGTCAACTAGTATGATCTACTACACATATTCATCTTAACCTTGATGTCAAAAATTTATGGAATTCGGATTGAAAAGTATGAAGGTGCAAGTTTTTTAAACTTTATTAAAATAAGGATAGGAAAAAAAAAACCTCTACTGATCTATTGCTGTATTGCAAACATCAGAAACAACACCATACCGGGTCAATCTCTACGACTCCGACTCGACCGTTCTCATCGCCATCGTCGACTCCAGCATCCTTGTAGTCACCTCCGATATACCACTGCGTAGACCCAGAACCCTTCCAAATCCACCAGCATAGCTAATAGCTTTATAAAAAAGCACAACCTTACCTCTCTATCATCTCATCGCCTGAAATCATCGAATTAGGGGAATTCAGATAGGGAACAGTTTGTGGATGCTATAAATTCCATTCCGGTACAATCGTCAATACTGCGGTCAATGGTGGCGCCGCCGAACCATATGGACTACCTGTTTGTGGATGCTCTGAATCAGATCTAGGATTTACAGAAGTTGCAAATTGAAGGGTGGATTTGTAGAGTGAAAGTCTAATACGCCACCAACAGTGGTGATTACAATCACAATTGGTCCTATTAGACATGGTCTAGACTCAAACCTTACCCTAACCGTAACTCCAACCCCAGCTCAATGCGTACCTGCAGGCGAAAGCGAAGTCATCCTGTGTGGTTTTAAGAGAACGGCTGTGATCAGACGAACAACTTTCCAGCCAAAAATATGGTCATCGAACAGGTGAAGATCTTGAAACGAGAAGAGGTCTCTAACTAGAAAACAATCTATATATAAAAGCTTATGGGTATTTTAGTAATTTAAGGTAACAATATGAGGGTATTTCAGTAATTTTGACAGCTCCGTTAGTGGATTTAACAGTCTATCACAGATAAGGGAGGTCCGTGTAAGATTTGTTAAAAAGTAGGGGAGGTCCGCGTAATTTTCGGAATAGGAAGGGTACCGCCCGTAATTATGGCAAACCATAGGGGAGGTCTCTGTAAATTACCCTAAATATTTACAATACCTTTAGAGCTCCTTACTATTCTGCCATGTTCTCTAATTTACAAATTCCTACCAACTTTTTAATGTAATAGAATTGTCCATCACTAGCTCCAAGACTCCATAATTTTGTATACAATCAAGGAAGAATTTAAAACTTCACACTTCTCATGCTCCGCGGACGTGATGCAAAATCCTTAGCTCCAAGACTCCATAATTCTCTATGTTTCCCAAAGATTAAAAAAAGAATAAAAAGTAAAAAGATGTGCATTGATATAGAAATATGTTTGGGTTCATTTCGATGTTCGGTTAGTCCATTTATGTTTTGAGCTTAGCTTATTATTTTTCCTATTTTCTGACACGAAACTGAAACGGTCATAACTCAGTCATTTTAAATCCAAATTGGGTCATTCTTGAGCTCAAATTTAAGGATTTTTCGTAGCTTTCCAATAGTATAAATTCCATTTTCAGATTCCTATCCTACTAGGAGATATTTAAATTTTAGTGAGATAGTGTCATAAAATTATTTAAACCGAGATGGAGTATTTATGGAAAACCATTTATATAGGGTCTAAAAGCTCATGAACTGTTTATACATATTTGGTATGACCTTAAGGGACCTAGTTCTATTGGCAGGCAATGTCGTGTTGGTCAGTAATGAGATTTTCTCATATTTCTTTAGTCTCAATCTGTGTCATAGTCCCTAATGTTGCAACTTGCAAGGCACTACTAGATCTCAATAAGGACTGCCATACCAAAGTGTTTAGACCTTCCAACAACCCACTCTTACTTATTACATTCACTAAACATTTTTCTAGACAAAGCTGCACCTTTTCCTCAACTATGCTTTTTGTTAAATAGATCTAATCTTGGACTTTCTAATAAAATACAAGAAGAAAAAAATTCTAGAATCAATCAATGTACACAGTCAACAAAAAATGGATAAGTCAAATAATAAGTGTACGTATAACTGTAACGTCCCGAACACGAGGGTCCGGATCACTATCTGGGTCCTAATCCGAACTCGAGGACATCTAAGGGTTCTATTGTTATTATACACCTTGCTAACTTCTAGGAGTCCTAACGAAATCATAGTAGTTGTTTCTGACCATATTGGTCCATGAAAATATGAAAATTTCTAACTTCGGGTTCACACAAGACCCCTAGGGTTTACACGGGTAAAATTATCATTTTGAGTCATAATTATGAAATGGGACTGGTACCAATGGAATAAGGGTTCAAGGTCCTTCAATTTGGACTCAAGAATGACCTAATTTAGGTCAAAAATGAATGAGATAAGGTTAATCAAAATTTGGTCATTAAATGGGGGTAAAATGGGCATTCTGACGACCGATCGTAAATGTTTGCGATCGATCATAAATATCTGCGATCGGTCGTTAATATTTACGACTGATTGTAGATCCCACGTCCATAACAAAAATAAAATAAAAGAGGATTTTTAAGTCCAACGACATCATTTGAATGATACACTCTTACAAAAGGAAAATAACACTCTTATTCCACAATTACACTCCTAATGACTTCATCTTCCTACTCATGCAATTTCTAACTCTCACCCTTGCAACTTGTTATTTACAGGTAAGACCTATACTCTTTATATATATAGAAATCCATTACCATCGATGGCTAAAATATTCTCTACAATTTTTCATCTAACTATATAAAAATTTATAATACCTACAGAAATCTCTAATATTTTGCCAAGTTCTTTAATCTACAAATTCCTACCAACTGTTTAATGTAATAGAATTGTCCATCACTAGCTCCAAGACTCCATAATTCTGTATACAATCATGGAAGACTTTAAAACTTAACAGTACTCATGCTTTGCGAACGTGATATAAAGTCTTTAGCTCTAAGACTCCATAATTCTCTATGTTTCCTGAAGATTAAAAAAAGAATCAAAAGAAAAAAGACATGCATTGATATAGAAGTATGTTTTAGTTCATTTCGAAGTTCGGTTAGTCCATTTATGTTTTGAGCTCATCTTATTATTTTTCCTGTTTTGTGACACGAAACTAAAACGGTCATAACTTAGCCATTTTAAGTCCAAATTGGGTCATTTTTGAGCTCAAATTTAAGGATTTTTTGTTTGATTTCCAATGGTTTCAATTCCATTTTCAGATTCCTATCCTACTAGGAGATATTTACATTTTAGTGAGATAATGTTAGAAAATTATTTAAACCGAGATGGAGTATTTATGGAAAACCATTTCTATAGGGTCTAAAAACTCATGAAATGTTTATACATGTTTGGTATGACCTTAAGGGACCTAATTCCACTGGCAGGCAATGTCGTGTTGGTCAGTAATAAGATTTTCACATATTTCTATAGTCTCAATCTGTGTCATAGTCCCCAATGTTGCAACTTGCAAGGCACTAATAGATCTCAGTAAGGACTGTCATACCAAAGTGTTTGGACCTTCCAACAACCCACTCTTACTTATTACATTCACTGAACATTTTTCTAGATAAAGTTACACCTTCTCCTCAACTATGATATTTGTTAGATAGATCTAATCTTGGACTTTATAATAAAATAGAAGAAAAGAATTCTAGAATCAAGCAATGTACATAATCAACAAAAAATGGATGAGTTGGAGAATAGGTGTATGTATAACTGTAACGACCCGAACCCGAGGGTCCGAATCGCTATCTGGTCCTAATCCGAACCTGAGGACATCTAAGGGTTCTATTGTCATTATACACCTTGCTAAGTTCTAGGAGTCATAATGAAATCATAGTAGTTGTTTCTAACCATATAGGTCCATGAAAATATGAAAATTTCCAACTTCAGATTCGCACCAGACCCCTAGGGTTTATAAGGGTAAAATTGTCATTTTGAGTTATAATTATGAAATGGGACTGGTACCAATGGAAAGAGGGTTCAAGGTCCTTCAATTTGGACTAAAAAATGACCTAATTCAGGTCAAAAATGAATGAGATAAGGTTAATCAAAATTTGGTCATTAAGTGGGGGTAAAATGGGCATTTTGACGACCGATCGTAAATGTTTACGATTGATCATAAATATCTGCGATCGATCATGAATATTTGCGACCGATTGTAGATCCTACATCTATAACAAAAATAAAATAAAAGAGGATTTTTAAGTACTACGACATCATTTGAATGATACTCTCTTATAAAAGGAAAATAACACTCTTATTCCACAATTACATTTATAGGTAAGACATATACTCTTTATATATAGAAATGAATTACCATCGATAGCTAAATATTCTCTACAATTTTTCATCTAACTATATAAATATTTACAATACCAATAGTAACTCTCTACTAATTCCTACCAACTCTTTAATGTAATAAAATTGTCCATCACTAGCTCCAAGACTCTATAATTCTGTATACAATCATGGAAGACTTTAAAACTTAACACTACTCATGCTCTGCGGATGTGATACAAACTTCTTTGCTCTAGGACTCCATAATTCTTTATGTTTCCCAAAGATTAAAAAAAGAATAACAAGTAAAAAGATGTGCATTGATATAGAAGTATGTTTTAGTTCATTTCGATGTTCAGTTAGTCCATCTATGTTTTGAGCTCAGCTTATTATTTTTCCTGTTTTGTGACACGAAACTGAAACGATCATAACATAGTCATTTAAAATCCAAATTTGGTCATTCTTGAGCTCAAATTTAAGGATTTTTCGTCAGCTTTCCAATGGTATCAATTCCATTTTCATATTCCTATCCTACTAGAAGATATTTACATTTTAGTGAGATAGTGTCGAAAAATTATTTAAATTGAGATGGAGTATTTATGGAAAACCATTTCTATAGGGTCTAGAAACTTATGAAATGTTTATACATGTTTGGTATGACCTTAAGGGACTTAGTTCCACTGGCAAGAAATGCCGTGTTGGTCAACAATGACATTTTCTCATATTTCTATAGTCTCAATCTATGTCATAGTCCCTAAATGTTGCAACTTGCAATGCACTAATAGATCTCAGTAAGGACTGCCATACCAAAGTGTTTGGACCTTCCAACAACCCACTCTTACTTATTACATTCACTGAACATTTTTCTAGACAAAGTTGCACCTTCTCCTCAACTATGATTTTTGTTAGATAGATCTAATCTTGGACTTTATAATAAAATAGATGAAAAAAATTCTAGAATCAATCAATGTACACAGTCAACAAAAAATGGATAACTTAGATAATAGGTGTATGTATAATTGTAATGACCCGAACCCGAGGGTCCAAATCACTATCCAGGTCCTAACCTAAACCCAAGGACATCTAAGGGTTTTATTGTCATTATACACCTTGCTAAGTAATAGGTGTCATAATGAAATCATAGTAGTTGTTTCTGGTTATATAGGTCCATGAAAATGTAAAAAATTTCAACTTCAGTTTAACACCGGACCCCTAGGGTTTATAAGGGTAAAATTTTCATTTTGATTCATAATTATGAAATGGGACTGGTACCAATGGAAAGAGGGTTCAAGGTCCTTCAATTTAGACTCAAGAATGACCTAATTTAGGTCAGAAACGAATGAGATAAGGTTAATCAAAGTTTGGTCATTAAGTGGGAGTAAAATGGGCATTCTGACAACCAATCGTAAATGTTTGCGATCGATCGTAAATATCTACGATCGATCGTTAATATTTGCGATTGATTGTAAATTCCATACTTAGAAAAATTTCTGAGAACCCCAAAATTGGCTCTCTGTCGACCAATCGCAAGTCACTTATGATTGATCATAAATCCTATACTTAGAAAAAAAAAAAAAATTTAACAGCCCAAAAATGGACTGATCGATTGTTAATATTTGTGATCGATCTTAAATTGTCTTGAAATTACCTTTTCTTCCTAAAATGCTACAATTTGATTCCTATACCTCAATTTTGGCAAATGATACATTTATATAACTTAAAATATGCCCCAAAAAATTCATAAAGATATAAATACTTCGTCAAAATAACGTCCATACATTAAAAGGGTTCAAAATAAATCAATGGATTAAAAATCCTAATGAGACCACAAAAAGGAATGATTGGTCTCAAAACTATTTTCATCCACAAGATACATGAAAGTATTCATTCAAGTACATGTTTATAACAACACGAGACATGTTTAACTTTGAGTTCCATTTACATAAAAAAAAATTACAAATGCTTCAAAATAACCAGCTTCTAGTCAATAAAAGAATCCCCCAATGTCATCGTGGGTGAGGTTATGGATCGTCTATTATTTCTTTTCCGGTTCCTGAAAAATAGTAGAAGAAAGAGCACAAGACCAGTAGAGAGTGCCTAAGTGGCATCTCCTCAAGCAAAGTAGATAACGACATCCTTTACACATAAAGAATAGAGAAGTGTGAACGGGATCATGCTAGGGGTTGGGTCTCAATTACATCATCTAGATCATCAAGTAGTCATAACAACAATCTTGAACAATGCAATGCATATAATGCATTATACAACCGCAAAACCACCCACACTGAAAATGTGCTAACTAGCTAGACCTTGGGTACCTCCCTCGGTCCCTAGGGAGAATTTTGCCATCGTCCCTAACAGAAGGGTACCTCCCAACGGTCATCTGGGGTTCGAGTCGCTAAAACTACTAATGGGTACCTCTCGTGTCCCATTAACTAACTAGCACCGCCGACAAAGATGTACCTCCCCAAGGCCGGGTTTAAGAAAAACCTTTTCCCAAAACTCTCAAGTTCTAAATTCACCTTTTTCACAATCCAAACACATGCCTCAACACATTCACCTCATGAGTATATGAAGATGTAATCAATGCCATGTGAATGAGGATGCAACATACATAGCCCATTCAATTTCTTATCAAAGTTATTTCATTCTAAAGGCAATTCATATCAACAACAATCACTAATAAATAGACATAACATTATGTGAGAATAATGTAACCACATAGCATGCTAATACAACACTTTCACCTTCTAACATGCATTGGTCTTAGGATTCATCATATAACACATTGGTAGCAAATTGGTCACAACTTGCACACAATGTAACTATACAACCACACTATAGACAAAAATTTAGCAACTTCCTCCACATATATGAACCCTAGAACTAATACAAGACAAGTATCATCAATTTGCCATGCTAATAGAGGGGAAAAACATGAAATTAACTACAAAGTTAAAGTAAATTGAAAATAGACAACTCTATCTCTTTGGAGAGCAAAAGCCTTAATTTTCAAAAATCATCAAGGTCACCCAAATGAAGTTTAGTTCTGATCAAATCGAAGCCTTCGATGAGATCTCCAACTTTGTCTTCTATAGTAAAGACAAATTCCAAGAGGAATGAGGTGAAAATGGAGCTTTTAGTTGTAGCTTTAGAGAGAAAAATATTTAGAGAGAGAAAGGGGGAGCGAATAAAATGAAGTCCCTTTGTCCCTTAGTTACATGCCTAAGTCAAGGTGGGCTCCACTTTGACCCACAAAAGTACCCTTTTGCCCCTTAATGCAAGTACAATTCCAAACAAGCAACAACACACATAAGCATATATTAAAAAATAAACATGGAATGTAATGAACCCGAAAATTAGTCCCGAGTACGACAAATCTGAGCGTGGTGTCCACACGGGACCTCCAGGATAAAACATCAAAAAAATGCCTAAACGACTCAAAATGCATTTCCAAGAGTTCTAAACTTAAAGAAATGCCCTAAATGACTCTTGGGACCCACACAACATGCTAAACGAAGCTAAAAATAAATAAATACAAAAAAAACAAAAAATGTTGAAAAATTCGGAACGTCACAATAACAATGTACACAGTCCATTAATCAAGTGCATACTAGGTAATTTCCGAAACAAGCATAAAATAGGCATCGAGTTTAATGTCACTGCTTGGTTACCCAACAAAGGAAAAAAAATGTACAAGCATTGTCAAACCAAACAACAGAGGAACGTACAAAATCCTTCAAGCTTTCGCTAATTATAATGTGAAACAGTCAAAACAACAACAACAACAACAATAATAACAAGAAGTTCAATAATCAACAAGCATTCTCTGATCAAGAATAAAAACATATACATACACAAAACGTTGAGAATTAAAGAAAAACCAATCAACGGAAATACTCACAGATCTCTCGCCTTGGTCTCGTTAAGCTGCTTGTGAAGGACAATCTTCTATCTCTAGTCCATAGCAATGCCGTTGTTGGAGAAGATGAAGGAATGCTGAGAGCATTTTAGGGGTTTGGTTGGTTAATAAAGTATTGTAATAATGTATATGGGCTTTAATTATACATGGGTTTAGGAAACTGGGCTTGGGTTAATTAAACACAATTTGGATTATACAAATTGGACTGTTTTGTTCTGGACCTTTTATTATATTGAAAAGATTATTTATTTATTTATAATTTTTGTGTAAAGTATAAAATTTCCAATTTAGGATTGTCTTAGACTTAAGCAAACTAGAAATATAGTAATTTATATATATCTATACTCAAATTTAAATCAGCAATGCCTTAGATAAGTAAATAGTAGTACTGGACTATTAACACCATAATAGCCCAGTACTCTTATTCACTTGTCATATTAATGGTCCTCTTAATATGCATGATGGAACAGTGATTTTCTTATTTCAAAGGAGTGCTTCTGTTTTTTTGTTTGAAAATTTTCTGTGTAAGTGGAAGAGGGATTATAAGTGTAAAATGTGTCATATAAGGCCAAATGTTAATGGAACTGTTAGGAGTTGGTGTGGATAGGGGAAGAGGATTTCAATATAAGATCATAGGGTCGGGATATTTGAAGTTTTTATCATTCGAGCAACACCGTCATACTTTGTGTTACTGAATTTTGCATGAGTTTATATTTAAATATTTTTTTCACTATAGGCCAAAAAAAAAAAAGGGAGGAAAAATGACCATTGAGTTGTTGCAGGGATGGACATAGTAAGGGATCAACGGGGCAACCTCCCCCACTGAATTACAAAATTCACTATATTTATAGTAATATAGTAGCTTATCGGTATCTATACTCACAAATGGAGAAGATGATTGAGAATAAGATTTTATAAGAATGAGTTCACATATAATAGGTTGCATGGGTATTTTAGACACTAAAAAGGATAATTTGGTCCTCAAATATTTAATTTCTCAAATGGATCAATTTATAGTGTTGTAAACTGTTATAATGGTAAACTACAGATGGGTGAGATTGATTTATTTTAGAATAGCTGAGGTAGTTATGTGATGATTTAGGCATGTTTGCTACGCATTTTGTTTTGGTGATTTTTATTTTATGTAATCGTGTGTAGTGGAAAAAACATGTTTTACTAACACTAGGCTCCATTTGTTTGCATGTAAAATATATATATTTTTTTCTATGTGTTTGGTTATCGTAAAATAATTACGGAGAAAAAAAATATTTAGTAAAACGTAACAAATTTAACTTACCTGTCAATTTTCGGTAAATTATTTTACGCGCCATACTCGATGAGATCGATCTCAACTTCTACCTAAACGTTTGCCAAATACTAAAATATATATATATATATATATATATATATATATATATATATATATATATTTTACCACAGGTGGCAAATGGGCGGGTTGGGTCGGATTTGGGCTGGGTTGAAAATGACCGGGTCAAACATGGGTCAAGACCCATATTCAACCCGCTCAGAACTGGTTGAAAATGGATGGGTAAAAAATGTATAGGGTCAACCTGTTATGACTCGTGAACCCATTAAAAATTTCGATGTTTACAAATATGGGAAAAAAAAATGTAATTTGCATATTTGTAAAAAATAATGACCCGTGAAAACCTCCCAACCCACCAAAAATATTGATGTTTAAAAAATAAAATTTTCTTAAAAATTTTGATGTTTACAAACATGGAAAAGGAAAATGTAATTTGTATAAAAAAATAATAATAAAAAATTTTGACCCGTGAAACCCGATCGACCAGCCCAAAATATTGACATTTAAAAAATAAAATTTTCTTAAAATTTTTGATATTTACAAACATGGAAAAAAAAAATTGAATATTTGAAAAAAAATAAAATAATAATTGATCCGTGAAACCCGACCGACCCGCCTAAAATTTTGATATTTAAAAAATAATTTTTTTTTAAAAATTTTGATGTTTACAAACATAAAAAAGGAAAACGTAATTTGTGTATTTGTAAAAAATATATATATATATTTGACCCGTGAGACCCGATCGACCAGCCCAAAATATTGATGTTTAAAAATAAAAAAATTTTAAATTTTTTGATGTTTATAGACATGGAAAAAGAAAATGTAATTTGCCAGTTTGAAAAATAATAATAATAATAAAATTTGACTCATGAAACCCGACCAACCCGCCCAAAATTTTGATGTTTACAAACATGGAAAAAGAAAATGTAATTTGCATATTTGAAAAAATAAAATAAAATAAAAATTGACCTGTGAAACCCGACCGACCCGCCCAAAAATTTGATGTTTAAAAAATAAAATTTTATTAAAAAAGGAAAACGTAATTTGTATATTTGTAAAATAAAAAAAAAAATACCCGTGAAACCCGATCGACCTGCCCAAAATATTGATGTTTAAAAATATATATATATTTTTTTAAAATTTTGATGTTTACAAACATGGAAAAAGAAAATGTAATTTGCATATTTGAAAAAATAAATAAATAAATTTTTTTACCTATGAAACCCGACCGACCCACCCAAAATTTTGATGTTGAAAAATAAAATTTTCTTAAAAAATTTAATGTTTACAAACATAGAAAAGGAAAATGTAATTTGTATATTTGTTAAAAAATATATATATTAAAAAAAAAAAGAGACCCGTGAAACCCGCATAACCTGCCCAAAATATGGGCTGGGACTGGGCTGGATTGGGCTAGCCCAACTTGCAGCCCTTCGTGAGAGAGAGGAATGAGTTGAATGTAATGTAGAATATATATGTATTATGTGTCTATTTTGTGATGGGTGAAATATTGATTGAATATTTGTAATCATATATAATTCATTTTGACTCTCAAATTAAGTGATTAAAAATAATCCAACCTATTTTTGACCCATCTTAAATATAATTCACCCATAATCATTAAAAAGCGAGTGGATATGGGCAGATTGATAGTTTCTGAACCATTTTGCCACCCTTATATTTTAGGTAAGCTATTGCTTAATGGATTAGAGCTCAATGGATTCGAATTCAATCTTTACTTATACATTTGCCAAATACCAAAACTTTAAAAACTATTTTACATGAAAAATAAAAAATAAAAATAAAAATTCAAGAAACGTCGAAACAAACGAGCCCAAAATATAGAGGCAAAAACAAAACGGGTACTAGTTTGGTGGTATATGACTAAAATTGATAGGTCAAAGTCTTAATTAGGCAGGCCGAAACTCAATTTATAGCATAAATCATAACGTGGCATGTGCCCAAGTTTGAACTGGGCCAGTTATTTCAGAGCTTGGGCCGAGATTGTTGTTTGTTCACCTCAATAGATATACACATAGAAGTAAAAAGACACGTGGGTTCTGCTAACGCTACAAATTAATTGAAGCTTGTTGCGAGAAAAGGTGCAACCGGAAGGAAAACCTAATTCCTAATCCCGAGTGGGAAACGTTTGATATTCGTGCTTCGATTTATCCATTTAGTTTTATTATTATTATTATTTAAATGGAAACTTGAATTCTATGTTGATGGACTTTTTTTTTTTTTTTTTTTTCCAAACTAATAATAATGTATTAATATATTTTAATTTTTTAAAAACAAATAAAAAACACTCTTTACCAAACATGTTTCTGGCTTTGCCAAATATGTACTTTTTTCAAATATATATCTATATTTATACTATTATTAAAAAGGTAAAGAGTTTCAGTTTTTCAGTATCTTCTATTAAAATAAAAGAGTTTCTATAAAACTATTAAAACAACTAAAACAAGTTACATAAAATAGGTATTTATTAAATAAAATAATTTATCAAATAATAAAATAAATTATCAATTAAAATTAAATATGTAATCAATACGTTTTAAATTATAAAATAAATTTATAATTAAAATTAAATAGGTAATTATTTAATTGAAATTCAATCAAGATGTTTCAAATTATTTATAGATAAAATAATAAAATAATTACCAAATAATAAAATAAGTTACTAATTAAAATAAATCTTATAAGTTACCAATTAAAATAATTCTTATAAGTTACCAATTAAAATAATTCCTATTTTTCTTGAAATTCTTCAATAATTATTTATTAATATAAAAAAATTAATTGATATAAAATGAATAAAAATAAAAGAGTTTCTATGAATTAAATGAATTAAAATAAAATAGATTCTGTAGATAAAATGAATTAAAATAAAAGAGTTTCTATAAAACTATTAAAATAACTAAAACAAGTTACAATGTTTCAAATCATTTATATATAAAATAATAAAATAATTTATCAAATAATAAAATAAGTTACCAAATTAAAATAAATCCTATAAGTTACCAATTAAAATAAAACATATTATGCTTAGAATTCTTCAGTATTTATTTATTAATATAAAAAAATATTTATTTATCGTTATAAAATGAATAAAAATACAAGCGATTCTATAAATAAAATGAATTAAAATGAAAGAGATTCTAAACAAATTTATTTTGATTTTGATTGATCTGGTTCAAAATTCTTTATTTTATTACTCACTTAATATATACCCCACACACACTACAGACGGCTGCTAAAGCTACAAATTAATTGAAGTTTAGAGAGGTTGTTTGTTCACCTCAATATATATACACACACAGGTGAGAAACGTTTGATATTCGTTCAATATGTTGAATTTGTATATTGCGATCGCCTTGTGTTACTGGACTTTTATTATTTTCCGAATCTTGATTTGATTGATCATCTAAGCTTGTCGATTGTCTTTTTTCTTGTTTCATTATTTTCGTTCTCTTATAGTAGTTGACGTACTGATTTGGGAAAAAAAGAGAGGGTATAATTTGGTTTTTATTTTCCCTTTGAGCTTTTAGTCTCTTCAATGTGAATCATGTCTCTAAAATGTTTCACAGGATTGAAACTGTGCCTCGAATCTTGAAATTAAAGGGAAAATAGTTTATAGTTTGATTGATATTGTCTTCAATTTCAATTCCAATTTCAAGACGTTAAAATTAGACGCCCATTCTTTCAAGTTCTCTATTGGTGTCACCACATGCTGAGAAAAGAAAGAAAAAGAAAAAGAAAAATTAAATTGTTTCTTGTAGTCACTTAAAAATGATCCAATGTATAAACAAATGTTTATCACCTTAAACCTGTGGATTATTTAAGTAGAAAATATGTAATATTGTTTCAACGTAGTTTCACTTTAAAATGATCTAATTTACAAATGTATTCTCATGGTTTTTTAACTGTATTTGACAGTACTGACAGTGTGTGCTGCGATACTTTATATGAGATAGGTCCAACTATGGAAATGCTCAGAGAGTACGATATCATCAAGTTCTCCCCTGTGGAGTTAGATGATTTGACTAGTAATTTTAGCCAAGCAAATCTGATTGGAGAAGCCCAATTCGGCAAAGTGTATCGAGGAAAGACTCAGCAAGGTCAGGATGTGACTGTGAAGATTTGGGAAGATTTAGGAAAATTTGCTGTAGGCCGGGATGAACACCGTTCCCAATTTGCGGTAGTAACAGTATTTCATTAGTTTAGTGTCTGAAATTTCAATTTTGAAATTTGATGGTTATAGATGTTGTTCCTGTCATTGTTGAATGTTGTGTTCAATTTTATCAGAAAGAATGCATTTTTCTAATGGAGTCGAGTGTAAATCATCATCCAAGTCTGGTCAAACTTTTGGGATATTGCTGTGAAGATAGTCTGTTGGGGGTTGTTTATGACCTTAAACCAGTGGATACAGTGCACAACCTCATTGATAAAGGTATTTCATATTTTCTTTCTTCGATTAATATGTTACAACTTGACTTTTCTAATCATCCATCAATCTGTTGAGCATGCACGTCATGTTTTCAGTATATGTTGGGAGAGAGGGAAAATGAATCTTACAAAGTGACAACTATAATTGCAAGACCAACTGATTTTCCATATTAGTGTTTGGTGATAACATTTACTACTTTGGCTTGCTATACTGAATCTTAAATCTGCTCCTAAACTGATTATTTTAGTAAATCATTGTTTAGTTTGTTGGATAATCTCTCTCTGTATCTCTATCTCTCTCTGTGTGTGTACTTTATTTTCTTCTTTGACTAAGAAAATATATTTCTTCGAGTAATTAAAATTTTGACTTGTTTGGACGTACCACATTTAGTAGAGTGTAGCTGCCATCACATGAAGGGATATGGTTGGTACTTAAGATAAACTTCTTTAAAATAGATTAGTATGCTATTTACTAAAAGAGTTTTGTTTTTTCGGGTAAACGTAGATCGCTTTTCCTGGCTCCACAGAATCAAGGTGGCAATTGATATGGCACGTCTGCTCGAGTTTTTGCATTATCATCATAAACCGCAATACCTAGTTCGCAATATTAGTTCTGCACATATGATGGTTGATCAGGTTCGATCTGGTGTCCATGTACTTAGTGCACTTAGCTTTTCAGTAATTTTGTTCTGGAGAATTTTTTAATAAGAATTAAACTTGGTATTATGTTATGCTTAAACTCAGGATTACAATCCAGTACTATTCGACTTTTGTATGCTAGTTGGTGGGGTTTTTGGTGATGAGCAACCAATCGCAAATATGTTTGTACTTGGAGCGCCAGGCTATACTGATCCGATCATTATGAATATGGGTATGTCAACGTAATATTGTATTTATAATCTATTCCAAGCCTAGAGTTCATTGCCTGTGTCACCAGTGCATTTCTTAATTGCGAGTGCTTTTTTTCTTTTCTTTTTCCATCTATTATATAATGCTAAATAAATTGTGGGCAAAAGAGGAATGTCAAGTGAAAATATCAACCCAAACATATGAGTAAATCATTATGATTACTCATAAAAGCGTCCTTGACCCCTCTTTTTTTGGGAATCCATGGTGCTTATTGTGGGGAGGAAACTTGTGTTCAAAAAACTCTAATCCTAATATCATGCTATTGTTATGTGGTTCGCTTTATGAATATGACATAGTATCAAAATTTCTCTTGTTGCATACATGTATGAATCATAATGGTGAAGATCGAAGTGACTTGATGGTGCAAAGGAATTGTAAAATCCCAAAATAAGTAATTAATTTCAATTCATTTTGGCTATGAAAGGTCATTTGTTGTTGATTGTGGAAGAGAGGTGGAAAAAAAGGAAAAATTATTGATGATGTTAAGCAAGAGAAAGAGAGTGCCCCTTGGTTGAGAGAGAGATGGTGGTTGTATTTTTGCTCTAATAAAAGATGGTCTTCTTCATTCTGGGTGCAACTTACTTATTGCATACAAGAATATTCTTTGACCTTGTCATTTTCATCTCAACATAATACTTCCATAAAAGTTCGAGAGCCTATCCAATGAAAGTATCGAAAGCAAATCCACGTATTGGAGATCATATACAATAAATATGTAAAGATTATTTTACCTCTAATGAAGTATCATATGCTTCATAGGACCACTTATGCTATATAACTTACAGATGAAAGGATCTTCAAATCTAACACAGCTAGAACGATCCCTTCTGAAAAATACTTGAATAAAATTTTAATTTCCATATAACTCCACATTATTTTATGGAGGTCCATATTAGTATAATTAAATTCATGTGCATATATAAATATATCTTGTAGAAGTCGAAATAAAATATTTGGTGGGCGGTGGGCCCTCAAGTTTTATCCAGGCCAAAGATGAACATAGGCTGAATTGATTTGTATAATTTGGTTTGGATATCTGACTATTCCGTGTCTATTAATACATGAAAGAGTTGGGAATTGGGGGCCGTCCACCCAAGTTTAAAATCCTTTTAAAGATCAAGTAAAAGAAACTAAGATAACCCATCTAACCTAACTAATTCACTATTAGAGATAAATTGAACCCTCTACAGTCAGATGCTTCAATTGGAAGGACTACAGTGATTTGAACTTCTCTTGATGTGAGAAGTTCTAAATAATTAAACTGTATGCAAATTTTTTTGAAAATTTGAAGTCCTACTGAACATTGGGACTTAGAGCAGAGAAATTAAAGAACAAAAAACTACAGCAAACACTTTCATTTTTATCATAAGCTTTCTTAATTGCATGAGGTTTGTAGCCCTTTCATTGGACTTCCAAAACTTGTATACCTACCTTAGACACTGTGTCATACCATATTGTTTCTGGTTGTTTGCGCTTCATGTTTTGTTTGTCTAATTCATTTTATTCCAATCTAGAGTACGACATCACATGATTGTTTACTTGACTCCAATTTGGTCTTTTTCTGAGATTTTAACTATTTTGAGGAATATTTGAAGTAATTAATTTATTAATGAAAAATATATATATGTAATTAATTTTCTTCAAGATGATTTTTTACTTTCTTGTTTCGTAATATAATAGTTTCTAATCTTTTGATCTCTTTATCTGATTTTGAGGTGTGGGCCCTCCTTTCTCTTGGGCTTTTTCTTGTGAACTCTCTTACTAATTATATTTGTCAACATAAAGGGCTTTTTGGTAACACCCCTACCAAAGTACCAAGTGCTTAAAACTGGAAACTTTCAGTGGTTTTCTGTCTAGTGTTTTGATAAATGGACTCTGAGTTGTCTTTAAGAAAAATGTTTTCCATTTAGAAAGTGATATAAATTTTCAAGGTCATAATCCACACTTAACAAGCTTTTTGATGGGTATTTTTTAAGTGAATTTGGACTTGCATGTTGATCCTTAACTTTGATTTCATCAAATTAAAAAATTTCATCCTAGATTCCTAGTATAACTTAGCCCTGAAGTTTTTGTTACTTATCAAACAGCAGCTAAAGTAACTTAGAACACTTGCTATTTGGTATGAACAAGAGAACTGACAATTATGTTTTCAGTAGAGAATAAGGAATGTATGAAGTGATCATTCTTTCGATTGTATATGATTTATATGTTTATTGTTGTTAGTTATTGATATCATTGTTATTATTTTTATTGTTATTGTCAGGGTCAATTCCATTCTTGCTAGATTTTACATATTTTGAATGAATTGATTTTAGTTTCTAGAAAGATGAGAACCTTCAAATGGTACTCTTACTGTATGATTGTATCTTTTGCATGAAAAACTACCTTGAGTGGGTGATTGTAGCCATCCATTTATTTATTTATTATAATTTATGCGGAGCAAAGCCACCCTTGAGACTGTCTTCAGCAAGAAGTATCTCAAATGGTTTTTAGCGCACATATTCGTGTTGAAATTTTGCAAATTCTGTTTAATGGAATTAGTAAGATGTGCTCACCAAAAGGAAAAAAGGATAAAGAAAAAGAAAAACAGAAATATAAAAAGAATTTGGTAGATGGAATTTTGTAGTTGCTTTGTTTTTTAGCTTCTACTAGCTTTTTGTGTTTGGCATCTTTTCAGTTGTGTGATATATATATTTTTTTCGTTAATAAAAAAAAACCCTTCAACAGGTACATGGTGGAAGATACACGACGTCTTCTCGTTTGGCACTGTGCTTTTGGAGCTCATATCCAAAAGACCCTCTGAGATCAAGAAACCTGTACACAGTTGGGCTGAAGCCCAATACAATTTGAACGAGCCGAAGAAATCATCATTTGGCCGCTTTGCCCTCTCAAAGAAGTTCTCTCTCGTGCACAAAAGCTTTGAAGAAGATTTGGGGTTCAGTCAACACGATGGATATAAAATTACTGATCTGGCAATGCGCAGTGTGTCAGACACGGGCGTACGTCCATATATGAATGAAGTTGTTCAAACCTTGGAGAGGTTACATGCTGTTTGTCGTCATGGTCAACCGGGTTATTAATATGATGCTCTCTGTAGGTGAATAATGAAGGTGTAATATACTGTTCTCCAAGCTCTAATGTCTTGATACTGGAAAACTCTTTTCATTTCAACAAGCTTTATTTATTTATTTACCTACTTGAATCTAATTTTTCTTTCCCTATATGAGTGACTGATATTTATGTATTGTTTTCCTTCTAAATTATTCATTAAAAGTATAATACTTTTTCCTTCTAAATTATTCATTAAAAGCATAGTAGTTGTCCACTTTATTTATTTATTTTAACCAAGTTTTTATAAAAGTGAAAACCAGATAAGTTTGTGTAAAGTATTCTGATTTTCGGTTCTTTAAAAATTAATAAGCTGAAAAAAAAGTCCTACCAAAATACTACTGAAAATTTCATTACAGATTTTGATTTGATTTCTTATTTACAGATTTTGTTATTATTATTTTTATGGTACTTAGAAGACAATAAAATAATGATAGGGAGACCGAAGAATTAATTTCGAATAAGCAGTGAATCTCACCCTATTTACTTAAACAGTTTTTAAAAAATAATAACAAATGACAAGTATAGTTAATCAAGTCAGATTCGGTGTTAATTCGGGGATTCATTTTCGGTTTCTTATCATTACTTTTTATTTAATTAAGACTTCACAAGAAGATGCTTTTTTGGGAAATAAATGCACTTGAATAAGATGCAAAACACCATTGCAGCTTCTATAAGCATGGTGTGAGTATGAATTTTGAATTGAAACAAAGGTTTAATGATATTTATTTTATTTTTGTATTGGTGTTTAGAGTTTTTTGGTATAATGGGTTTATTGGCAACTGCTTCCAGTAGGAAAGATCCTTGCAAAACGTGAAGCAATCCATATATGACATTTTTTTCTCTCAAATTCCAGATTTTGATCAGTTATGGTGGCTTTCAATTGTTTCTGTAGCCATGTCCTGTCTACTCCGCTCTGTGCTTTTAGTTTAAAACTATTAATTTTGGTAACAGGTCTGAAGAGGGGCATGAAAATTGATTTGGGTTTCTTCATCATGGGAGAAGAGTGAGAGATTGTGGAAGACCAATAGCCCACAACTCACACAAATCATTGGCCAAAGGCGGATCTAGGGGTGGGCTTGTCCATTAGCTGAATGCTCTTCCTTCGGCAATTGCCGAACGCTTGATTCAGAGAGCCAAACGCTCTTCCAAGGCCATCCGAACGAGCACTCTTCCCTTTAGAGAGCCAAACGCTCTTCCCTTGTCCATTAGCCGAACGCTCTTCCTTCGGTAATCAAAGAGCCAAATGCTCTTCCTTCAGCAATTGCCGAATGCTTCATTCAGAGAGCCAAACGCTCTTCCAAGGCAAACCAAGCGGTCTTCCAAAGGCCAACCGAGCGCTCTTCCAAGGCAAATTGAGCGCTCTTCCAAAGCAAACCAAGCACTCTTCCAAAGGCCAGTGAGTAGAAGGCTAATTACGAGCACTCGTCCCTTCATTGGACGAGCGCTCGTCCAGACAATGCAAATCTAGCTGGCATTTTGAACCTTTCAATTTGATTCCCTCCTTAATTGAGGTTGTTGGTAAAGTGCTTTTAGGAGGAGGTTTGGTAGACATTTTGTCTACTTAAAGAAAGGGTGATCATTGTAAAAAGGGAGCTCGGAATAGGGAGTTATTGGAGAATAATTCTAGGGAGAGAATTATTGAGTTTTGGGTTGTATATTTCTGAAAGTGGTGAGAATGAAAGGGTTGAGTTCTTCACCCTCTTCCTTCCTTGCTGCTATGGGTAACTAACTCCCTTCCTAGGGAGGTGATGAAGCATTTCCTTGTAATCATGCTCTAGTTGTATTTTAATTTGCGGAATGAAATATGTATATGATAGTTTTATAGTCTAGAGATTTACACAAGTTGTAATGGCTCTTCATTTCAATAAATGATTGTGTTGAACTTATTATCTTGTCTTAGATTGTATTTTCTCGTAATTATACTGCTTACATCTTCATGGTGAGAATGGAGATGAGATTATGAAATGGTTTTTAATGGCATGTTGTATGGAAGTTTTGATAGTCCATAGCTTAGAAACACCTTTGTTGGATTATGCTTAGTTTTTGACTTCATGTGCTCTCATGATACTTATTGAGGAATTTGATAGTCCATAACTTAGTGAGCATGCCTTAAGCTACACCATAGTCTAGGTAGTGAAATCATGTAAAACTTTGATGGATTATACTTAATTTTTGATTTTATGAATTTCTTGAAGGTAATGTAGTAATCATGTATTTCTACATATCATGGTCACATATATAAGTTGTTCCCCAGTTAATCGCAAACAAGCATGTTTATATGGTTGGTGGTTAATTCACTTCCCTAGCTCTCTCTACATAAGTTTAATTCATCTTAAATTCATCCCATTTACTGTTTTATGCAAATTTCATTTCCTTGTTCTAAGTGACAAACAAAACAAACCACTTACACCTCTTTTTTCAAACTAATTTATTTGACAACCTTGGTTGACATAAACTATCAATCCCTAGTTCGACTTACCCTTACGATAGCCCTATTTTACAATGATTTGTGCTATTACAAGTGTTGATTATTATTGGTAAACATTTATCGACCACCATGCTGATAACATATTATAATTTTATATGTTATAGACAGTATAACAACATATATAAATAGAGGGACAAAAAGAGATAAAAGAAAGTAATATAATCTTATTGATTTTCTTTTTCCTTTTCTATATCACATTCGAAGTACAATTGATGAGTATATATATAGGCTCAACGATGAGCTTTCTGTGTAAGCCAACAAACTTGCTTACCACTCTAAGGGATTATCATTGATGATGTAAGCAATGATGCAAGGTTCAAAGATTGCATAAACAAATGTATTATGTGGATCCCACATTCATAACACAAATAAAATGAAAGAGGATTTTTATGTCTGACGACATCATTTGAATGATACACTCTTACAAAAGGAAAATAACACTCTTATTCCATAATTACACTCTTTGTGACTTCATCCACCTACTTATGTAATTTTTAACTCTTACCCTTACAACTTGTTATTTACAGGTAAGACCTATACTCTTTATATATAGAAATGCATTACCATCGATGGCTAAAATATTCTACAATTTTTTATCTAACTATATAAATATTTACAATATCTATAGAACTCTCTACTATCTGCCATGTTCTTTAATCTATAAATTCCTACCAACTTTCTAGTGTAATAGAATTATCCATCACTAACTCCAAGACTCCATAATTCTATATACAATCATGGAAGACTTCAAAACTTAACACTACTCATACTCTACACAGTCAATAAAAAATGGATGAGTTAGAGAATAGGTGTTTGTATAACTGTAACGACCCGAACCCGAGGGTTCGAATCGCTATCCAGGTCCTAACTCGAACTTTAGTACATCTAAGGGTTCTATTGTCATTATACACCTTGCTAAGTTCTAGGAGTCATAATGAAATCATAGTAGTTGTTTCTAGGCATATAGGTCCATGAAAATGTGAAAATTTCCAACTTCGAGTTCACACCGGGCCCCTGGGGTTTACAAAGGTAAAATTATCATTTTGAGTCATAATTATGAAATGGGACTGGTACCAATGGAAAGAGGGTTCAAGGTCCTTGAATTTGGAGTCAAGAATGGCTTAATTCAGGTCAGAAACAAATGAGATAAGGTTAATCAAAGTTTGGTCATTAAGTGGGCGAAAAATGGGCATTCTAACGACCGATCGTAAACGTTTGCGATCGATCGTAAATATCTACAATCGATCGTTAATATTTATGACTGACTGTAGATCCCACATCCATAACAAAAATAAAATAAAGAGGATTTTTAAGTCCCGTGGCATTATTTGAATGATACTTTTTTTTTTTTTTTTTTTTTTTTCCTAGTTGGTACTCACACACACTTGTCTCTTCTGAGACTTGAACCCTTGACCTCCTTTTGGGAAGTAAAAGACTGATACCGTTAGTTCACTGGCCCGTTGGTTATTTGAATGATACACTCTTACAAAAGGAAAATAAAACTCTTATTTCACAATTACACTCCTGGTGACTTCATCCACCTACTTATGTAATTTCTAACTCTTACCCTTACAACTTGTTATTTACAGATAAGACCTATACTCTTTATATATTGAAATGCATTACCATCGATGGCTAAAATATTATCTATAATTTTTCATCTAACTATATAAATATTTACAATACCCATAACACTCTCTACTATTCTGCTATGTTCTCTAATCTACAAATTCCTACCAACTCTTTAATGTAATAGAATTATCCATCACTAGCTCCAAGACTCCACAATTCTGTATACAATCATGGAAGACTTTAAAACTTAACACTATTCATGCCATGCAAACGTGATGCAAAGTCCTTAGCTCCAAGACTCTATAATTCTCTATGTTTCCCGAAGATTAAAAAAAGAATAAAAAGTAAAAAGATGTCCATTGATATAGAAGTATGTTTTGGTTCATTTCGATGTTTGGTTAGTCCATCTATATTTTGAGCTCAGCTTATTATTTTTCCTGTTTTGTGACACAAAACTTAAACTGTCATTACTCAGTCATTTTAAATCCAAATTGGGTCATTCTTGAGCTCAAATTTAAGAATTTTTCGTCAGCTTTCCAATTGTATCAATTCCATTTTCAGATTCCTATCCTACCAGGAGATATTTAAATTTTAGTGAGATAGTGTCAGAAAATTATTTAAACCAAGATAGAGTATTTATGGAAAACCATTTCTATAGGGTCTAGAAACTCATGAAATATTTATTCATGTTTGGTATGACCTTAAGGGACCTAGTTCCACTGGCAGGCAATCCCGTGTTGGTCAGTAATGAGGTTTGCTCATATTTCTATAGTCTCAATCTGTGTCATAGTCCCCAATATTGCAACTTGAAAGGCAGTAACAGATCTCTATAAGGACTTCCCTACCAATGTGTTTGGACCTTCCAACAACCCACTCTTACTTATTACATTCACTGAACATTTTTTTAGTTAAAACAACACCTTCTCCTCAACTATGATATTTTGCTAGATAGATCTAATCTTGGACTTTATAATTGTTGATGCGGAAATCCTCACGACTCGAAACGACGACGTTTACCTGTAAAACAAAGGGACGTCACCTCGAATGGCACCGATGGGGTGCCAGCCGAGGACCCTCCGATGATCAAGTTAGTACTTGTAATCGTATCACATAATAATTATGTATATTCTGTTTAGGGTTTTTTTCTCGTACCTTCTTTAACGACTTGGTGCCCTATTTATGGCTGTCGATTGGAATCAAATTGATCCCGCGGGAGATCTGCTTATGCGAGATTAGAGGAGATCGTTTGTTGCCAGATTTGTCAGGGATGTGATTTACTCCTTTAACTTCCTCAAATTATGCCAAGGTTATACTCACTCTGTTGAACCATGTCATCATTCGTTATCCTGGATAAGAAATGTCATCATTTTTATCCGAGGAAAATCTTTATCTTTGATAATGAAATATGTCGAAGAGGTGTGGCGGCTGGTCAAGGTAGGTTACTTTTCCCTATCAATTGCCCTCCATTCCAAAGCTTGCTCATCTAGCTTTGGGAATGTAAATTTTTATTTTTTATTTTTTATTTTGCCCTGGGAACAGTGCCCGCAGGTACTGTTCATGTGAACAGTTACCTTTTTTTTTTTTTTTTTTTTTTTTTTTTTTTTTTTTTTCCTTAGGTACTCTTCCCTTGGGTACTATTTTTAGTACCCCTGGGTACTCTGCCCCCAGATACTATTTTTGGTACCCTTGGGTGATCTTCCCTTGTGTACTATTTTTAGTTCCTATAGGTACTCTGCCCTGGGTACTATTTTTGGTACCCTTGGGTACTCTGCCCCTGGGTACTATTTTTTGTACCCTTGGGTACTCTGCCCCTCGGTACTATTTTTGATACCCTTGGGTAATCTTCGCTTGGGTACTACTTTTGGTACCCTAGGGTACTCTGCCCCTGGGTACTATTTTTGGTATCTTTGGGTACTCTGCCCCTGGGTACTATTTTTGGAACCCTTGGCTAATCTTCACTTGAATACTATTTTTAGTACCCTTGGGTACTCTGCCCCTGGGTACTATTTTTCGTACCCTTAGGTACTCTGCCCCTGGGTACTATTTTTGATACTTTTGGGTACTATTTTTCCTCTGGGTACTATTTTTGGTACCCTTGGGTACTATTTTTCCTCTGGGTACTATTTTTGGTACCCTTAGGTAATCTTCCCTTGGTAAGGGAATAAATTGTACGAGCTTTACTCAGGTCGTCACTCCTTTAATAAGGGAATTGAACTTTACGAGCTTTACTTAGCTCATCCCTTTAGTAAGGGATTTTTATTTACTATCCCTTATTGTAAGGGGATATTAATTACGGGATTCATTCAACCCGGGTCCTTTTAGTACAGGACATTTATTTACCATCCCTTATAGTTCGGGGATATGGATTACGAGATTCATTCAGCCCAGGTCCTGATAATACAGGACATTTATTTACTATCCCTTATAGTATGGGGATATGGAGTACGAGATTCATTCAGCCCGGGTCCTGATAGTACATGACACTTATCCCCAATAGTCCGAGGATATGGATTACAGGATTCATTCAGCCCAGGTCCTTATAATACAGGACATTATTTTACTATTCCCTATAGTCCGTGGATATGGATTACGGGATTCATTAAGCCCGGGTCCTTATAATACAGGACACTCATTTACTATCCCTTATAGTACGGGGATATTGATTACGTGATTCATTTAGCCCGGGTCCTGATAATACAGAACACTTATCCCTTATAGTCTGGGGATATGTATTACAGGATTCATTCAGCCCGGGTCCTGATAATACAGGACACTTATCCCCTATAGTCCGGGGATATGGATTACGGGATTCATTCAGCTTGGGTCCTTATAATACAGGACACTCATTTACTATCCCTTATAGTACGGGGATATTAATTACGGGATTCATTTAGCCCGGGTCCTGATAATACAGGACACTTATCCCCTATAGTCCGGGGATATGGATTACGGGATTCATTTAGCCCGGGTCCTTATAATACAGTACATTCATTTACTATCCCATATAGTACGGGGATATTGATTATGGGATTCATTCAGCCCGGGTCCTTATAGTACAGGACACTCATTATCATCCCTTGTATCCCTTATGGGGGAAAGAGGTGTAGTTTGAAAGAGGGTGACCCCTTTAATACGAGAGGTAGTCGTCTTGTCTCTCTAATAAATGAAGGAAGCTTTAATTATATACGACACCACGATGATAAAACCTACTTCCCTTAATATGTAGATCGACGATTAATATCATGTGATCCACTATTCTGTCCCGATGATGGAATCTTAGGTGATGACCCATTCTATAGATGTTTATACAGCGGACGAGGTGCTTGGTGCTACAACAATTTACAGTTGTCTAAAAATATTAGATTGTGTTATAAATGATTACTGAAAATTAACCAGCCATGGATTATCAATCCAAAATTCTGCATAATCTGAAGTCGATAGGCAATTCCTGCAAAGGAGGAGAGGTGACGACTGTCGTCTAGTAGATGGAGGCTTTACTAGTAGGTAGAAACCCCCTTGTTGGTAGTGATCTTCTTGATGGGTGGAGACTAACTCATTTATGTAGGCGCAGAAGGACCAAGCCTTAGTCTTCAACGATCAGGCCTTGGTAGTTGGCTGCGGCCAGAGATAGAGTTTGGTCTTTGATGACCAAACCTCAGTAGTGAGGGGTCCAAGCATCACTAGATGGAAAACACCACATTGGATTGTCTGGATCGACGTGCTAAATTATGATTATTGTCATCGTACACTGGGTGGCATCACGTAACCCACCGTTTTTCCCCCTATATGATGGACAGGTAATTATGATGTAGAGACCAGTCCTTATATAAGATCATGGAAACCCGTTGTTAACTAATGACTTTGGGATGGTTTTTATGATCGGAAACTGTCATCTTGCCGTCTGAGCCAAGTCGCGTTAGGATTTTTATTTCTTCAGAGAACTAATCGTTCCCACAAACGGCACCAGCTGTTGATGCGAAAATCTTCACGATTCAGAACGACAGCGTTTACCTGCAAAACAAAGGGACGTCACCTCGAATGGCACCCCACCAGTGCTAGCTGAGGACCCTCTAACGATCAAGTTAGTACTTGTAATCGTATCACATAATAATTATATATATTCTGTTTAAGGGTTTTTTCTCGTACCTTCTTTAACGACTTGGTGCCCTATTTATGGCTGTCGATTAGAATCAAATTGATCCCGTGGGAGATCCGCTTGTGCGAGATCAGAAGAGATCGTTTGTTGCCAGATTTGTTAGAGATATGATTTACTCTTTTGACTTCCTCAAATTGTGCCAAGGTTATCCTCACCCTGTTGAACCACGTCGTCATTCATTATCCTGGATAAGAAATGTCATTATTTTTATCCGAGGAAAATCTTTATCTTTGATAACGAAATATGTCAAAGAGGTCTGGCGGCTAATCAAGGTAGGTTATTTTTCCCTATCAATAATAAAATAAAAGAAAAAAAAATTATAGAATCAATCAATCTACATAGTCAACAAAAAATGGATGAGTCAGAGAATAGGTGTATGTATAACTATAACGATCCAAACCCAAGGGTCCGAATCACTTTCCGGGTTCTAACCCAAACTCGAGGACATCTAAGGGTTTTATTGTCATTATACACCTTGCTAAGTTTTAGGAGTCATAATGAAATCATAGTAGTTGTTTCTAGCTATATAGGTCTATGAAAATGTGAAAATTTCTAACTTCGGGTTCGTACCGAACCCCTAGGGTTTACAATAGTAAAATTGTCATTTTGAGTCATAATTATGAAATGGGATTGGTACCAATGGAAAGAGGGTTAAAGGTCCTTCAATTTGGACTCAAGAATGACCTAATTCAGGTTAGAAATGAATGAGACAATGTTAATCAAATTTTGGTCATTAGGTAGGGGTAAAATGGGCATTCTGACGACCGATCGTAAATGTTTGCGAACGATCGTAAATATCTGCGATCAGTCATTAATATTTGCGACCAATTTTAGATCCCACATCCATAACAAAAATAAAATAAAAAAGGATTTTTAAGTTCGACGATATCATTTGAATGATACACTCTTAAAAAAGGAAAATAACACTCTTATTCCATAATTACACTCCTGGTGACTTCATCCACCTACTTATATAATTTCTAACTCTCACCCTTACAACTTATTATTTACATGTAAGACCAATACTCTTTATATATAGAAATGCATTACCATCAATGGCTAAAATATTCTCTACAATTTTTCATCTAACTATATAAATATTTATAATACCTACAGAGCTCCCTACTATTCTGCCATGTTCTCTAATTTACAAATTTCTACCAACTCTTTAATGTAATAGAATTGTCCATCACTAGCTCCAAGACTCCATAATTTTGTATACAATCAAGGAAGAATTTAAAACTTCACACTACTCATGCTCCGCGGACGTGATGCAAAATCCTTAGCTCCAAGACTCCATAATTCTCTATGTTTCCCGAAGATTAAAAAAAAAAGAATAAAAAGTAAAAAAGATGTGCATTGATATAGAAGTATGTTTGGGTTCATTTCGACGTTCAGTTAGTCCATCTATGTTTTGAGCTTAGCTTATTATTTTTCCTGTTTTTTGACACAATACTGAAACGGTCATAACTCAATCATTTTAAATCCAAATTGGGTCATTCTTGAGCTCAAATTTAAGGATTTTTCGTAGCTTTCCAATGGTATCAATTCCATTTTCAAATTCCTATCCTACTAGGAGATATTTACATTTTAATGAGACAGTGTCATAATATTATTTAAACCGAGATGGAGTGTTTATTGAAAATAATTTATATAGGGTCTATAAACTCATGAAATGTTTATACATATTTGGTATAACCTTAAGGGACCTAGTTCTATTGGCAGGCAATGCCGTGTTGGTCAGTAATGAGATTTTCTCATATTTCTATAGTCTCAATCTGTGTCACAGTCCTTAATGTTGCAACTTGCAAGGCACTAATAGATCTCAATAAGGACTGCCATACCAAAGTGTTTGGACCTTCCAACAACCCACTCTTACTTATTACATTCACTGTACATTTTTCTAGACAAAGTGCACCTTCTCCTCAACTATGATTTTTGTTAGATAGATCTAATCTTGGACTTTCTAATAAAATAGAAGAAAAAAAAATCTAGAATCAATCAATGTACACAGTCAACTAAAAATGGGTGAGTCAAAGAATAAGTGTACGTATAACTGTAACGTCCCGAACACGTGGGTCTGGATCGCTATTTGGGTCCTAATCAAAACTCGAGGACATCTAAGGGTTCTATTGTCATTATACACCTTGCTAAGTTCTAGGAGTCCTAATGAAATCGTAGTAGTTGTTTCTAACCATATTGGTCCATGAAAATATGAAAATTTCCAACTTTGGGTTCACACCGGACCCCTAGGGTTTACACGGGTAAAACTATAATTTTGAGTCATAATTATGAAATAGGACTGGTACCAATGGAAAGAGGGTTCAAGGTCCTTCAATTTGGACTCAAGAATGACCTAATTTAGGTCAAAAATGAATGAGATAAGGTTAATCAAAATTTGGTCATTAAGTGGGGGTAAAATGGGCATTCTAACGACCGATTGTAAATGTTTGCGATCGATCGTAAATATCTGTGATCGGTCGTTAATATTTATGATCGATTGTAGATCCCACATCCATAACAAAATAAAAATAAAAGTGGATTTTTAAGTCCAACGACATCATTTGAATGATACACTCTTACAAAAGGAAAATAACACTCTTATTCCACAATTACACTCCTAGTGACTTCATCTACCTACTTATGTAATTTTTAACTCTCACATTTTCAACTTGTTATTTACAAGTAACACCTATACTCTTTATATATATAGAAATCCATTACCATCGATGGCTAAAATATTCTCTACAATTTTTCATCTAACTATATAAATAATTACAATAACTATAGAAATCTCTAATATTTTGCCATATTCTCTAATCTACAAATTCCTACCATCTCTTTAATGTAATAGAATTGTCCATCACTAGGTCCAAGACTCTATAATTCTATACACAATCATGGAAGACTTTAAAACTTAACATTACTCATGCTTTGCGAACGTGATACAAAGTCTTTAGCTGCAAGACTCCATAATTCTCTATATTTCCTAAAGATTAAAAAAAGAATCAAAAGTAAAAAGATGTGCATTGATATAGAAGTATGTTTTAGTTCATTTCGATGTTCGGTTAGTGCATCTATGTTTTGAGCTCAGCTTATTATTTTTCTTGTTTTGTGACACGAAACTGAAACGGTCATAACTTAGCCATTTTAAGTCCAAATTGGGTCATTCTTGAGCTTAAATTTAAGGATTTTTTGTCAGATTTCCAATGGTATCAATTCCATTTTCCATATTCCTATCCTATTAGGAGATATTTACATTTTAGTGAGATAATGTCAGAAAATTATTTAAACCGAGATGGAGTATTTATGGAAAACCATTTCTATAATAAGGTCTAGAAACTCATGAAATGTTTATACATGTTTGGGATGACCTTAAGGGACCTAGTTCCACTGGCAGGCAATGCCGTGTTGGTTAGTAATAAGATTTTCACATATTTCTATTGTCTCAATCTGTGTTATAGTCCCCAATGTTGCAACTTGCAAGGCACTAATAGATCTTAGTAAGGACTGCCATACCAAAGTATTTGGACCTTCCAACAACCCACTCTTACTTATTAAATTCATTGAACATTTTCTAGACAAAGCTGTACCTTTTCCTCAACTATGATGTTTGTTAGATAGATCTAATCTTGGACTTTATAATAAAATAGAAAAAAAAAATTCTAGAATCAAGCAATGTACACAATCAACAAAAAATGGATGAGTCAAAGAATAGGTGTATGTATAACTATAACGACCCGAACCCGGGTGTCCGAATTGCTATCCGGGCCTAATCCGAATCCGAGGACATCTAAGGGTTCTATTGTCATTATACACCTTGGTAAGTTCTAGGAGTCATAATGAAATCATATTAGTTGTTTATCACCATATAAGTCCATGAAAATATGAAAATTTACAACTTCGGGTTCGCACCGGACTCCTAAGTTGTACAAGGGTACAATTGTCATTTTAAGTCATAATTATGAAATGGGACTGGTACCAATGGAAAAAGGGTTCAAGGTCCTTCAATTTGGACTCAAGAATAACCTAATTCAGGTAAAAAATGAATGAGATAAGGTTAATCAAAATTTGGTCATTAAGTGGGGGTAAAATGGGCATTCTGACGACCGATCGTAAATGTTTGCGATCGATCGTAAATATCTGCGATCGATAACACTCTTATTTCACAATTTGAATGATACACTCTTACAAAAAGAAAATAACACTCTTATTCCATAATTACATTCCTGGTAACTTCACCCATCTACTTATGTAATTTCTAACTCTCACCATTATAGCTTGTTATTTATAGATAAGACATATACTCTTTATATATAGAAATGAATTACCATCGATAGCTGAAATATTCTCAACAATTTTTCATCTAACTATATAAATATTTACAATACCTACAGAACTCTCTACTATTCTGCCATGTTTTCTAATTTACAAATTCTTACCAACTCTTTAATGTAATAAAATTGTCCATCACTAGCTCCAAGACTCCATAATTCTATATACAATCATGGAAGACTTTAAAACTTAACACTACTCATGCTCTATGGACGTGATACAAAGTTCTTAGCTCTAGGACTCCATAATTCTTTATGTTTCCCGAAGATTAAAAAAAGGAATAAAAAGTAAAAGATGTGCATTGATATAGAAGTATGTTTTAGTTCATTTCGATGTTCGGTTAGTCTATCTATGTTTTGAGCTCAGCTTATTATTTTTCCTGTTTTGTGACACGAAATTGAAACAATCATAACTTAGTCATTTAAAAACCAAATTTGGTCATTCTTGAGCTCAAATTTAAGGATTTTCAGTCAGCTTTCCAATTGAATCAATTCAATTTTCATATTCCTATCCTACAAGGAGATATTTACATTTTAGTGAGATAGTGTCTGAAAATTATTTAAACCGAAATGGAGTATTTATGGAAAACCATTTCTATAGGGACAAAAAACTTATGAAATGTTTATACATGTTTGGTATGACCTTATGGGACCTAGTTCCACTTGCAGGAAATGCCGTGTTGGTCAGCAATGACAATTTCTCATATTTCTATAGTCTTAATCTGTGTCATAGTTCCCAAATGTTGCAACTTGCAATGCACTAATAGATCTCAGTAAGAACTGCCATACCAATGTGTTTGGACTATCCAATAACCTACTCTTACTTATTATATTCACTGAACATTTTTCTAGACAAAGCTGCACCTTCTCCTCAACTATGATTTTTGTTAGATAGATCTAATCTTGGACTTTATAATAAAATAGATGAAAAAATTCTAGAATCAATCAATGTACACAGTCAACAAAAAATGGATGAGTTAGATAATAGGTGTGTATATAATTGTAGCGACCCAAACTCGAGGATCTAAATCGTTATCCGGGTCCTAACCTAAACCCAAGGACATCTAAGGGTTTTATTGGCATTATACACCTTGCTAAGTTCTAGGAGTCATAATGAAATCATAGTAGTTGTTTCTGGCTATATAGGTCCATGAAAATGTAAAAAATTTCAACTTCGGTTTCACATTGGACCCCTAAGTTTAACAAGGGTAAAATTTTCATTTTGAGTCATAATTATGAAATGGGACTGGTACCAATGTAAAGAAGGTTCAAGGTCCTTCAATTTAGACTTAAGAATGACCTAATTTAGGTTAGAAATGAATGAGATAAAATTAATCAAAGTTTGGTCATTAAGTGTGGGTACAATGTGTTTACGATCGATCATAAATATCTACAATCGATCGTTAATATTTGCGATTGATTGTAAATTCTATACTTAGACAAATTTCTGAGAACCCCAAAATTGGCTCTCTGTCGATGGTGCGTGCCGCCGACACCAACGTTTAAAGAGGTACTAAAAGTGTGAATGTGCAATGTGGCTAAGTTTTAAATTTATAAAAGCCACTACTACCTTTAACTAAAAATATAGCTAGGGTGAGTAGGGATCGTCCCAAGGGATTGTAGGCGTATTTACAATGGAAACAATGTATAGGATTAGTAGGTCGAATGATCAAAATGTGGTTTGTTTAAGTGATTAAACTACAATGCAATTGAAATTAGAGCAAACAAAATACAATGATTTATAAGATGGGGAAAAAGATATAGAAGAGAGGACTTGGGGTACTAGAGTTCACCACTAAGCTTGACTTCACTAGACACTAGCAATTGTACATCAATGAGGAAATTGAATTGTAACTTATGTGTGTGTGTGACATTAATTGAAACTAGGCATAGATGGCAAATAAGTATAGAATGTCTTAGCCAATTCAAATGGAAAGCACAACCTATCAAATGAGACTAAAATCCATTTAATAAAATCACAATTTATGCACACACAACTATCTAGAGGCATACACCCTTTGCATTCATAAGTATGGAACACCAAGGAATAAGAATAGATTGTCCACCTAACTATGAATTTAAACCAACTACACTACATCTACACTAAAGACATGGAAATTAAACTAAACAAGCTAAAGGTGTGGCACAATCCATTAAGAAACAAGTGTGAACCATCAAATAAATAACAAGAGTGTTCAATTAAGCACTATGTTTTGATCATCACTAGATTAACTTCATCCATACACATAGACATGCACAAATTCCATTAAATCTAGAGAAAAACACATGAATCATCCATTCTAGCATACATAGACATATGATTAGAAATGGATAATCAATTAAAAGTATTAATCCATACACATCAAGTAAAAATCACAAGATATATATATATATATATATATATATATATATATATATATAAGTCTAGGATCAAAACATTTGTTACAAATAAATCCCTAAAAATATATAAAACACAAGGTCTAGGAAGCAAACTTAAGGGCTACTCTAGCCCCGAGTAAATGTTTAGCCATTCATTGAAGTAGTCATCCAACCCTCAAGGGTTATCTCCATGGTAGAAATGACATCCTTCTTGATAAAAACCCTAGAAGAATGGAAGAACTTCCAACTATGGTGTATGTCTCTCTATGCTCTAGCCTCCTCTCAAAGATAGATGATGAATGATATTAGATGATAGATAGATGTACATGTGTCTCTTCTTGTAAAAGTGGCTCAAAATCCTTATATAGGAGGCTCAAGTGTCACACCCAATGGTCTGGACTCATGCACTATGGTCCTTGCAATGATTGCACCATGAGCCAACTTTTACTGAGCTAGACTCTATTTTAATTCGGACTTGAGGAGGTTCGATCGATCGAACTTTGGTAAGATCGATCGAACATAGGTGAGATCCATCAAATGCTACAGAGATCAATCCATCCTTGGCGGCGCCTTTTTGAATAAAGACAAATCTCTGAGATATTTTGGGATAAGGACAAAAGTGGTAGGTGAGGATAAGATGAAGAAAGTTTGATCGATCTGAGAAAAGTTGGATCGATTGAAGATGGTGAATTCTTTTGGATAAGGACAGAGGCTTGGATCCATCTTGAAATGGTGAGATCGATCAATGTGAGATCGATCGAAAATATTCCTAATCGATAGAAGTTTGCTGATTTCTACCACTTTGCTTTCACTTTGCTCATTTCTTCCATTCAGCTTGAGATTGCTTTTTTTATGATCTAATTTGGCTGAATTAACTTATTTTGGGGATAAACACCTGAAAAAGGGTAATAACATGAAATTAGTCTAAAACAGGAAAGTAAGATAGATAAAGGTCCTAGAATACTCGAGCTTAAGGGGTTTAAATGCGCACTTTTCAGCGCTCATCACACCCCCAAATTTAAATATTGCTAGTCCCTAGCAATGAACTACAAAGTAAAGGAATGAAATGAACATCTATACAAGTATGAACTACAAAGTAATAAATGGATAACGCTACTTTCATAGGGAACACGATTGCATTTAGTATATGCAACAAGCCTTTTAAACCCCTAGGTTACCCCTAGTGGATGAGTGAAGTCTCGTAAGGGTTTTAGAAATGATACCCGCAAATATTAAGCTCTTTCTCACTAAAGAGGCACCAATATTGTAAACAAGCATTGGGAGAAAACTACCTCAAATATACAATTTTTCAACCATTTTCAAGCAATCTCCTAAAATTTCAATACCAAGTAAACAAGTATGGTCCTCCACACATCAAGAAAATGATCATGCTAATCAAAACAACACTAGAATCCTTTTTGAGTGGACCGACATCAAATATGTTGCTATCTTAGCCAACTAAAGAAATGATCATATCCTTACCCTTAAGCCAGCACACAAATCTAGTCCCGATCATCAAGACAAAGAGTGGACCTTTTATTAAAGTTTTATTCAACTAGATGCGCTTATTCTTTTCACTCAATTTTTTTGTTATTTTTTATTTTTTTTTACAGGATCAAAGATGGAAGCATGGTGCAATGTAGTGATCTATTAAGCTTTCTAGTGATTCATGAGGTTGAGCATTAACCAGACGGCTTTAGGCCACTAGGTGTTCAAACACCCCTAAGGGCTTATAAGCTCAAATCAATTAAGCTACAAACCAAAACAATCGCCATCTAATCATTTCCCACTTCTCACCTTTTGGAAGAAGTCCTCACTTTTTTGTTATTTTTGTAACTTTTTTTTTTTTTAGTAGCCACATTCAATTATTAACCTAGAGTTTGGGCCCTCCACCTTTCAGCGCGAGAAATTCAGTGCTTGATGAGGCTAGAATCCCGGTTACTCAATGAAAAGGGATTGTTATCCACTTTTGTCAAAATGAAAGCTTTCAATGCACTACTAGCCCAATTGGGATATAACCAATTCAATATTCAACAAAGCATGTACCCCACAAATGAATGCTAGTGTGCGCCTGTACTAGTGTAGAATCCTAGAGTGAATCTCAAAACAATCACAAAATCAGGATGATGTGGACCACAAGTGTAAGCAAGATATCAATCTTTCGAAATAATTTCCTCTTAAATGGCATCCACAAGGCATACAAGGAGTATTGGACTCTCAAGTCAAGCAATTTTTAAATCTTAAGCAATATAGTCCTCAAAAGATCAAAGTCATAGCTAGTCATGGACCAATCATAGAAAATCTCTCAAATACACAAGTCATGCTTAAAATTTTGAATTAAGAGCAAACACTGCAATTAACACCCATTACCCCCAAACTTAAATGGCACAGTGTCCTCAATATGTAAAGAGAACAAAAGGAAAGAGTATACCAGTACAACTAAGGCAAAGAATGGCCGGGACACAAGTATCCAAAGTGGGTGGTACAACCTTCCCAAACTTGGAATTGACTGTGGTCCTGAAAAGATGGCACTTGGATAAAACTCATCAGATAACAAAAGGAATAATAATAGTGCACAGTGGACATACAAGTGTAAATGGGATAATAAATGAAGTAAAGAGAGAGAGGAATAAGGGTGGTCTTGAAAAAAATTGGGCAACACTCTTTCTCACTGAAGTCACTGTGATGTACCTGATAAATAGAGTCAATCACAGATAAATGTATTAATAGAAGATCTAGACATCCAAAAATATCATACATAGAAAAAGAAAAGATGATATACAGTACATCACAGTATCAGGGCCAATAGACTGGCTGCAAAAATATCATAGCAGTTTCAATGTAATAGTAACACAGTACAGATATATAAAATGATGAGAGCAAAAAGATAGAGAGATCAGGAAGAGAAGGTAAGGCGAGCGGGGCGTAACCCCGGATGTCTTTGGATATGTTACGCAGCACAGCCATGACATCGAAGCGGAGAGATGCCATATCAGTGCTGAGGGCGGCCACATCTGACTGAAGAGAGACAACTGCGTCCTCCAAGGTCTATATACGCTCTCCTAGGCTAGGTGTCTATGCTGGAGTGTCAAGGATGACTGGGTCAGGAGAATGATGCGCATCCTGACTATGCTCTGGGAAATGTAATAGCGACCCTGCCTGAAAGTGATGTGGTGACTCTGGTGCTGGCTCTCGTTCCAGATCTATATCCATATGCATATCCGCAGCCCCCGATGGGTTTGTTGGATCATGCTCTGTCGCTGCTGCTGCCTCCTCCTCTGCATCCTCCTCAGCTGCCAGAATGGCCTCTTACTCTAAGCTCCGAATAAGAGCATTGTAGCTCTTATTCTAATCCTTCTTACCATAGTGGTAAGCCCCTGACTCAGTATGCTCCTCCGGGTGGAAGGGATAGTGCTGGTCCCGGAGGATCTGTGTAATAAGATGTCTGAAGGGGAGGAAAGTGGCCCGCTTAGGCTTCGCTTTGCTGATGAAGCTCACACACAATCTCATCATAACACTCCAGATGAGTGCAGGAACGAAGAACTAATGCCCGATATAGAAGGCATAGAGGGCTGCAAGAAAATCAGAACGCCTCTGGATCTTATGGCTCGTTATAAATACGTTCCAAAGATTGTCAGGCAGATAAGTCCAGGTGGTGAAAGTCTCGCCATTTGCGTAGTGGCCACTAAGAGCAACGGCCATGTCGGCATAAAAAGGCCTCCTCAAAATGGGATACTGAAGGCCAGGAGGGTAAGTATGCGGGCATCGTGAAGATATGGCCAGTGACTCCACAGTGATGCTTATGGGGTGGCCATCGATAGTGGTCTATAGCTTCGATAGGTTACTCGGGGCCGATCGAAGGTTCTGGAAGAACACTCGTGTGATGTTTCCAAATTTTCACCATTTTTCATTTTTCAAAAATTTTGTTGCAGCAAGGGCATTTTCATCTTTTGCCGTTTTGCATACCAGATAATACAGAGTGTACCAGTTGTGTCCAAGAGTTGTTTGAAGCATTTCATTGAGTCCAGGACTCTTTAAAATGTAAGGGTAACCATTTTTGCATTTTTTAGTTTTTCAGGTCGGATGTTCCCGTGTGGGACCCGCTATCGGAATTGTTGCATACGGGGATTCTGGTTGAGTCTTTTTGCATTATATTTATTTTATTTAATGTGTTGTATGAGGTTATGCATTATTTTATGTGTATATGTATATGTGTGGTGTAAAATGAAACAAAAAGAAAAAGGGAAAATAAAAGAAATTGGTGGGACCCACCACCACCACTTTAAAGGGGGTTTGAGACCATAATTCTTGGTCTCTCATTTCTCTCCTTCTCTCCCACTGCTCTCTCATTTTCCTCTTTACTTTGCTTTTTTCTTTTTCTTTTTCTTTTTTTTTTTTCAATCAAAAATTTAGAACTTGATTTCTTCTTCAATCTTTGGAATTTTTAAGTGCTGTTTGTGGTAAATCGAAGCTCACGACGAGATCTTCAAATCCATACCAGCAATTTCAGCTTTTGGCCACTCTAGGAAGTCCAAAAATTGAGACCCATTTTGAGGGTTTTTGCATAATCTTGAGGTAGGGGTTCTTAATCCACAAATTCTTGCTCCTTTGTGAGATTTTCCATGTGTTTTGTTATATAGCATGCTCAATTGTGTTAAATCCTCCTTTAAATGACTTAATTGTGTATTTAAAGCATGCAATTATGTGAATTAATTGATGTGGTATGTAAAAGCATGTTTTAATTTCATGAAAAATTGTTTATGCTTATATGAATCTCGTGTATGTAATATGATAATTGTATATCATATGATAATTGACTATATATGTATTGCCTATTTGAATTGTATAAGATGACATGCTAAAGTTGGATTTATATACTTGAATTTTATGTGAAGCTACATGATCCTATGTGTTATTAAATGTAGGTAACATGTTGTTGATTATTGTGTTGTGAAAAAAAAAAAAAATGCTCTAAGTGATTTTATTCCATGTCTTGTGTTTTTGAATTACCGTAATTAAAATGTGAAAGCATGGTACATGCATTACACAAATTTCTCTTAAGTGTGATATATGGTTTAAATGTGAATATGTGAAGAATTATGGCATGGAAAGGCATGATGCATTCATGCACAGCATTGGGCCAAAAAAAAAAAAAAAAAAAAAGGGAAAGAAATGAAAAAGGGGTGTTGGGAAAAAGATTTGAGCAAAGAATTTTGTGAAAATCGGTTGCCAAGGGGGTACCGAGGGTCCGTGGCGTTAATGTAGCCTAGAGGGAACTAGGGAGATCGCCCTAGCGTGGTTGAGCTATCTGGACCCCAAATGACACCGTGGGGGTACCAAAGGTCAGGGACAGTTGCCAATACTTCTCTCGTCGCTGAGGGGTTATCGAAAGGGGTTACATTAATGGTTTGAAAAGTGAAGAATGAAGTGATTTTTAAGTATAGGGAGCGACATTCATGGCATCACATATCATAGCACGGCATTGTAATTTTGAAATTGGATTTGATGTTGTATTCTTTCCCGGCATAGTATAATCCCTATTCTCTATTCATATTCATTACCTGGATTCATGGGGTCACAAGAGGTGTGTCTTAGGCACCACCTACTAAGCAATTTGTTCACCCCTTATATTTAATATTTTTCAGGACATGGATGGCAAGTGGCGGACGATGCTCCTCTACAGGGTTTGATGGGTTAGTAGACCGTTTTGACATACTTTGTAGCTAAAATCTCATTATATTATTATTATTTATTTATTTATTATTACTTAAAATTTTATAAACCCGGAATGACACGTATAGTATGTATTGACGTAGGAAAGAATGGTGTTGTCCCTAGTTGACCTCGGGTTCAGTTAAGGACCCGGCTAATGGTTCGGACCTGTAGGTTCGAGTCGTTACAACTCGAACAAGCCTCGGGTAAACTGGGTAAGTAACTGGAGCGAAAAATAGCAGATATACCGCGCCGGTCAATATCGTTAAATGCCGCCCGGGTCAGAACTGACCGGGAAAAGAAGGTAATGTCGAATACCGACTCATGCGCCACCTGAACGCGTTTATATCTCTTGCTAGGGCTATATCTGATCTGGCTTGGCGATGCTGGTTGTGACGTTTCTGATTTTTGGCAATTTTTATTTTTCTATAATTTAGTCGCTGCAAGGGCATTTTTGTCCTTTCACATTTTTGCGTACGAGATTTTTAGTTGGGTCCATTTGCATTGTGTGTAATTTAATTTCTATGATTATGTGGTGTTTACTTGGTGGTGCATGTAATTAAATGTGGGTGAGGTGGATAATGAAAGTAAAAGAAAAAAGGAAAAGAAAATAAAATTGGTGGGACTGATCGGTTGGTCAATCATACATCAACCTTCGCAATAGCACGAATCATTGTAAAATAGGGCTATTGGTCGGGTAAGTCGAACCACTGGGACTGCGCTAGTCTAAGGCAACCTAAATGTCTAGAATCGTTCTTAGAATGATGAAGGGGAAATAAGGAGTTGTTTGTTTGTCACTAAATTGAATATGTGAAGTGCATGAAATAGAAACTTGCAATAATTGAAGCGAGATAAGATACGAGTAAGAAAAACTAAGGAAGTGAATCCGTTTCCATCCCTATACACATGCTAGGCTAAATTTAAATTCGGGAAATCAACATAAACAATGGTCATGATACATAACAATCATTGGTTGCTATAATATCCTCAAGAGGTTCATTGAATCAAAAACAAGAATAATCCATCAAAGAAATACATGCTTAAACTACATAAACTAAGGTGTAGTCTTCAACATGCTCCCTAAGCCAAAGATTATCAAGCCCTTAATTGAATGATAAAAGCACATAAAGTTAGGAATCAAGAATAGACCATCAAAGGGGGAACCTAAGCAATGGACTATCAAATTTCTCCAACTTCATGCCATTAAAACTATTCCATGATCTCACTACCATTGTCACCATGAGAGTGCAAGCACTATGATTAAAAGAATAAACCATCTAAGATAGATAATTAATTCAACAATAATCATTAAAATACATGAAGATCCATTACAAGAAGCAAAATGCTCTAGACCATGAAAAGAGCATAGGTTATACATTGAAATCCCAAAATAAAATCTACACTAGAACATGCTTACAAGTGAGGGACTTCATCACCTCCCTAGAAGAAGAGTTAGTTACCCATTGGAGCCTTAGAATGAAGAGGAAGCTTGAAGACCTCCTCCATTTTCGTGCTCCCTTCTTCAAGCTTGGAGAACTCTCTTTCTTGCTCTCTTCTCTCTCCTCTAATCTTGTAGAAATGAAGCTTAGGAAGTGTGTGGCCTTTGGTAGCTTTTTATTCTCCAACAAAACCCTCTCTCTCCTCCAAGGAACACCTCCAACCACTTCATAAAGAAGGAAGATGGCATTGAGGAAACCAATGTGCAAGTGGCTGAAATTGAGCCATTTCCGAGTGCAATCTGCCTGATTTTCGAGCACTCTAAAAGTGGTCTCGAGCACTCTAAATTAGTGCAATGTGCAACATGCTCTTCTTGCTCAGCGCTGACCTACTTTGGTAAAACTGCTATAACTTTGTGCCCCGAACTCCGAATGATGATCTGTTTAAAGATTTGGAGAGATGATTCAGTGGTTTAAAAACTTCATGTTTTGATGAAGACCAAATTCTCAAGTCTGGTTGGTCGAAAATGGGGAGAAAGGCAGTACTTCAGTGCTGCCAGGCAGTTCTGCGCACCTCTGTTACGAAGATCATAAATCTCTGCTCCGAACTCCGAATGATGAACCGCTTGAAGATTTGGAAAGCTGATTCAGAGATCTAAATCTTTCATGTTATGATGGAAGTCCAGTTCTTGAGTTTGCTAGGTCGAAAATGGCAACAAAAGTCAGGATCACTGCTGCCAGAAATTCAGAAATGGCATCATTTTTGTTCAAAATTCCACAAGGCATCATTTTTGCTTCCTTTTTGCACTTTAACCTGAAAATGCATAAAAACATGCAAATGGAGTTAATCTACATAAAATAATTAATAACTGGACTTTGTTAATGTAATTTAGGGCGCTTGAATATACAGTATTCAGCGCTTATCACACCCCCAAACTTACATTTTGCTAGTCCCTTAGCAAAACCAAAATGCAAAGCTCAATGGAATGAAAACATGGGAATACAATTACAAAAATATTCACCATGGCAAAGAAAAACATAAACATAGCTCAAATACAACTTGAAACAGATAAGGAGCTGGAGACGGGATCATCGGGAAGACTACCTTGCATATATGAAGCATTGATACAAAAATTGGGAAAAAACATTTCTACATGCATGCATCAACATCATAGTCCATATAAATAATTCAATTGTCATCTCTTAAATGGAAATAACTCAAACTCCAGTGAAAGTGAATTGGATTCTCAACATGCGGCTTTTACTTTCTTTTCCAATTCCAAAGCACAAGTTTTCAAATCATTGAATTCCCCTTTAAATGAGGTCCCTAAGGCATGATTTTATTTACAAGACAACTTTTGTTGCTTGTTGACAATTTATTGTAACTCAGAAGTGAAACATAAGATGGTTGTGCAATGCTGAAGTCCCTTAAGCTTTCTAACCAACCCTTGTAGCAAGCGTTAGGCCAACAGCTCCCAAACCAGATGGCTTTAGGGTGTTAAGTGTAGAGACACTCCTAGGGCTTAATAGCTCAAGTTGGAAAGGCTACGAACTCCAATGAACCATGTTTATTACAAAATTTTTTTTTTTTTTTTGAATGACCGTGCAATGTTTAAGTCCCTTAAGCTTTCTAACCAACCCTTGTAGCAAGCGTTAGGCCAACAACTCCCAAACCAGACAGCTTTAGGGTGCTAAGTGTAGAGACACTCCTAGGGCTTAATAGCTCGAGTTGGAAAGGCTACGAACGTCAACTAGTCATTTTTTTTTTTTTTAGATACATGCCAAAGGTATACATCTATCAGGTTCATCAAATCAGATTAACTAGGCCAAGGTCAAGGTCAATCAAGTTGCATGCCTCACAGTTAAGTTTCCAATGTGCATATGTGCATTGTGAAGCTTATAAGAGTGTAAATCCAGCAAGAATCTAATTGAGGCATTTATACAAACTACATTGTATTTGCATGATCACATCAAATTCAAATTTCTTTATTTTCAAAAATTTCTCAATTGCTTCTATACACAAGGTATTAAACATATGCTTTGTCTCTGACAAGTTCCAAGTTACACTATCATTGCTTTACAAAAATATGATACCGAAACTATGCCAAGAATGCTTTGATGCACCCCCAAACTTAAACTACACAGTGTCCTCAATGTGGGACATGGATGTAAGTTAGAGACAAAAAAAAGACAACGAGTATAAAAAGGAACGACAATACCCAGGGGGAAGAAACGGCATCTTGAGACAAAAACCCCCAAACTTGAATTGGACTGCGCAACCTGGAGAGCAACATGAAGAACAAAAAGAAACAACCACAAACAGCATTAATAGCACAAGCATAAATACAGAAAAAGAATGTACCGAAAGTTAACAGAACAGAAAGAATTTGCATTGCAAAAAGAGTTTACATGATTACAAAAAGAGCTGTACAGGGATCATGTCGACTAGAGCAACCTATACATAGCAAATTCTTACAGTTCAAAAGGAAAACAAAAGATACAAGAGAAATAGTTACATATGAAACAAAAAGATAAGGTCCACACTCGTAACAAGCTACTGTCCAGAAGGTAAACGGGCGAGGATGGAATGGAGGAGAGATTGAGTTTTACGCCGTTCAGCGGAAGCCAAACGATGTTCCTCAGCAGCGACATGGCGGTCTTCAGCAGTAAGACGATGATCTTCTTCAGCACGTGAAGAAATCTCACACAGAGTCTGAGTGCACACGGACAAAGAATTCTCAAAATGATCCAGTTGCTCGTGAATACCGGCAAAGCTAGCCCGGATGAAAGCCTGGTCCTGGTGAGAGTCGACCGGAGGCTCTATCCTTGCAGTGGCTGCAGCGGTGGAAGCACCCGCAGAAGGAGGAGGAGGTGGAGCGTGGATGAACAGGGGGGCAGCAGGCTGAGGGGTACTAGAATGGCTAAGAACATTGATCCACCGGCGCTGGGTAAAAATTTTAATCTTGTCGCCTTTTGGTTCATGGGGAGGAACAATGAAACCCTTGTGCTGAAGGAGCCGAGTGATGAAAAACGGCAAGGGCAATTTTCGATTTTCAACTCGCGGAACCCGTGCATTATGAGCATCATGCCAAAACTTCATAAATGTGGTCCAAATGAGCTCTGGGATGGAGAACCATTGGCCTTGGTCCATGGCATATAAGGCTTGCAAAAGGAGGCCCCGACGCTCGGTGCTATGCACCAAAGGGCAGACATTGTGCTTGAAGACAGTGTCAATGAACCACAGGCGTTCCGGAAGATTGGTTTTGCGGATAAAAGACCGGGGCCTGGTAGGATCGTCAACAGGGCAAAGGGCAGCGGCAATCTGCTCCACAGTTAATGTATCCGGCTCCTCATATAAAGGGAGATTTTCACGATTGACAATGTCATCAGGGTACTCAATGGGGCAACTAGAAACCTGAATGATGTCAGTCATAGTGAAAGCATAGGTGGTGCCATCAATGGATGTAGTGAGAGAAATGGGTGGCTCTTCAGGGCATTGGAGATTCTGGTAGAAGAGGCGCACTACACGGGGGTAGGCAACCCTGGCAAGGGGTGTGCAGATGTGTTGCAGACGCCGGTTAGTCAATTCGGCTACAGCCCACGAAGTTGTGGGTAGAATGTCAAAGGCATCCGTGAGCGGAAATGAGAGTTCGTAGTTGAGTTGTTTGCGATCCCAAGGATCACGTGGTCGCTCACGAGTGAAAGCACGGGCACCCGAAGAGGGTCTAGGAGGGCGAGAAGGACCGGCACGAGACATTTAGAGAGGTGGACTTGGTTGAGGAATTTTAGCGAACACCTGGCGTGCACCACAAAAAGGAGAAGGTGAAAATGAGTGGGGTGGAGGATGAAACCCAAAATTTTTGACAAACAAACAAGCCCTATTATCAACAAATCAACAACAAAGCATCAACAGAACCAAACTCCAACATTACAAGCCCATCCTCCTTGTAAAACACCATGAATGAACAAAGGAAAAGAAAAACAAATGAAGAGGACACAGACCTGAATTTCAGTGTATCCGAGAGTAAGAAAGAAGGCAGGAAGAGGGAGGTGAGATGATGGGGTGGTGGGGATGAGAGAGAGAAGGGGTGGGTTGGTTTGGGTGTTGGTTATGTGGGTTGAGAAAATGGTGGAGGTGGGTGATGTTGAAGAGAGAGAACCGAGAGAGGAATGCATGGGGTGGTTTATGCATTGGGGGTGTTGGAAAGGGAGAAACCGAGAGATGGTGAGGGTGGATGATGAAAGATGAGGGGGTTTTGAGGTGCATGCATGGGGCTTGCAGGCAAGGGGAGTAAGGTGGTTGTGGGGAATGGTGGCGAGAGGGGTGAGTGAGAGTGAGGGGGTGTGGTGTTTAAAAGGGAGGGAGAGAGAGGCTTGGTTCGAGCACTCGAAGGGTGCCTTCGAGTGCTCGAAATTGGGGCAGTGGCCTCGGCTGGTTTGGGTGAGAGAGCTCGGGCAATGGCGAGCACTCGAAGCTTGGCTTCGAGTGCTCTAGAAATCGGCAGAGAGGGTTTGGTTTGGGTTGGTGTGGTGGGTTAGGGTGGTGAGCTTGATGGGGGGGATGGGTTGGTGGACGGAAGTTGGTATTGGGTGAGGTGGCTTGAGGGGGTGAGGTGGTGTTTTGGTTTTGGAGTTGGTGTGGGTTGGGGTTGAGAGGGGGTTCGAGCAAAGGAGGGTTGAAGTGGGTATGAGGGTTGGATGCCGAGATAGAGAGAGGTTTGGAGAAGTTGAGGAGGTTGGTTGCTGGAGGAAGAAAGGTGGTGCATGCATGCATGGGGCTTGCATGCATGCACGCATGCACCTCCATGGTGGCTGAGAGGTGAGGTGGCGAGGTTGGTAGTTGGTTTGTGGTGACACCTGCATGGTCGTATGCATGCATGGTGTGTGGTTAGGGGGCTTGGGTTAGTGAGTTGTGTGGTTGGATGTGGATGCATGGAGGGATGGAGGTTGGGGATAGCCAAGAGTTGGGAGGGAGAGAGTTGGTAGGGAGAAAGTGGAGAGTGGTTTGCATGCATGCATGCATGGAGCTTGCATACATGCAAGGATGCCTTGGGCGGTGAAGGAGAGGTTGTTGGGATGGTTGGATGAGAGAGATGAGGAGGGTTTGGTTGAAGTTGGTGGGGAGAAGGGGGAAACCGAGAGCATGGGAGTGGGAAGGTTGGCCGGTTGGGGTTGCTGGAGAGTGCATGGTGCACTCGGCAGGTGGTTGCATGGGAAGGGTTGTGGAGGCAAGCATGGATGTCTTGGGGTTGGCTATTGAGAGAGAAAGAAGGTGGAGTTCAAGCACTCTAGAGAGGCTTGGCGAGTGCTCGAACTGAGAGCAGTGAGGTGGTTGTTTGGTGCAAGCAATGTCGAGCACTCTAAATGGTATTGCGAGTGCTCGAGTTGAGAGCAGTAGGTTCAGTGGTTTAATGCATGGACCGCGAGCACTCCAAATAGGAGCTTAGATTGCTCGAAATGAAGCTAGAGAGGTCGAGGAAAAATGCAAGGAAGCTCGAGCACTCCAAATTGGAGTTTGAGTGCTTGAAAGTGGGTCAGTAGGCTCAGAATGGTGTGGTTTAAAAGAGTTTGTGAGCTTGAGCAATCGGGGCTTGGGTAGGAGGATGAAGCTGGTTCTTGAAACCATTGAACCATGGAGGGACAGTGAGCATGCCAGTGAGCAAATGACTACAGTGGCATGCCATGCAACATTGAGTCCGATACATGCAAGGGGTTAAGGCATGCAAGAATTTCTACATGGAATTTGCATGCATGCATGAAGGCAATGCATGCACTGAGAGCTGAATGTAGGCAACATGATGCATGAATGCAATGCATGCAAGAAAACTGTGAACTGTAACCTTAAAAATAGGCGTTAGTATTATTATTATTAACAACAATAATAATAATAGTAAGTTGGCGTAAAATAATAAGTAATATTTTTATTATTATTAATATTATTATTATTATTATTTTTTATACGTTCATGTCAATGGAAAACTTTCCAAGCCTTGAAACATTGCAACATGATGCAAAATGGATGGAATTCGCCAAAATGAATATTTCAAGCATAGAGAATTTTTGAAAATTTGCATGTCAGTCCTAAATTCAAGCCGTGCATGGAAAATTTGAAACTTGGCACATTATTCCAATCCAATGCATGGATGGATAATTTGTCAAACTTTGCAACATCTTGCTAATGTAGTGATCAAATTGGAAAAAATTTCAAACTTTGCACCTCCCACAATGCATGGATGAGTTTAAGAACATTTCAACAATGCATTGAAGATGAGAGGCTATGCATGTGAGTGCCATGTCGGGAGTCCGAGAAAATTGCCTGATAGAGCCGGAAACTTCCGGGAATGAAAACAAGAGTTGAGAAGGTCTAAGAAGCCAGTTTAAAAAATGTGGAACACAAGTTAAGATAATTCCAGAGAAAGTTAAATTTTGGCATTTCTACACCGTTTCCCAGAAAATTTGCAAGGCACGAGCAATTTCAAAGAAAAGGAAGCTTGGGAATTGAAAGAATTTCTTCCCTTAAGTTGCTAAATTTAATGTCGATAGCTAGACAAAGCTAGAGCAGGCACTAATCCTCATAAATTGGATCCGTCAAGAGGACTTCCTCAACTTTTCGGGTTAGGATTGTGTCGTCAATGCAAGGCTTAAGCCGTTAACCATTTACCTTGAAGAGTGATCCACTTGCAGGATCATGAAGTTCGATTGCTCCATGAGGAAAGACGGTAGTGACAATGTATGGACCATCCCATCTTGACCGGAGTTTACCGGGAAAGAGTTTCAAGCGGGAATTGAAAAGCCAGACCTTTTGTCCCGGGGCGAAAGACTTCTTGACGATGTGTTTGTCATGAAAAGCTTTAGTCTTTGCCTTGTAAATTTTTGCGCTTTCATACGCGTCATTACGCAATTCCTTAAGTTCATTTAATTGCAACGCACGATTAGAGCCGGCTTGTTTGAGATCAAAATTGAACCTTTTTATGGCCCAATAAGCACGGTGCTCTAATTCTACCGGGAGATGACATGCTTTGCCAAAGACAAGTCGATATGGTGACATGCCAATGGGTGTTTTATAAGCTGTCCGGTAAGCCCAAAGCGCATCGTTTAGCCTTACTGACCAATCTTTGCGGTACGGTTTAATCATTTTTTCCAAAATGTGCTTAATCTCCCGGTTAGAAATCTCTACTTGACCACTCGTTTGAGGGTGGTAAGGTGTAGCAACCTTATGAATGACAGAATACTTAGCAAGGACGGATTTTAGATAACGATTTCGGAAATGAGATCCGCCATCACTAATGATTGCTCGGGGCGTACCAAAACGACTAAAGATGTGAGACTAAATGAAATGGATCACGACTTTATGATCATCGGTTTTGGTAGCCTCGGCTTCAACCCATTTAGACACATAATCCACCGCTACAAAGATGTACTCATAGCCATAAGAAGATGGAAATGGTCCCATGAAGTCAATCCCCCACACATCAAAAATTTCAACAATTAAAATGTTGGTGAGGGGCATCATGTCTCTTCGGGACATGGATCCAAGTTTTTGACATCGTTCACACGATTTGCAAAAATTGTATGCATCCCGGAACAAGGTAGGCCAAAAGAATCCGCTTTGAAGGACTTTGTTAGCGGTCTTTTTGGCACTGAAATGGCCTCCACAAGCAAGAGTATGGCAAAAATTTAAAATGCTTGTGGCCTCGGTTTCAGGAATACATCGCCGGATGATTTGGTCCGGGCAATACTTGAATAGTTCCGGATCTTCCCAAAAGAAATGCTTGACTTGGGAGAAAAACCGGTCCCTCTCTTGTTTGGACCAATGGGCTGGAATTTTGCCAACCGCAAGATAATTGACAATATCCGCAAACCATGGAAGAGTAGAATGTGAAACTTGAAGAAGTTGCTCATCTGGAAAGGAATCACGGATGGCTGCGAATTCTGAAGATTTCTCAATAAGTAAGCGAGAGAGATGATCGGCGACAACATTGTCGGTCCCTTTTTTGTCCCGGATGTCAATGTCAAACTCTTGAAGTAAGAGGATCCATCGAATTAAATGGGGTTTTGTCTCTTTTTTCGCTAACAAATGCCTAAGAGCGGCATGATCTGAAAAGACGATGACCTTGGAGCCAAGAAGATAAGAGCGAAATTTATCCAAGGCGTACACCACAGCTAGCAATTCTTTTTCAGTGGTGGTGTAGTTCAATTGGGCATCGCAGAGAGTTTTGCTAGCATAATAAATGACATGCGGAAGTTTATCCACACGTTGGCCCAAAACCGCCCCTAATGCATAGTCGGATGCATCACACATGATCTCAAAGGGAAGAGACCAATTAGGGGGTTTCGTGATTGGGGCGGAGGAGAGGAGAATGCGAAGTTTGATGAAAGCTTCCATGCAAGCGTCATCAAAATTGAACAGAACATCCTTGGCTAAGAGATTACACAAGGGCCGTGAGATTTTGCTAAAATCTTTGATGAAGCGACGATAGAATCCGGCATGGCCAAGAAAAGAACGGATTTGACGGACGGAATTTGGAGGAGGAAGATTAGAGATTAACTCAACTTTTGCCTTGTCTACCTCGATTTCCCGCTTAGAAATGACATGTCCTAAAACAATGCCTTCTTGGACCATGAAGTGGCTTTTCTCCCAACTTAGAATGAGATTCGTCTCTTTGCATCTTTGGAGCACAAGAGATAAATTTTTGAGACACGAGTCAAAGGAGGAGCCAAATACGGAAAAATCGTCAATGAAAACTTCCAAGAACCTTTCAACCATATCGGAGAATATGGACATCATGCACCTTTGGAACGTTGCCGGTGCATTGCATAGACCAAAAGGCATGCGTCGATAGGCAAAAGTACCAAAGGGACATGTGAATGTTGTTTTCTCTTGATCTTAGGGGGCGATTGCCACTTGGTTATAGCCGGAATAACCATCAAGAAAATAATAGAAGCTTTGGCCGGCTAACCTTTCTAGGATTTGATCAATAAATGGGAGTGGGAAATGATCCTTCCTAGTTGATGAATTGAGTTTACGATAGTCAATGCACACACGCCACCCGGTGGTGGTTCGTTATGGCACGAGCTCACCCGCTGAATTTTCAACAACGGTGAGCCCGGATTTCTTGGGGACAACTTGTGTGGGGCTCACCCACTTGCTATCAGAGATAGGATAGATGATTCCCGCATCTAGCAATTTGATCACCTCTTTCATGACCACTTCCTTCATATTTGGATTTAACCGGCGCTGGACCTCTCTAGTAGGCTTTGCGTCATCCTCCATATGAATGCGGTGCATACAAATGGAGGGGTCAATTCCTTTCAAATCTGCCACTGTCCAACCAATAGCTTCTTTATGCTCTTGGAGCACCGCTAAAAGGTTGGTCTCTTGGTCTTTTTGAAGGTCCGAGGCAATAATGACCGGAAGGGTTTGCTTTGGACCAAGGAACACATACTTGAGATGGGCCGGGAGCGGCTTAAGCTCAAGTTGTGGCGGAGATAACAATGATGGGACCGGAGGAGTGGTGGAAAGTTGGGGAAGTGGTTCTTTTGGAATTTTCCAAGGAGGTACATCCATGATAGCACTAATATCAAGCAAGGAATTGACTTCTTGAATGGCTTGATCAACATCAAAGTTTGAGAAGTCAAAATGGGACATGCAAGTTTCAAGAGGATCTTTGCTTAGAATGAAGGGGAGAGCTTCTTCGACCACTTCATCGATGACATCCACAAGAAAACAATCATCCTCATTGGAGGGATGTTGAGTTGCATGAAAGATGTGGAGTTTGACTTGCATGTTTTCAAAAGCAATGTCCATCACCCCAGTTCGGCAATTAATTGATGCATTAGCCGTGGCTAAAAATGGCCTACCAAGGATCACGGGAATGTGCTTTTTTGGGTCATGGACCGGTTCCGTATCAAGAACCACAAAATCTACCGGGAAGTAGAATTTGTCCACTTTGATGATAACGTCCTCAAGAATACCTCGTGGATGCTTGACCGATCTATTGGCAAGTTGCAAAACCACGGAAGTCGGCTTAAGATCTCCCAAACCAAGTTGTAGGTAGACTGAGTATGGAATTAAATTCACACTAGCTCCTAAGTCAAGGAGGGCCCTCTCGATTTTGCTGTCACCAATGACGCACGAGATTGTGGGGGCACCCGGATCCTTATACTTCGGGGGAGTGCTGTGCTGAATGATAGCACTAACATTTTCAGTCAACCTCACTTTTTTTAGCAAATGATTTTTAGAAGTGCGTTTTTGAGTGCACAAATCTTTGAGAAATTTTGCATAGGGAGGGATTTGCTTGATAGCATCCAAGAGGGGCAAGTTAATCTTCACTTGCTTGAAAACTTCCCACATGTCTTGAATTTTACAATTCTTGTTCCCAAAATGTGTCGACTCTTGAAGACGTTGAGGAAACGGAGCTTTTGGCTCATAAGTCGTGTCCACATTTGGGGTGACATGTGTGGGATTTCCGTGAATGGTATTTGGACAAGAATTTGGATTAGAAGAGCTTGAATTTGGATTTTTCAAAGGAGAAACTTCCTCACTTTTGTCTCCATCGACCTTGTTGTCAACCACTCTACCACTCCGAAGGGTGGTGATAGCCTGAACTTGTTCATGAGTCGGCCCACTCGGAGGAGGGGTTTCATCAATCACATGCATTCCTCTAGGATTTTCAAAAGGTTGAGAGGGAAGCTTGCCCTTGTCCTTTTGAAGCAATTGATTCACCGAGTTAGCTATTTGGCCCACTTGATTTTTGAGATTAGCTATGGATTGAGTATGAGAGTGAATCATTTGGAGAGTAGGCTGTAAGGATGTCAAGAGTTGCTTGTTGGCATCCATTATTTGCTTATTTAATGATTCCATCATTTGCTTGTTTGCAGCTACTATCTCGTCAGTTGGACACACAGGAGGTTGATTGGAGACATTTGGATTGTAAGGAGGACGGTAGCTTGAAGAGGCTTGGAAAGGTCTACCTTGATATTGAGAAGAGGGTTGATTTTGCCGCCCTTGGTTTTGGAATTGGGAATTTTGTGGGGCTTGTTGCCGCCACGAGAAATTCGGATGATCTCGCCAACCCGGATTGTAGGTGTTAGAATATGGATTGTTCCCGGGCCGCGAGAACATGGCATTAGCTTGCTCTTGGTTGGGATTGGGAAATTGCTCCGGTGTGGGGCAATCTTCCGAGAGATGGAATGGACTAGTACATGAAGCACAAACTGAACTTGCCGAATTCTGAGACAATGAAAGAGGAAGATGTGGTGCTATCAATTGGTAGAATTTATGAGCGATGGCATCCACTTGAGATGATTCCTCCCTTATTGACTTTGGTTGACAAGGGTTGGTGTTGTTTGGAGTGGTTGCGGTTGGAGCCCTACGAGAATTGTGTTGAAGTGAATTTTCACTCAAATTCTCAAGTAAGGTCCAAGCCTTATCCGCATTCTTGGACATGAACATCCTACCACAAGAAGAATCAACCATGAATCTATGGGTTTCGGTCAAGCCAGCATAGAAAGCTTGCACTAATTGCCATTTTGGGATCAAATGATGAGGGCATTTTCGAAGAAGATCTTGTAGCCTTTCCCAAGTCTCGTGGAGTTGTTCTCCATCAACTTGAGAAAAACTTAGAATGGAACGCCTCATTTGGTTGGTTTTACTCACCGGATAATACTTCTTAAGAAATTCTTGTTGCAATTGAGCCCAAGAAGTAATAGAGTTGGGAGCGAGGGAGTTCAACCAATATTTTGCCCTATCCTTTAGGGAGAATGGGAAAAGATGGAGATGAAGTGCATTGTCCGGAAAACCTCTCAACCGGATGGTCGAATAGATTTCAAGGAACTCATCAAGATGCTTATATGGATCTTCATTATCAAAGCCATGAAATGATAGAAGCATTTGAATGGTACTAGACTTAATCTCATATTGAGCTGCATCGATGTTTGGCATCACTATACAAGAAGGAGAAGCATAGGTGGTAGGAATGAAATGATCTCTAAGAGTCATTGGTTCTACATTAGGAATTTCAGCCCTTTCATTCCCCGGATTTCCTACGTTATCCCCCATTATATTGAATTCAGTTTCAAGGTCCCTTGTAAGAGTGGGTTCCCTAAGGTTCCGTCTAAGAGTTCTTTCAAGTGAATTTATATCAATAGGCGAGTCAAGTGTGGGAAGAGAGAGTGACCTACGGCCAAACATCAACAATTCACAACAACATCATCACAACAAATCTTTATCATCAACTCCACATACGATGTTCCCTTTCTCCTCAATTATCAAGACAGAAAATAAATGGCCACGACAAGTACCGATGCTTGGAATTGAAAATACACAATTGAAATAGCCTCGACAAGGGCTTGCAATTTATCTACTTCTAAGCTTAACACATGCACGATATTCACAATTTGAAGCTAGAAGTCACGAGACTTACCTGGGGTCCTCTAGACTTACAATTTGCTAGCAATCCCACGGCGAGCTTCGAGTCCCTAGAATCTTGCAACACGAAGATGATCAAAACACACAAGGAATATTCACAAGACACAATATGCACAATCAAACTAAATTTAACCCTAAACTTTGGTTGCTAAACCGTTTGCAAGTCCCCGGCAACGGCGCCAAAAATTGATCGGTTGGTCAATCATACATCAACCTTCGCAATAGCACGAATCATTGTAAAATAGGGCTATTGGTCGGGTAAGTCGAACCACTGGGACTGCGCTAGTCTAAGGCAACCTAAATGTCTAGAATCGTTCTTAGAATGATGAAGGGGAAATAAGGAGTTGTTTGTTTGTCACTAAATTGAATATGTGAAGTGCATGAAATAGAAACTTGCAATAATTGAAGCGAGATAAGATACGAGTAAGAAAAACTAAGGAAGTGAATTCGTCTCCATCCCTATACACATGCTAGGCTAAATTTAAATTCGGGAAATCAACATAAACGATGGTCATGATACATAACAACCCTTGGTTGCTATAATATCCTCAAGAGGTTCATTGAATCAAAAACAAGAATAATCCATCAAAGAAATACATGCTTAAACTACATAAACTAGGGTGTAGTCTTCAACATGCTCCCTAAGCCAAAGATTATCAAGCCCTTAATTGAATGATAAAAGCACATAAAGTTAGGAATCAAGAATAGACCATCAAAGGGGGAACCTAAGCAATGGACTATCAAATTTCTCCAACTTCATGCCATTAAAACTATTCCATGATCTCACTACCATTGTCACCATGAGAGTGCAAGCACTATGATTAAAAGAATAAACCATCTAAGATAGATAATTAATTCAACAATAATCATTAAAATACATGAAGATCCATTACAAGAAGCAAAATGCTCTAGACCATGAAAAGACCATAGGTTATACATTGAAATCCCAAAATAAAATCTACACTAGAACATGCTTACAAGGGAGGGACTTCATCACCTCCCTAGAAGAAGAGTTAGTTACCCATTGGAGCCTTAGAATGAAGAAGAAGCTTGAAGACCTCCTCCATTTTCGTGCTCCCTTCTTCAAGCTTGGAGAACTCTCTTTCTTGCTCTCTTCTCTCTCCTCTAATCTTGTAGAAATGAAGCTTAGGAAGTGTGTGGCCTTTGGTAGCTTTTTATTCTCCAACAAAACCCTCTCTCTCCTCCAAGGAACACCTCCAACCACTTCATAAAGAAGGAAGATGGCATTGAGTAAACCAATGTGCAAGTGGCTGAAATTGAGCCATTTCCGAGTGCAATCTGCCTGATTTTTGAGCACTCTAAAAGTGGTCTCGAGCACTCTAAATTAGTGCAATGTGCAACATGCTCTTCTTGCTTAGCGCTGACCTACTTTGGTAAAACTGCTATAACTTTGTGCCCCGAACTCCGAATGATGATCTGTTTGAAGATTTGGAGAGCTGATTCAGTGCTTTAAAAACTTTATGTTTTGATGAAGACCCAATTCTCAAGTCTGGTTGGTCGAAAATGGGGAGAAAGGCAGTACTTCAGTGCTGCCAGGCAGTTCTGCGCACCTCTGTTACAAAGATCATAAATCTCTGCTCCGAACTCCGAATGATGAACCGCTTGAAGATTTGGAAAGCTGATTCAGAGATCTAAATCTTTCATGTTATGATGGAAGTCCAGTTCTTGAGTTTGCTAGGTCGAAAATGGCAACAAAAGTCAGGATCACTGCTACCAGAAATTCAGAAATGGCATCATTTTTGTTCAAAATTCCACAAGGCATCATTTTTGCTTCCTTTTTGCACTTTAACCTGAAAATGCATAAAAACATGCAAATGGAGTTAATCTACATAAAATAATTAATAACTGGACTTTGTTAATATAATTTAGGGCGCTTGAATATACAGTATTCAGCGCTTCTCAGGGACCCACCATTAACCACATAAGTGGTCTAGAAACCCATTTTGGCTTCCTCATTTTATCTCTCCCGTAACCCTCCCTTTCTCTCTTCTCTTCTTCATTCTTTTTTTCTTTTCCATTTTGTTACCAAACTTTGTGTTTGGATTCCTCTCTCATTACTTAGAGATTTTGGATACCGTTTGAGGCAAATCGGAGACCAAGGTGAGCTCTACACTTGAGTACTAGCAAATTCATATTTGGTGCCTCCTAGGGATTTTGAAATTCTTGACCCATTTCTAGGGTTTTGCTCATTTTGAGGTAGGGGCTTCCTAATTCACATTATTCATGCACCTTTGTGAGTTATTCTACTTGAATTGTGTTATAACATGCTTATTGGTATTAATTGAAGCCTAAAATGTCTTGATTGTATATATGTGAATATGTGAAGACTTGTCTTGATTGTGCTATATGAGAAGTATGCTTATATAATGAGTTTTATGCCTATTGTATTGTTCACATGCTATAAATGGTGTATGAAAGTATGCCCTATTGTATTTTGTGATAATCTATTATTGTCTAAATATTAAATGTATGAGAAAATGCTTACTTGTGTTGTGTCAAATTCCTCATTTTCATAGTATTGTGATCATGAGACATGCATGTACACCATTGGGTTGCATGAAGGGAAGAAATTATTTTTGAAATAAAAAGGGGGAGTTTTGGGAAAGAATATTTTGATGAAAGTGTTTTGGAAAACCCGGTCGCTGCGGAGTCACCGACGGGCCGGTAGGTTAATCTAACCTAGAGGGAACTAGGGAGATTGTCCTAGCGTTGTTGAGCTATCTGGGCCCCATAATGACGTTGTGGAGTCACCAAAGGTCAGGGATAGTAGCCAATCCTTCTCTCGGCACTGCGAAGTCACCAAAGGGGGTTACATTAACAGTTTGAAAGCGATGATTCTAATTGTGAAAATGGGGAGCGACATCGGCATGCATTGCATCTCCATTGCATCTTATTATTTGTGTTGAGAATGATAACCATGCTGTATTTTTCCTATGTTGATTGAGGATGATAACCATGTTGTATTTTTCCTATGTTGAATTGAGGATGATAACCACATTGTATTTTTCCTATATTGAATGACTCCAACTCCTATTGGCCTATTCTTTGTTTTGGATTCATGGGGTCTCATGAGGTGCGTCTTAGGCGCCACCTACTGAGCAAATTGCTCGCCCTACTATATTATTATATTTTTCACGTCATGGCAAGAATATAGTGGATGAGAATCCTCCGAAAGCTTGAAAGTTGTTAGAAGATGATTTTTTGCTATTTTGTATTTGGCCATTACATGTATAATCATAGTTTTTTGGAGAATGTAAATAAGTTTGCAATTATATTGGAAAATGTAATTAAGTATTACTCACTCAAAATTAGTTTTGTGTATTTTAAGTAACGTGTTGTAAATTATGTTATAATTTGATGTTGAAGTATATCTTAATTTATGTACGTAAGTGTAATGGCGTGGGTGGTTGAGCATCAAGTGTTTGGTTTTTCTTTGGACAGTGGCAACCGAGTCTGGATAACCCAAACCAGTCAACGTGTGGCATCCCATACGTCGACCGATATCCTGACAGTAAGCATTTTGAACGTGAATGACCCAAACCAGTCGACGGTATCTTATAGTGTGGTAATCTTATACACGTTCCAAACCAGACGACGTATGGCTTCCCATACATCGACCGGTATCACGTTCCAAACCAGTCGACGTATGGCTCCCCATACGTCGACTGGTATCTTGGCAGTGGGTTTTCCCACTGTTTATACCCAAACCACTCAACGTATGGTGTAGAGACATCGACCGGTTTATGCCACTCAAGTAGTATGTATTTAATTTCCCAAATTACACTTTGGCACCCACTTGAAGTTGTAAATAATTATTTTATGACCCACTAAAATGCCATAATTATATTTTAACCGCCGAAAGGACTATATTGCCTCGAACCTTATTTTATTTACTATGTGATATAAGTTAATGACCGTTGTACCCTTGAGTCTCAATTTATTAAATTGTGGTAAATTACCATTTTGCCCTTTTCAGGCTTGATATTTAAATTTAATGTGAAAATACCGTTTTACCCTCGGATGATTTTGGGTAGGGTAAGGACCCGTTTAATGATTCGGATCCATGAGGATTTGGGTCGTTACAGAATGGTATCAGAGCGATGGTTCAAAAACCTTAGGACGACGAGTAGAGGCCTATGTAGGATTGCGTGGGAGGTTGTTGCATTGCATATAAAATTATTTGTTACGTGTTTTGATATTTGAAGAAGCATGTTTATTTGTCTAATTGATTATGTGTTTACAATTTGGAAAGCATGCTTACTTGCTTACTAGTTTATCTGCTTAGTTGTTTATGTGATCACATGCTTATATGTTTATAATTTTGAGGGCATACCGAATTGCTAAATGCTTACGTGTTTAAATGCTAAAATTTATGCTACATGGCCTTGTATGAGGATTAGTTAGATAATTTAACCGTGTAACGAAAATGTGAAAGGAAAGAAAAGCCTGTTGATTGTACATGAGGAGTTTGGTGACGAGAAGTAGTAGGCACGGTGTGTGCAGTTCTAATTTAGATACTAATATGACAAGTTATGGGCATGGTATATGCAAATGTGTTTCGTATATTATTGTGGGCTTCATTCATTTTGTGTATGTATATGCGTCCACATCCTTATGTAGTTATAAGGTTAAGCATTGGAGTGATTGTTAGTATATTAGGGTATTCGTCATGGTATTGACGGTTAGGTAGGTTTTGACTTGAGTAAGTGAGGAGCTCGGGTGCTCTAAGGTTGTTTGGGTACCGGTTCCTGTCGAACAAATGGCATAGGCTTCTAGCTCGTGGATTAAGCTATTTAGCGTGTAGTCATCCTGATCTTTTATTGCATTCTTTGCGTTGCTTAGAGCACGACTATAGAACGGGTTCAAACTTCTTGGCTTAATACCTTTATTGTGTGTGAGTGTTCAAGGTCTTGAGTTAGGGTTGTATGATTGTGTTGTATTTGACATGTTTCTTTCCATTTTTAGATTATGCCTCCAAAGAGACGTAGAGAAGCAGATAATGATAGGGAGCAGGGCGAGTTCCTTGATTGGGACCTTTTGGTTAAGAATCTGGTTGAGGCTATGGCAAACTTTGTATGTGCAGTAGTCATGGAAACTCAGAGGTCGATGGTGTAGTCAGAGAGATCAGGGGTTAAGGACGGATCAGGAGATAAAGACTTGCGGAATCAGGTTAAAGAAGTGGAAATGTTATTTGAGAGTTATGTACGGAAGGTGTTGAAGAGTGATTCTTCTCGCTCTCCCGTGGTTTTTACGTCACCATTGGAGACATCCCCTAAGGTCGAGAAGACTTGCTATAGGTGCAAGCAGACAGGTCATTTGAGAGCAGAATGCCCTTGGGATCGGCCTAGTTCTGGAGTTTGTTTTACATGTGGTTAGCTTGACCATAGGAAAAAGGATTGTCCCAAAAGAGGTGAAATTCCAGTTGACGGGATAGGTTCAGGGCAAGGACCGACTCGACCTTCAGTATCACAGATTAGTGTTCAGCTTGAAGAGCTACGGGAATGGGAGACTCAGGGTCGTAGAGACAATTTTGTTGTTTCTCCTATTGAGTCACCAGATAGACCTCCTGTAGTCAAAGGTATGTGATTACAATTATTTCTAGCATTTTATTGGTGTTTTCCTTTGGTAAGTGTTTGGTCAATGAGTAATGGTGATAATGATGGTAATGGCAATGATGTTGAACTTAGGACACGAAGTTTTCTTGCTTAGGCACATCGATCACCTTAGAAGGAGTGGATTAAGTAGTTGGTTAAGCGTTTGTGAATGATTGTGTCATTGATGATTCTAAGGAGACAAATGAGTGTTGAGTATTCCGGATCGTATGCACATTTTATTTGAGGATTTGTCGGCATGACATTGCCGTATAGAGATTTTTTTCTAAGTGATATACAGTGATCATTATGGGGAGTATCGAGGGTAATGTTTGTTCTTTTGTTGCGATGATTTTGATTTAAAGATGTTTAGAGGAAAAGTTATTTAGTTGTGGTTTGATGGTCCAGTGGGACGATAGGTTTGGATTGTTGTTTGGGAAGAATAGTAGTTGAGGTGTTATGACGTGATGTTTGGTATTGATGAGCGTAATAGTTTGAGGTATGATCCGAATGTAGGTTGAAAATTGTGAGTGTTGTTGTGTGCTGATGGATATGTGATGCGATTGTGCATCAATCAAGGTAGTGGTGGACAGCTTAGTCTTTAAGACCAGATCGGTAGGTGTTGCCATGTAGGCATCTTTTCTTTGAAGAGTTAGTGAGTCATTGTGATTGAGGTCACAGGTCTTGCGCGCACAGCGATTGAGGCAGTGTCAACTTCAAAGGGTAGAGGTGGAACACGTGATAAGGTGTCGTTGTTTTTCATAGAGTTTTTCATTGGGAGATTGTCGTTGCAGTTGATGGCGTGTCGCCGCACCATACGTTTGAGAGTGTGCATTAAGGCGAGGTCCAAGTTTTACAATTATAAAGCCACTACTACCTTTACTAAAAATATAGCTAGGGCGAGTAGGGATCGTCCCAAGGGATTGGAGTCGAATTTGGTTGTGGAATCGCTATTAGGGTTAGTAGGTTGAATGATCAAACAAGTGATTGGTTGGTTGATTAAAGAGCAACTAAATTAAATTAGGTAAAAATGCAATGCTAAAGAGAGTAAGTAAGGGAGAGAGAGATCTTGAGGTTTAGAGATCACCACCAAGCAATGCATTTCTATATCATTGACAAGTGATTAATGAGGGCAAATAGTGGGTTGCAATATTGGTGTGTGTGTATTTAGTTGATTCAATAAGCAAGGATGACTAGTTAATCATGTATTGTCTAAATATCATGTGAAAGGCACAATATATCTAAGCTATGAAGTATATATTGTCTAAACAACATGTGAAAGGCACAATAAATCAAAACAAGTTATTAATCCTTTCATTAAGCTCACAATCCAAATACAACACAAGGATAGAGACATATGCTAATTGCATTCACAAGCTTGGATCATCAAATAACAAGCATAGATTGTCCTCCTATTTAACACTACACTACAACTACACTACTAGCATGAAAATAAACTAGGGGAGAGGCACAATCCATCAAGAGGTAAGCATGAACCATCAAGAGAATCACAAAAGCATTCTTTTAAGCACAATGTTTTGACAATCTCTAAATCTATAGCATCAATACACATAGACATGCATCAATAACACAAAATCTAGAGATAAACACATGAACATCTATTCTAGCATACATAGACATATGGATTGAAAGAAATGACCAATTAGAAGCATTAAACCACATAAATCATTGAATAAACAAGATCTATATATTTCAAAGTGTCAAAACATCAATTACAACACTAATCCCTCAATAATACACAAGATTAAGATATAGAAAGCATGCTTGGGGCTAACTCTAGGCCCAAGAGGATGTCTAGCCACTCATGGTGATGATGTTCCAACCCTCAAGGGCTAACTCCATGGAAGAGGTTTGCTCCTTGTTGATGAAGATCTCCAATGGTGTCTCTAGCCTCCTTCTCCTCTAAGTTTCCTCTCCAAGAGATGATTTGAAAGTAATGTTCATTCCCTTTTGAAAAAGTAATCCTTATCCTTATATAGGTAGGTCAAAATGACACCCAAAATGAGCTGGGATCGTGCACACAGTATTCCCTAATGATTGGATAAAGGATAACTTTCAATGAGATGAAATTTTACCTTTTTTGCACTGGAGGAAGTTCGATCGATTGAAAGTAAGTGAGATCGATCGAACTTTGGCTGGATTGATCCATCTGGCTGAGCTTTTTGGAAAAAGACAAATCCGAGATATTTGTGGGAGATATTTATGGGAAAAGGACAAAAGTGGTTGGTGGGTAGTATAGCTGTGGATATGATCAATCATTTGGATAAGGACAAAGGTGTTCAATCAATCGAAGAATGATGTTGGATCGATCAAACTTTTGGACTTAAGTGCTTTGGATCAAAGCTTGGATCTATCTTGAAGTGCTGAGATTGATCAATGTTCGATCGATCAAACCTTGAACTTGGATCGATCGAACTTTGCTACTTTCCACCTTTGACTTCATTTGCTTCTTTCTTTCTCTACTTTGCTCCTTCCTTCATTCAATCTCAGAATTGCTTCAATTAAGCTCTTATTTGGCTGAGTTAGCTTATTTTCGGGATAAGCGCCTGAAAATGGAAATAATACGAAATCAATCTAAAACGGTAAAGTAAGATAGATAAAGGTACTAGAATGCCTAAGCTTAAGGGGTTTAAATATGCACTTTTTAGTACTCATCACACCCCCAAACTTAAATATTGTTAGTCCCTAGCAATGAACTAAAAAGTAAAGAAATGAGATGAACAACTATACAGCTATGAACTAGAAAATAATAAATGGATAATGCCACTTTTGTTGGGAACACGATTGCACTTAGCACATGCAACAAGCCTTTTAAACCCCTAGGTTACCCCTAGTGGACGAGTGAAGTCTTGTGAGGGTTTCCAGAAATGGTACCCACAAACATTAAGCTCATTTTTGTCAAAAGAGGTACCAATATTGCAAACAAGCATTGGGAGAAAACTACCTCAAGTATGCAATTTTTCAACCCTTTCTAAGCAATCTCTCAAAATTTCAATATCAAGCAAGCAAGTATGGTCATTCACACATCAAGAAAGTGATCATGCAAATCAAAACGACTCTAGAATTCTTTTGAGTGGACCGGCATCAATGTGTTGCAATCTTAGCCAACTTAAGAATAAATCACATCCTTACCCTCAAACTAGCACACAAATCTAGTACCGATCATCAAGACAAAAAGTGGACCATTTATTAAAGCTTTATTCATCTAGGTGTGCTTATTCTTTTCACTCGGATATTTATTTATTTATTTTTTTTATAGGATCAAAGATGGAAGTATAGTGTAATGTGTTGATCTATTAAGCTTTCTAGCGATTCATGAGGTCGAGCGTTAGGTCAATGACTCCCAAACCAGACGGCTTTAGGGCATTAGGCGTTAAGACACCCCTACGGACTTACAAGCTCAAATCAACTAGGCTACAAATCAAGACAACAACCATCTAATCATTTCCCACTTCTCACCATTTGGGAGAAGTCCTCACTTTTTATTGCTCTTTTTTTTTATTTTTTTTATTTTTTTTATTTTTAATAAACAAGTTCAATTATTAACCTAGAGTTTGGGCCCTCCACCTTTCGACGCGAGAAGATCAGTGCTTAATGAGGCTAGAATCCCGGCTACTTAGTGAAAAGGGGTTGTTATCCACCTTTATCAAGAATAAAAACTTTTAATGCACTACTAGCTCAATTGGGATATAACTAATTCAATAATCAACAAAGCATGTACCCCACAAATGAATACTAGTGTGAGCCTGTGCTAGTATAGAAGACTATAGTGAATCTCAAAACAATCACAAAATCAGGATGATGTGGACCACAAGTGCAAGCAAGATATCAATCTTTTGAAAAATTTACTCCTAAATGGCATTCATAAGGCATACAAGGAGTATTGGACTCTCAAGTCAAGCAATTTTTAAATTTTAAGTAATATAGTCCTCAGAAGATCAAAATCATAGCTAGATATGGACCAATCATATAAATATCCCTCAAATACACGAGTCATGCAATTTAAAACTAACACTGCAAGGCACCATTCCCCCCAAACTTAAATTGCACAATGTCCTCAATGTGCAAAGAGAACAAAGGAAAGAGTATTCTAGTGCAACTAAGCAAGAATGATCAGGACTGATATATCCGAAGTGGGTGGCATGGCCCCCCCAAACTTGGGATTAACTGTGGTCCTGAAAATTGGCACTTGGATAAACTCATCAGATAACAAAATGGGATAATCAGTGCATAGTGGTCATGCAAGTGTAAATGGGATAAACAGATAAAGAAATGAGAGAGGTATAAGGGTGGTCCTGAAAATTGGGTAGCACTCTCTCACTGAAGTCACTGTGATGCACCTGATGGAGTCAAACATACAGATATGAGAATATAATCATATGACATCCATAGCAAAAATAGATATATAAAATAAAAAAAGTGCAGGTACAATAAAAATATTAGAGCTGATAGACCGGCTCTAAAAATAATAGCACTGTACAGTGATAAAAATAAAGTATCTATGGGAGAGAGATAATGAGATAGAAAGGACTGGGAGCTCATGAAGATGAGGTAGGACGGGCAGGTCTGGCGCCGCGGATGTCTCTGGATAAATCTCGAAACATGGTCGCGACATCCGTGCGGAAGGTGGCAAAATCAGCTCCATGGGCAATAAGATTAGCTCTATGGGCAATAAGATCAGCTCGGATAGCAGCAACAACATCCTCAAGCGTTTGCTGCCGTACTCTAAAATCGGGGGTCATATCAGGAGTCTCAGGCAAAGATGAATCAGAAGAGAGGTCCTGAGTGTGATCCTGCTCGTGAATGGGTGACCCAGCTGGAGAGTGCTGTTCTGCGTCGTCTGCTGCTCTGCGTCGTCTGCTGCGGGATCTACTGCTTCTGCCTTTGCCTCTACTGGTGCCTGTGCCTACTCCAGCTCTGACTCCTTTGCAACCAGTGCTGCGTGGTCCTGGAGTCTAGTAATAATAGAGCGGTAGCTCTTATCCCAGTCCTTCTTGAGGAAGTGACAGGTACCGGTCTCAGTGTCCTCCTGCGGGTGGATGGGATAACGCTGGTCAATGAGAATCTGGGTGATGAGGTGGCCGAATGGAATAGACTTAGCCCGTTCGGGCGTCTCTTTGCTGATGTACTCGTCATAGAGCTTCCTCATCACGCTCCAGATGAGCGCAGGAATGGACACCCAATGCCTGGTGTAAAAGGCATAGAGGGCTATCAGATAATCGCTCCTCCTCTGGATCTTGTGTCCGGCCATGTATATGTTCTAGAAAAGCACAGAATCGATGAACCAAAGGTCGTCTGGAAGATATGTGCGGGTGGCGAAAATCTCGCCAGCAGCATGGTGACCTGTTAAGTAAACTGCCATGGCAGCATAAGAAGGCTTGTGTAGCCTCGGATAGGTCTCCTGAAGCTCTAGAGGACAGCGGTGTGGGTAGTGGCATGATCTGGAAAGTGTGTCCACAGTGATGGTGATCATATGGCCATCTACAGAAGTGACTAGCTCGGCTGTGGTACGCGGGGATGGTTGGAGGTTCTGGTAGAACAACCGTACCAGCTGCGGGTAAATTGGCTTTGTGACAGGGGCAAAAATAGTGGCCAGGCCCCTCTGAATAATATCACAGTAAGTTGATCGGGTCAGCACTAATTGGGAGAAAAAATCTGTGTCAAAGATAGACTCATGGTCGACTGGCATACTCTTATATCGAGGCGTGGGCCTATCACTCGCCTGGTGAGCTGGCTGGTGTGATAGAAGTGGTACTGGTGTACGCTCAGCGCTAGCATACGGTGGAGATGGCGAAGGTGTAACAGCAGGATGAGCCTAGGAAGGAGATAGGATATGATCATCCTCAGCCTCAAGAGTAAGTGACTAAGGTGGTGTAGGCTGTACTGGCTCCTGAGTATGAGAGGGCTCGGCTGGCTCCTCTATCCTAGGCTTAACATGCCTCTGCTGTCTATGAGGTCTCTGTGGCCCGTGTTGCCTGTTGGCAGCAGTCTTGTGCTTAACCATGATCTGCAAAGAAAAACTTGCAATGGAAGTTAGTGCCAGAATAAAGAATTGTTAAACATAATATAGAATCATGCATGTCAAATAAGATAGACAAAACAGATATGACATGATTCTATGCAGGTGACTGGATATTAATCATGCTAAGCAATATAAGTATGACATGCATCCAATGTGGAATATCACAGGCATTGGGCATAAATAAGATAGCATGAAAATGAGATATGATGAATGAAGTGTGTGTGTGAGATCTGTGAAGTTCGATCGATCATGAAAAAAAGTGAGATCGATCACAAAAGTTGGATCGATCGAAAGTAAGTGAGATCGATCTCATAACTTTGATCGATCTGAGACAAGAGTTTGATTAATCTCTCAAGATCAATCTGAGATACAAGTTTGATCGATCGAACTGTGCAACGATGAAAACTGAAAGGCCACAGATCTGTGACTTTTGAAGAATGGGGCCCACACGAACGTGTTCGTGGGCCCTACAACACATCAAATCAACAACTCCCATCACCCAAGCATGGCCCATATTCCTAAATCAAACAAAAATATCAAAAATATATACAACGATATACATATATATATATACATATTTCAAGCATCAACAATGGAGGTTCAATCATATATAAAGCATGAATCAAACATATAAACCATGTATGCATGAGATTGAAGCTTGAAATCGACTAGTGAGGTCTCAGATCTTACCCAAATCGAAGGGAGATGTGGATACAAAGAGGGAGGGATGAAACCGAGATGAGAGAGAGAAAGAGAGAAGCATGGTTCTCGCCGGAGATCTCGCCAGAGATGGAAGATATGAGTAGGTGCAGCGGCGGCGACGAGAGAGAAAAAGGGGGGTTTTGAGGTTGAGTTGAGTTGGATCGATCTAAATGATCGATCATAAGAACCCTCAATTTTTAAAAACATTCCCCGATTAGTTCGATTGATCGAACTCAGCTGAGATCGATCGAACTTTCTCTCACAAAGGTTTTTTTTTTTTTTTTGTTCTTTCATGTTCAATGAATTGGAAAATTAAAAATTAAAATTAAAATTGGAAAATAGAAAATATTTTTGGTATTTTTGAAAAATAAAATAATAAAAATATTTTTGGATTTTTGAAATTTGAAATTTGAAAAGTCAAACTAAAATTAAAATAATGAAATGAAGATTTGTGATCGATCGAAAGTAAGAGTTCGATTGATCATACAGAGAGCAAAAATATGCAGGTTTTTTGGTTCAAAAATTTGGCTAAGTGTTAGAATATGAGATCGATTGAACTAGGAACTTGAATCAATCGAAGAACTTTCAGATCGATCTTGGAATGTTTCGAACAATCAGACAGTGAGCTGAAAATATGCAGGTGGATGCAGGCTCAAAATTTTTCTAAGTGTTGAGGCATGAGATTGATCGAACTTGGAAGTTGGATCGATCGAATGTCTCTTGATCGATCTGAGAATTAGTTCGAACGATGGGACAGAGAGGTGATTTGGATACAGGTTCTGCAGGCTCAAAAATATTCTAAGTGTCAACACTCAAGATCGATCAAACAGGATAGTTGGCTCGATCGAAGGTCCTATGATCGATCCAACTGAGAACTAAGATCGCAGATTTTTCTTGGATCGATGGGACAGAGAGCCTATTTGGATGCAGGCTTGAAAATTTTCTAAGTGTTGGATTCAGATGGAAGTTCGATCGATCGAACTCAGGTATGAGATCGATCGAACTTATGCAGAATGCTCAAAAATGACATAAAAGCTTATGCAATCCTCACCAAAGTTCCTTGAAATGTATATGAACCAAAAACAAGTATCTAGACTTCGCAAGATATGAAATGAAAGATAGAAATGAGGGAGGAATAGGGTTTTGACACCCTACGAATGCTTTTGCTAGTTTTTAATGTCTCTAGCAAGACATTGGGCTCTTTTAGCCCGGATCAAAGATCTTATAATGCATCCCCTCCTTGTTGGGGTGATGAATATCTTGAGCCCCACCCAACAAATTGTTCTTGGAAGAACTTGTTGGATCAAACTTAAAAGAAGTTTTTGATCCTTTGTCTATACAATTACAACCTTTAGGCTTTCACGCCCTTTCAAAACAAGAGTTTGAAACAAGACTTTTAGAATGCAAGGTTGAAGATGAAGCTTTAGAAACCTTTAAGTCACATAAAAACTCATTTCCTTCACTATTGAATTCATGACATTTTTCCACAACATTGACCTCTCCTTCATACTTGTCAAATGAATTGGGTGTTGGATTGAATATGTTCAATTTCACCTTCATGTGGCCAAAAGAGATCTTCATTATCCCCGTCCTACAATAGATGTTAGCATTTGCGGTTGCCAAGAAAGGATGGCCAAGGATAACGGGTATTTGGCTCTTAGGATTGGAAACCGGTTCCATGTCTATGACAACGAAATCAACGGGAAAGAAGAATTTATCAATCTTAATCAAAACATCTTCAATGACACCTCTAGGCTTTTTAATGGATCGGTCGGCAAGTTGCAAAACTACTGACGTCGGTTTCAATTCACCTAAGCCTAGTTTGACATAAACCGAGTAAGGAAGAAGGTTAACACTTGCTCCTAAGTTAAGAAGCACCCGATTAATGATATGTTCACCAATGATGCATGATGTAGTGGGTGAACCGGGGTCCTTAAACTTTGGAAGACTGTTATGTTGCAAAATTGAGCTTACTTGCTCGGTCAAAACTACTTTTTTTGGTGCTTGGCTTTTGTTCTTTCGCTTTTGGATGCAAAGATCTTTTAAAAACTTGGCATAAGCCAGAATTTGCTTGATTGCATCCAAAAGTGGGAGATTAACTTTTACTTGCCTAAACATTTCCAAAATCTTATTGGTCTTGACTTTTTGCTTTTCTTTGGAAATGGACCATTTCAACGCGTCTGGAAATGGAGCTCTTAGCTCAAAAACATTTTGAGAATTTTCTTTTAAAGCTTCTTCAACACAAGAAGTTTTCAAATTAGGTTTTAATTCATTTTTTAACAAAATTTTCTCAACATCATTTTTCAAAACTTTCTTTAATGGATCATTTTCAAGATCGCTTTTCAAATCCCATTTTTCAGCTTTCCATTTATAAGATCATGCACATGCAATGAAGGAGGAATAAAATGTGAAACGGGACGGGTGACAACTTGTGGTTGCATCGGTTCACTCTCTTCATTGGTCATTTCAACTTGATTATCTACAACTCTACCACTCTGCAAGGTGGTCACCGTATTAACATGTTCTATGGTACACCCCTCCGACGAGGATTGAGTTTCCACAACACATTGTTGCTTAGGCGGGGCATTAATAGGCATCTTTCCCTTATCTCTAGCATTAAGAGTGCTAGCTATTTGCCCTACTTGGGTTTCTAGCTTTGCAATAGATTGAGAGTGAGAATGAAGTAATTGTGTGTTAGCCTCTAAAGTGCCCAAAGCATTTAAAACTTTCTCTTCAAAAGCGGGATTCAAGAATTACCTTGGGAATATGATTGGTTGGGAAAATAAGAATTAGAGAATTGATTCCCTTGTGATTAGTATCGCCTATAACCTTGGGATCCTTAGTTTTGCATTGGAGGTGGAATATACTTCCCTTGAAAACCGCCTTGGGGAGGGTTTGAGCCTTCCCCTTGGTTTTTCCATGAGAAGTTCGGATGATTTCTTCAATTTGGATTGTAATGAGTACCATAAGGATTGTTCCCTTGGTTCACAAAAGCCGCATTGACTTGTTCATTAGGTTCACTTTGCACTTGTCCATGAGGACAATGAGAAGTAGAATGAAGAACACTAGAATAAGTCATACATGTTTCGTTTGATGCACGATGAGCATGGTTAGGGAAGGAAGTTACTTGGTTCGCCGAGTTTTGGTTAATCAAAAATTGATCAAACCTTTGAAACAAAGACTTCATTTCGGTGGCTATCTCATTAGAATTGTCGACTTGAAGTAAGCCAACACTCTTCCTACCTTGTGAATTTCTACCATTCTTGGATGATAGTGTTCTATGCAAAGAATTTTCACTTATGCTTTCATACAGACGCCATACGTCATCCTCATGCCTATCAATGTAAGAGCCACCCATAGAAGCATCAACCATGCCCTTATAATTATCCGATAAGCTCTAAAAAAAAAGAACTAATTGCCATTTGGGCATGTCATGGTGTGGACACTTCCTTAGCAATTCATTGAAGTGTTCCCATGCCTCATGGAATGTCTCCCCATCCCCATGTGTAAATTCTCGAATTAAGGTCCTCATGTCATTGGTCTTAGAAACCAGATAGTACTTCTTCAAAAACTCTTGTTGCATTTCTGCCCAAGAAGTGATTGAAAAAGGCCTAAGATTGTTAAACCAATATTTTGCCTTGTCTTTAAGGGTGAATGAAAAAAGTTTAAGCCTTAAGACTTCTTCCAGCATGTCCGTATATTTTACAATGGAACATACTTCAAGAAACTTATCCAAATACTTGTAAGGTTCTTCACTAGGAAGTCCATGAAAGTTAGGAAGCATTTGAATGGTTTGTGCTTTAATTTTATAATGGTGTGCTCGAAATGGTGGCAATTGAATTCATGTGGGTGCATTATATTCATTTGGCACATAATAGTCTCTCAAAGCAAGTGGTGGGTTAGCAACTTAAGGTGCAACATGAACAGCTTGATTTTGAATTCCTCGATTGACAATGGCAGGTTGTGGAGCATACATTGGCCTTGGCATTCCGAATGGAACTTGGCCTTGTTGTTGTGGTGGTGGGTGAATGTATGGCCTAGTCATACCTGATGGTACTTGAATGTTCTCATTGTGCATTGGATGAAGGATGCCTTGTTGGTCTATGTGACCAAGGTCCTCAACATGATCATCATTATGGTCAACCATTGATAGGCGGGTTCTATTTGAATTTCCCCTTCCCCTAGGATTTCTAATGATGGATTCGAGATGCAAATCAAAAGGGACAAGAGTTGGTCTCAATGAACGACGACCATGCATGCACAATAACAAATAAACAAGTATAACAAATGAACAAATACTTTGCCTTCAGAACAATATAATTAAACTTCCTCCACAAACACAATTCCCATGTTTGAAACAATAATAATGCAATGACAAGAAAAATGCCTCAATGCGGGCTCACGATTTAACTAAGGAGATTGAGTCAAGAAAGTCTCATAAAGGTCCTATAGCACTTCAACTCCAAATTTAGCTTAGCTTAGCAATTTTTTTAGAATTTTTAGCTTTTTCCCTTATTTTGCTTTGCTTTGCTCCTTAGCTTGGATGCTCCTTTGCTTGGCTTCTTTCCAACAATACACCTAGTCAAATGAAAACAAACACAATAAGTAAACAAAAAGAAAAGTGAAATCAAAGTAAAGAAAAGACACGATCAAAAGAGTACTAATTCCTAATGAATTCCACAAATACGACGTTGCCTAATCCCCGGCAACGGCACCAAAAACTGATGGCGTGTCGCCACACCATACATTTGAGAGTGTGTATTAAGGCGAGGGCCAAGTTTTACATTTATAAAGCCACTACTACCTTTACTAAAAATATAGCTAGGGCGAGTAGGAATCGTCCCAAGGGATTGGAGTCGAATTTGGTTATGGAATCACTATTAGGGTTAGTAGGTCGAATGATCAAACAAGTGATTGGTTGGTTGATTAAAGAGCAACTAAATTAAATTAAGTAAAAATGCAATGCTAAGAAGAGTATGTAAGGGAGAGAGAGATCTTGAGGTTTAGAGATCACCACCAAGCAATGCATTTCTATATCATTGACAAGTGATTAATGAGGGCAAATAGTGGGTTGCAATATTGGTGTGTGTGTATTTGGTTGATTTAATAAGCAAGGATGACTAGTTAAACATGTATTGTCTAAACATCATGTGAAAGGCACAATATATCTAAGCTATGAAACATATATTGTCTAAACAACATGTGAAAGGCATAATAAATCAAAACAAGTTATTAATCCTTTCATTAAGCTCACAATCCAAATACAACACAAGGATAGAGACATATGCTAATTGCATTCACAAGCTTGGATCATCAAACAACAAGTATAGATTGTCCTCTCATTTAACACTACACTACAACTACACTACATCTACACTACTAGCATGAAAATAAACTAGGGGAGAGGCACAATCCATCAAAAGGTAAGCATGAACCATCAAGAGAATCACAAAAGCATTCTTTTAAGCACAATGTTTTGACAATCTCTAAATCTATAGCATCAATACACATAGACATGCATCAATAACACAAAATCTAGAGATAAACACATGAACATCTATTCTAACATACATATACATATGGATAGAATGAAATGACCAATTGGAAGCATTAAACCACATAAATCATTGAATAAACAAGATCTATATATATCAAAGTGTCAAAACATCAATTACAACACTAATCCCTCAATAATACACAAGATTAAGATATAGAAAGCATGCTTGGGGCTACCCCTAGCCCCAAGAGGATGTCTAGCCACTCATGGTGATGATGTTCCAACCCTCAAGGGCTAACTCCATGGAAGAAGTTTGCTTCTTGTTGATGAAGATCTCCAATGGTGTCTCTAGCCTCCTCCTCCTCTGAGCTTCCTCTCCAAGAGATGATATGAAAGTAATGTTCATTCCCTTTTGAAAAAGCAATCCTTATCCTTATATAGGTAGGTCAAATTCACACCCAAAATGAGCTGGGGTCGTGCACACAATATTCCCTAATGATTGGATAAAGGACAACTTTTAATGAGATGGAATTTTAACTTTTTCGCACTGGAGGAAGTTCGATCGATCGAAAGTAAGTGAGATCGATCGAACTTAGGCTAGATCGATCCATCTGGCTGATCTTTTTGGAAAAAGACAAATCCGAGATATTTGTGGGAGATATTTATGGGAAAAGGACAAAAGTGGTTAATGGGTGGTACAGCTGTGGATAGGATCAATCATTTGGATAAGGACAAAGGTGTTCAATCAATTAAAGAATGATGTTGGATCGATCGAACTTTTGGACTTACGTGCTTTGGGTCAAGGCTTGGATCTATCTTGAAGTGCTGAGATCGATCAATGTTCGATCGATCGAACCTTGAACTTGGATCGATTGAACTTTGCTGTTTTCCACCTTTGACTTCATTTGCTTATTTCTTTCTCCACTTTGCTCCTTCCTTCATTCAATCTCAGAATTGCTTCAATTAAGCTCTTATTTGGTTGAGTTAGCTTATTTTCGGGATAAGCGCCTGAAAATGGAAATAATACGAAATCAATCTAAAACGGTAAAGTAAGATAGATAAAGGTACTAGAATGCATAAGCATAAGGGGTTTAAATACGCACTTTTCAGTGCTCATCAGCAGTGATGGTTCCTAGTGTCTGTATGTTAAGGGCGTTGGTGTTGTCATTTGATTTGATTTGGTTAGCATAGTGTTGCAGCGAATTATGTGCGAAGTTTTTGTGTTGAATGTGCAGGACAGTCCGGTAATGGGAGAGGTCGCTTAGATTGGTGTTCGTGGTTCCATATGTGCTTCCTAGTTAGTCCTTCTCCTTGTGTATAAGGAGTTTACTTCATCTCACATGGTATTGGGTGTCCATGGTTGGACGATTGATGAGTAGTGTGTGACAGATTGTCGGGTGTCTTCAGGTGTGAGTTGTCAGTCTCTTGTGAGTGCGGGCTTGTTACCCTTTCCGTTTGTTTTGGTCCTGACAAGGACATTAGTTGTGGTGAGTCTTGTTCTCCAATTAGGAGTTGTGCGCGTCCATGGGTGGACGGACCTATGTGTGGTTTATTATGTTGTTTGGGTTCAACGGTAGGAACTTTGATTGAAGAGGTTGACTCACTCCCATGAAGGGAGGTGGAGTCTTTGGTTTATGTAGTGCTCGTTCTGAGTGTGGTTTTGGTTGGTGGAACGTGAGGCACGGGTGACCGAATAGGGATTTTATTTCAGTGTCTGATTCTAGTGGTGATAGCTAGGGATTTTGTCGTGAACGATAGATTGAGGATGATTGGGTGATCTGATGTGCGTTATATACTCGGATGAGGTGATGGGTGTTTGATTTGAGCAGTGCTTCAAGGATAAGTATCGATGTTAACTTAGAATTATGTGATTAAGGAAGTGAATGTGGGATTCCATTGAAGAATAATGAGATTAACTTTGGTTTTGAGGTTTTGGGCATGAGACGGTTGTAGGGTGCGTTTTAACGTAGTAAGACTTGAATCGAGTAATGATAAGTCATTTACTTGATATTGGTGTTATGAGGAAATTAGAGATTTTTTTTTTTTAGTGCTGATCGATGATTGTGACGTTTGGTGTTGTGTTACTTTTAACTTGTTATGGTTGTGTGATCGAGGAATGATTATCGTATTATTTTTTAACATATTGTTTTGTGACTACGTGATTATTGAGGATATGTAGAGTGGTGGATCGATTAGGGAATGGATCTTGTAGTGGTTTTGTGGATTGTGTAGGGTTGTGTTCGAGGTTTAGACCTGAGGACAGGAACGATGCCTGCGTCAAGATCGAATTGAGGATGAGAATGGCCTGGCCAACCATTTCTCCTGAATCAATCCTTCTTTGACACGATATCGAGTCAAAGGTCAATGATCGTTCTCACTTATTGGTGATAGTGAAAGTATGGTACCGTACGCTGTGTTGGTTTGACAATATGGACTTATATGATTTATTTTGAGTGACGAAAGGTGTTTGGTGGTATTGGGTGTTTGATAACAGGTTAGTGGTACAATCATTGATTTTTGAGAATCTCATTTTGAGGATTTGTGTTCAGAATACAGGGTAGTACATTTTATTATTTTGGTAACTCATGATTGTGTGGTTGTTGGGAGATTCATCATTTACTTATCTTGAGGTTGATCCGTATGATAATTACCGGTTGGTGTGATTGGTAGTCGTCGTATGATCATGTAATTGTATAGCCGTATGTTAGAGGACGAGTGTTGGTTGGACAGAGATGTATTGATTTGAGTTTGAGTCTGATCCTTGTTGGGGTTTGGGTTATCCTTTAAAGGGGCAACTTGAGATAGGACGTTGTTATGTTTGAGGGTCTTACGACCATTCTTCTTTCGAGCCTTGTATAGCAGTTTAGAGAGGACCAGTGTGATTCTAAGTCAAGTATAGAATTCAGCAAGTTTGGTGAGCAATGTTATGAGTGAGGGGTATCCTCATAGGGTGGTGATCACTGGATTTTCTGACAGCAGGGTGTGATTGCCTGTTGACGCCAGTGTCAAAAGTAATAAGGATATCAAGTCCCTTGTCTTACGTTTTTGTGAAGTGTTTCTAGGGAAGGTATGTGTTTGTGCCCTCTTCTCTTTAAGGAGGGTAGATTTCGAGGACGAAATCTCTTTAAGGAGGGTAGATTGTGACGTTTCCGATTTTCGGCAATTTTCATTTTTCTATAATTTAGTCGCTGCAAGGGCATTTTTGTCCTTTCACATTTTTGCGTACGAAATTTTTAGTTGGGTCCATTTGCATTATGTGTAATTTAATTTCTATGATTATGTGGTGTTTACTTGGTAGTGCATGTAATTAAATGTAGGTGAGGTGGATAATGAAAGTAAAAGAAAATAAAATTAGTGGGACCCACCATTAACCACATAAGTGGTTTAGAAACCCATTTTGGCTTCCTCATTTTCTCTCTCCCGTAACCCTCCCTTTCTCTCTTCTCTTCTTCATTCTTTTTTTCTTTTCCATTTTGTTACCAAACTTTGAGTTTGGATTCCTCTCTCATTACTTAGAGATTTTGGATACCGTTTGAGGCAAATCGGAGAGCATGGCGAGCTCTACGCTTGAGTACCAGCAAATTCAGATTTGGTGCCTCCTAGGGATTTCAAAATTCTTGACCCATTTCTAGGGTTTTGCTCATTTTGAGGTAGGGGCTTCCTAATTCACATTATTCATGCACCTTTGTGAGTTATTCTACTTGAATTGTGTTATAACATGCTTATTGGTATTAATTGAAGCCTAAAATGTCTTGATTGTATATATGTGAATATGTGAAGACTTGTCTTGATTGTGCTATATGAGAAACATGCTTATATAATGAGTTTTATGCCTATTGTATTGTTCACATGCTATGAATGGTGTATGAAAGCATGCCCCATTGTATTTTGTGATAATCCATTATTGTCTAAATATTAAAAGTATGAGAACATGCTTACTTGTGTTGTGTCAAATTCCTCATTTTCATAGTATTGTGATCATGAGACATACATGTACACCATTAGGTTGCATGAAGGGAAGAAATTATTTTTGAAATGAAAATGGGGAGTTTTGGGAAAGAATATTTTGATGAAAGTGTTTTGGAAAGCCCGGTTACTGCGGAGTCACCAACGGGGCGGTAGGTTAATGTAACCTAGAGGGAACTAGGGAGATTGCCCTAGCGTGGTTGAGCTATCTGGGCCCCATAATGACGCTGCGGAGTCACCAAAGGTCAGGGACAGTAGCCAATCCTTCTCTCGACGCTGCGGAGTCACCAAAGCGGGTTATATTAACAGTTTAAAAGCGATGATTCTAATTATGAAAATGGGGAGCGACATTGGCATGCATTGCATCTCCATTGCATCTTATTATTTGTGTTGAGAATGATAACCATGTTGTATTTTTCCTATGTTGAATTGAGGATGATAACCATGTTGTATTTTTCCTATGTTGAATGACCCCAACTTCTATTGGCCTATTCTTTGTTTTGGATTCATGGGGTCTCATGAGGTGCATCTTAGGCGCCACCTACTGAGCAAATTGGTCGCCCCACTATATTATTATATTTTTCAGGTCATGGCAAGAAAATGGCGGATGAGAATCCTCCGAAAGCTTGAAAGTTGTTAGAAGATGATTTTTTGCTATTTTGTATTTGGCCATTACATGTATAATCATAGTTTTTGGAGAATGTAAATAAGTTTGCAATTATGGCCATTGGAAAATGTAATGAAGTATTACTCACTCAAAATTAGTTTTGTGTATTTTAAGTAATGTGTTATAAATTACGTTATCAATGTGGTGGTTGTTATTACAATTTGATGTTGAAGTATATCTTAATTTATGTACATAAGTGTAATGGCGTGGGTGTTTGAGCATCAAGTGTTTGGTTTTTCTTTGGACAGTGGCAACCAAGTCTGGATAACCCAAACCAGTCGACGTGTGACATCCCATACGTCGACCGGTATCCTGACAGTAAGCATTTTGAACGTGAATGACCCAAACCAGTCGATGTATGGCTCCCTATATGTCGACCGGTATCTTACAGTGTGGTAATCTTGTACACGTTCCAAACCAGTCGACGTATGGCTTCCCATACATCGACCGGTATCACGTTCCAAACCAGTCGACTTATGGCTCCTTATAAGTTGACCGATATCTTGGCAGTGGGTTTTCCCACTGTTCATACCCAACCCAGTCGATGTATGGTGAGGAGACGTCGACCGGTTTATGCCACTCAAGTAGTATGTATTTAATTTCTCAAATTACACTTTGGCACCCACTTGAAGTTGTAATAATTATTTTATGACCCACTAAAATGCCATAATTATATTTTAACCCCCGAAAGGACTATATTGCCCCGAACCTTATTTTATTTACTATGTGATATAAGTTAATGACCATTGTACCCTTGAGTCTCAATTTATTGAATTGTGGTAAATTACCATTTTGCCCTTTTCGGGTTTGATTTTTAAATTTAATGTGAAAAACTGTTTTACCCTCGGATGATTTTGGGTCGGGTAAGGACCCGTTTAATAATCCGGATCTATGAGGATTTGGGTCGTTACACTGGTGGCGGTGAATGCTCAGCCTCATCTGAAGAAGATGATGCAGAAGCCGAAGACTGTAATCGGGTGTCGGCTGATGAGGACTGAGCTGTAGCTGGCTCTAGCTCTGGGTCCTGAACATGAGAAGGCCCTGCCTGCTCCTCTGGAGGCTCTACACGCTGTCAAACTCTGTGCATATACTACCGGGGGCAACTGTCTTTACCTAGCCATAGCCTGCAAAAGAAAGAAATGCTTGCAAATGGAGTCAGTAACAGATAATTGAAGCACAGTATATAGAAACATGTATGTCAAATAAGATAGACAACTCAGAATAAAGTGCATGAATCTATGTAAGTGATGACACAACCAAATAAACAGTGACTAAGTGAAACATGTTAAACAGTGTAAGTATGGAATGCATCCAATGTGGAAAACACAGGCATTGGGCATAAATAAGATAGCATGGAACACAAAAGATGGTGTGTGAGGTGTAAAATGCAAATCTGTGATTGTCGATCGATTAGGAAAATTTGAGATCAATCCAAGTTGGATCGATCAGGACTAAATGAGATCGATCTTTCTCTGATCGATCAGAGAAAAATTCAATCGATCGAACTACTGTGAGAAATTAAAAAGTTATAGATCTGTGACGGGGACGGCACGGGGGCCTCCCGAGCATGCTCGTGGGCCCTTTCACACATCAACAACACAATTTTGGTCACTTGAATAGGCACGTGACCCCCAAAATCTCATTCTGAATTGAAAATATATACAAATTTATATACACATGCTCAAAGCTTCATATATGGCAAGAAATCAATCATGGAAGCTCAAATCTAACATGGTAAGCATAAGAAACACAAGATTGAAGCTCGAATTAATAACTAAATGCAAGTTTACCAAATCTAGAGAAGAGAAGTGGAGACGAAGGAGAGATGATGAGATCCGAAGTGAAGAGTGAAGATTCGAAGCTCTGGAAGCTCGCCGGATGTTCGTCGGAGGTTGGGAAGATGGTTGCAACGACGGGAGAGAAGCTAGGGTCTTGGATCGATCTTTGGGATCGATCCAAATGACCCTTGGCCTCTATTTTAGAAACTGCCTCCGACATGTTCGATCGATCACTACAAAATTCGATTGATCGAATATAGATCGATCTTAAAGAAACACAAATCGATCTAAACTTCAAAATGACACAATATTTTTGAAATTTTTGAGTTTTGAAAATTAAAATTAAAATTGTTTTTGGTTTTTTTTTTTTTTTTTTTGGAATTAAAGTAAAATAAAAATAAAATAAATATAAGAAAAATAAAATATTTTTGAATTTTGAAAAATTTTATTTTATTTTTATTATTATTATTATTTTAAAAATAAAGTAAAATAAAATAAAATTAGAAATATATATATATTTTTAAGTTCTGAAATTTAAAAATCAAAATACAGTCAAAGTCAAAGTCAACAAAGGAACACAGATCGATTAATCCAAGATCGATCTGAAAGAGACTTTGATCGATCGAACAGGTGAAAACCTGCAGACAAATTCGATCGATGCACAGAGAGCTGATTTTCATGGGTTCAAAATTTTTTCTAAGTGTTGGAACTGAAGATCGATCCAAGGAGAAGTTGGATTGATCTTGGAATTTTAGATCGATCGAGAAATAATTCCGCACGATGGGATAGAGAGGTGATTGGATGTAGGTATGATGCAGGTATGAAGTTCGATCAATCGAACCTCTTTTGAGATCAATCAAACTAGTACAAAATCCTAAATGAGAACTGAAAGTGCAGGCATTCTCAATCAAAATCCCTAACAATGTATATGAACCCAGAATATATCTAGACGATGCAAGAAATGAAAGATAAAATAGAAATGAGGGAGGAATAGGGTTGTAAACCCTATAAAGCATTGTTAGTCTTTAACGTCTCTAGCAAGACGTTGGGCTCTTTCAACCCGGATCAAATATCTTGTTATGCATCCCCTTCTTGACGGGGTGAAAAGTACTTTGAACCCCACCCAACTAATAGCTCTCTAAAGAACTTGTTGGATTTGATTCAAAAGGAATTGAAGGTCTTTTATCAATGCAACTCTTGGGCTTCCATGCCCTTTCAACACAAGGTTTTGAAACAATATTCTTTAAAATCATTTTGGAAGATGAATTCTTAGAACCTCCACTTCCAAGCAAAGACTCAATTCTATTAAGTTCATTGTCAAGATACTTTTCCACAACATACATTTCTTCATGTTTGTCCATTGAATTTGGGGTTGGATTAAAAATGTTCAACTTCACTTTCAAGTAGCCAAATGAGATTTTCATTATCCTCGTCCTACAATTTATGTTGGCATTTGCGATTGTCAAGAAAGGACGTCAAAGGAAAATGGGAATTTGGCTCTTGGGATTCGAAACCAGTTCCGTGTCAATGACAACGAAATCAACTGGGAAAAAGAACTTATCAATCTTAATCAAAGCATCCTCAATGATACCCCAGGGCTTTTTAATAGATCGGTCAGCAAGTTGCAAAACTACCGACGTCGGTTTTAAGTCTCCTAAGCCCAATTTAACATGTACCGAATATGGAAGAAGGTTAACACTTGCTCCTAAATTAAGAAGAGTCCAATTAATGACATGGTCACCAATAATGCAAGAAACAGTAGGTGAACCAGGGTCTTTAAATTTTGGGAGAGTGTTATGTTGCAAAATGGAGCTTACTTGCTCGGTTAAAACCACTTTCCTTGGTACTTGGCTCTTGTTCTTCCTCTTTTGGGTGCAAAGATCTTTTAAAAACTTGGCATAAGCCGGAATTTGCTTAATTGCATCCAAAAGTGGAAGATTAATCTTCATTTGCCTAAACACATTAATGATTTCATTGGTCTTTGTCTTTTGTTTTTTAAGAGAAATGGACTTTTTCAAGGAGTCCGGAAAAGGAGCCTTTGGCTCAAAATCTTTTTCAAAATCCTTCTTTGAAGCATTTTCAACACAAGAATTCTTCAAATCATTTTTCAAATCATTATTTAATTCATCTTTCAAATTATTTTTCATAACTTTCTCAATAAGATGATCATGCAAATGCAATGAAGGAGGAATAAAATGTGAAATGGGACGGGTGTCAACTTTTGGTTGCTCCGGTTCACTCTCTTCATTGGACATACTCACTTGGTTGTCAATAACCTTCCCACTTCCCAAGGTCATCACCGCATTGATATATTCAATGGTGGAACCTTCCGATAAGAAATGAGTCTCCACAACACATTGTTCCTTTGGTGGTGCATTCAACGGCATCGTCCCTTCCTCTCTAGCATTCAAAGTACTAGCTATTTGCCCGACTTGGATTTCTAGCTTAGCAATGGATTGAGAATGGGAATGAAGCAATTGAGTGTTCGCCTCTAGAGTGCCTAGAGCGGTCAACACTTTCTTCTCAAAAGCAAAACTCCTAGAATTTCCTTGAGAATATGATGATTGATTAAGAAAATGTGAGTTAAAAAATTGATTGCCATGTGATTGAAATGATGATCTAAAACCTTAGGAACCTTGGCTTTGCATTGGAGGTGGAACATACTTCCCTTGAAAACCACCTTGAGCCTTCCCCTTAGTTTTTCCAAGAGAAGTTTGGATAGTTCCTCCAACTCGAATTGTAATGAGTGCCATAGGGATTATTTTCTTGGTTGACAAATGCAGTATTAACTTGCTCATGATGCTCATTTTGCACATGTCCATGTGGACAATTGGAAGTAGAATGTAAAACACTTGAACAAGTCATACAAGATTCATTAGATGCATGATGATAAACATGATTAGGGGAGGAAGACACTTGATTTGCCGAAGTTTGATTGATCAAGAATTGATCAAATCTTTGAGATAAGGATTTCATCTCGGCAGCTATTTCATTGGAATTGTCAACTTGATATAAGCCAACATTCTTCCTTCCACCTAGATTTCTACCATTTTTAGAGGATAGAGATCTATGCATTGAATTCTCACTCATACTTTCATACAATTGCCAAACGTCATTTTCATATTTGTCAAGATAAGAACCACCCATAGATGCATCAACCAAACCTTTGTGATTATCCGGTAAACTTTTAAAGAAATATTGAACTAATTGCCACTTAGGTATGTCAGGATATGGGCACTTCCTAAGCAAGTCATTAAACCTTTCCCATGCCTCATGAAACATTTCCCCATCTCCTTGAGAAAATTCACGAATGGAAGTTCTCATGGCATTGGTCTTTGAAACCGGATAGTACTTCCTCAAGAACTCTTGTTGCATTTCTGCCCAAAAAGTTATCGAAAAAGGCCTAAGATTGTTAAACCAATATTTTGTTTTGTCTTTAAGGGTAAAAGGAAAAAGTTTGAGTCTTAAAACTTCCTCTGGCATGTCTGCGTATTTCACGGTGGAACACACTTCAAGACACTCATCCAAATGCTTGAAGGTTCTTCATTTGGAAGTCCATGATAGTTGGGAAGCATTTAAATAGTTTGAGGTTTAATCTCATAATGATGTGCTCTAAATGGGGGCAATCGAATGCAAGTGGGTGCATTATATTCATTAAGCACATAAGGATCATGTAAAGTAATGGGAGGATTCACAATTGGTGGTGCTACACGAACACCGTGATTAACTTGAACAATGGGAGGTTGTGGAGCAAAAATTGGCCGAGGCATTCCCAATGGAACTTGGCCTTGTTGTTGCGGTGGAATGAATGGTCTAGGCATGCCTAATGGTACTTGCATGTTGTCATGATGCACATTAGGGTGGAGGATGCCTTGTTGGTCTACGTGACCAAGGTCCTCCACATGATCGTCATGTTGTTCCTCCATTGATGAAATGGAATGATGAGAATTACCTCTTCCCCTAGGATTACGAACAACCGATTCAAGATGCAAATTAAGAGGGACAAGAGTAGGATTTAATGATCTACGACCATGCATATGGTACTACCGTCGCACCAACGCTTAAAAGATATTCAAAAGATAGTGAATGTGCAATGTGGACAAGTTTTAAATTTATAAATGCCACTACTACCTCTAACTAAAAATATAGCTAGGGTGAGTAGGGATTGTCCCAAGGGATTTAGGGTGCATTAGTAGTGGAAACAAAGCTTAGGGTTAGTAGGTCGAGTGATCAAAGGTAGGTTGTTTGGTTGATTAAATTTTAATTAAAACTAACAAGATCAATATCAAGCAAGTAATTAAAGGATAGAGAAAACAAGATAGAGAGGTCTTGGAACTTAGAGATCACCACTAAGCATCACTTTTCTCTATACTCAATTCACAATTAATGAAGGGAAGGCATATGTTGCAACAAGAGTGAGTGTGTGTGGTTGTTTTAACAAGCATGGATGACTAATTAAGTATATATTATCTAAACAATACAATGAATAGCACAATACATCAAACTAAGTCATTAATCCTTCTTTAAGCTCACAATTTAAACACATCACAAAATTAGAGAAATATACTACTTGCATTCATAAGTATGGAACATCAAAGAACAAGTATAGATTGTCCTCCCATTTAACAACTAAGGTAACTACACAACATCTAAGCTAATGACATGAAAATTAAACAAATTAGACTAAGGGAGAGGCACAATCCATCAAGAAATGAGTATGAACCATCAAATAAACCACAAGAGCATTCTATTAAGTACTATGTCTTGACAATCTCTAGATCTATAGCATTAATACACATAGACATGCATCAACAACACAAGAAATAGAGATAAACAAATGAACATCTATTCTAGCATACATAGACATATGGATAGAATAAAATGGTCACTTGGAAGAATTAAACCACACAAATCATTGAATAAACAAGGTCTATGTATATAAATATGTCAAAACATGTATTACAACACAAATCCCCTCAAAAATACATGAATCAAGATAAAGAAAGCATGCTTAGGGCTAACTCTAGCCCCAAGAAGATGTCTAGCCACTCATGAATGGTGTCCTCCAACCCTCAAGAGCTATCTCCATGGTAGAAATGCTCCTCTTTTTGAAGTAGATGGAAAACCTCTCAAGAGTGTCTCTAGCCTCCTCTCCAAGAATATGTTATACAATATGTAAGTTATGTCAAGTATGCTCTCAAGAATGACTCATATTCCTTATATATGTAGGTTAAAATGTCACACCCAATAGTCTGGGCTCGCACATCAATATTCCTCCAATGATTGCACCATGAGCCAACCTTTAATGAGCTGGATTTTGTCTTTTTTTGGGCTTAAGGAAGTTTGATTGATTGAACTTGTAGTGAGATCAATCGAACATGGCTGAGATCTATCGAACTTTGGCTGGATCGATCCTCCCATGGTGGCGCCTTTTTGGATAAGGACAGATCTGAGATATTTTGGGGAAAGAGACAAAAGTTGTAGGTGGGGTGGTACAACAGGATAAGATTGAATCTTTTCGATCGATCTGAGAATTGTTGGATCGATCGAACTTTGTGGGATCTTTGGATAAGGACAAAAGAGCTTGGATCCATCTTAAAATGTCTAGATTGATGAACTTTCAATCGATCAAAATATACTTGTGATCGATCGAACCTGCTGAATTCCATACTTTGCTTCAATCTGCTTCCACTTTGCTCCTTTCTTCCATCCAGCTTAAGTTAGCTTCTTTTAAGCTCTTATTTGGCTGAATTAGCTTATTTTGGGGATAAGCACCTAAAAAGGGCAAAATACGAAATTAATCTAAAACGGGAAAGTAAGATAGATAAAGGTCATAGAATACCTAAGCTTAAAGGGTTTAAATGCGCACTTTTCAGCGCTCATCACACCCCCAAACTTAAATATTGCTAGTCCCTAGCAATGAACTACAAAGTAAATGAATGAAATGAACAACTATACAAGTATGCACTATAAAACAATAATTGGATAATGCCACTTTCGTAGGGAACATGATTACATTTAGCATATGCAACAAGCTTTTTAACCACTAGGTTACCCTTAGTGGACGAGTGAAGTCTCGTGAGGGTTTCTAGAAATGATACCCACAAACATTAAGCTCATTATCACAAAAGAGGCACCAATATTGCAAACAAGCGTTGGGAGAAAACTACCTCAAGTATGCAATTTTTCAAACATTTCCAAGCAATCTCCTAAAATTTCAACATCAAGCAAGTAAGTATGGTCCTCCACACATTAAAAAAATGATCAAGCAAATCAAAACAACACTAGAATTCTTTTTGAGTGGACAGGCATCAAATATGTTGCTATCTAAGCCAACTAAAGAAATGATCACATCCTTACCCACAAACTAGCACACAAATCTAGTACCGATCATCAAGACAAAGAGTGGACCTTTTATTAAAGCTTTATTAAACTAGGTATGCTTATTCCTTTCAATCGATGATTTTTTTTTTTTTTTTTTTTTTTTTTTTTTTTTTTTTTTTTATCCCTAAGGATCAAAGATGGAAGCATATTACAATGTATTGATCTATTAAGCTTTCTATCGATCCATGAGGTCAAGCGTTAGGTCAATGACTGTGATACCCCCGAATTTCCGAATGCGGGTTGGCCAGGCCCACGCCCGAATACCCGAGGATATCAAAACAAATTGATAATAAACGAACACAGAGTACAAAAGAATAAAGAAGAATAAATAAAATGCTGACAAGAAACTAAAATGATAATCTAATAATAAACCTCATAATATATTTCCATTAATTAATAAACTCTTCTGATACAACTGATCCTCCAAAATACAACTCGGGAATCCATACTGTGTGGACCCCTAGAAAATCCAAACTAAACAAATGACAGTAATCTAAAACAGGAAACTGAATCATAAAGGAACTCTTATGTAGCATCGGAAGAATGAAGTAGACTGATCCCCGCTCAGCACGAACAACCTCTACTCGTGACGAACACCTAAAAAATAATGGTGGGTCAGGCCCATAAACAAGTTCTACTCTACTACAGTCCAAGCAGAGATCCGATATACGTATACATCCGAGTCAATCCAACAGTAACTAGTAGTCCGTATATATATATACACACACTAAAGGAACCTCACTAGACTATAGGGTTGTCTCAACCTGAATAGTAGGCAACATGCAAAACGCACATATAGTGGGCATAAGTACCTAGACCTACCAGGGTACACAACTACACTATATCTAGCTACACATCCCTGGCGATATACGTGCCCTAACCATTGATCCTGAGACTCAAACTCATATCATGGCACCATACTTATATATATATAATCTAGTAACCATCCTATCCAGTATAAATTAATCCTCCATAAGTCATTCAACTTGTTCAGCTGACCTGACTTGAATATAAGTAGGACTTAACATTTTAGTTAATCCATTCCCTTATATAATAAATTAATCCTCCATAAGTCATTCAACTTGTTCAGCTGACCTGACTTAAATATAAGTAGGACTTAACATTTTAGTTAATCTATTCCCTTATATAAAATAGGTAGGACTTAACTGATAAGTTAATTCATCCCTAGAATGCCACCGTCCCATACCGGTGCATTAAACCACACAATCCAACAATTGATGTAACAATTAAGGAAATACATCAAACATTTCATAAATAACTATGATAAATATGATATCAAGTTATCACATAATAGGAATGACTTATTATTTCTTTAAACTTTCTATATCATATGTCCTACACAAACTGAATCTTATATATGATGATATTTTATTATACCGTTAAATAAGGATTCTCTATATCCAATTCATCCTACACATTTAATCTCAATTGCTAAAATATTTTAAAAGATTAAATCCATTCGTTTGTTTAAAACATTTAAATAGCAAACATCATTATGATTGAGTCTATTTAAATTTATTAAAACCCAAACTTAGTCCCTATTTAATGTTTAGGAATCCTACGTATGTTTTTACGTTCCATCATTCCACAGATATGAAAAATATGTAATTTAAACACGTAAAAATTCACATAAGAATCAAATCAAAATCATGCATTTTATCAATTCATAACACAAGAACAGATATGAACCAATTTCATAAAACCTATGTTCTAACCCAATTAAACATGCATAATTATTTAATTTTATGTGTTTAATAAATCCTGAAATTTCCTAGGCATGTACAGAAACACGAATCAAAGAGAAAGAGATAGAAGAAGAACTTGCCTTAAACTTTCGGATCGAAAGTTAAACTTCTTCTTCCTTGATCTTCTCTCTAAAGGGTTTTTCTCCTCATTCCTTCCTTTTTCTCCTTCTCTCTCTAGCTCTCTCTCTAGAATATATTACGTGATATATTTTCACTCCTTTTTCAACTTATAGTTGTGTATTTATAGGTTAAATAATAACCTTATTCCTTTTCCCAATCCAAGTCAACTTAATAAAGAAAAATAAAAATGAAAATATTAAAAAGGTAACTTAAAATATGTTACGTATATAATTTATGTATATCCTTATTAATTAAATAAAATATATACATTAGATTATTTATTAATACTAAAGTTAGCATAATATTAAAAGGTAACTTAAAACATGTTACGTATATAATCTATCTATATCCTCATTAAATAAATAAAATATATACATCAAATTATTTATTTATACTAAAGTTACCATAATATTAAAAAGGTAACTTAAAACATGTTACGTATCCTTATTATATAAATATATAAAATATATACATCAGATTATTTATTAATACTAAAGTTACTATAATATTAATAAATTACTTTCCTTTTTATATATATGTATATACATATATATCTATATATATACATATAGAACTATCCTTGGGTAATTATCCATACCCATCCAACCTCTTATCCAAGTAGTCCATGGGACCCAATTAGTTAGCCCATTACCACTAACCATAACCATAAAATAAAACATTTAATCATTTAATTTACAATTAATTACAATTAATCAAATACATCATTTAAGCACACAATCTAATTAAACAAATAATACAAATAACACCTAGACAAAATACAAATAACACATAAATAAGTAGCCAATTAATCAAGTAACACTTAATTCAATTAAACACATAAACAATTAGTCAAATAATCAATTAAACAATTAAAAAAATACAATAAAAATAAATAAATAAATACCGAGACTATCCTTTTAAAATTAGGGGTATTAATAAATTTAAATAGACTCAATCATAATGATGCTTGCTATTTGAATGTTTTAAACAAACGAATAGATTTAATCTTTTAAAATATTTTAGCAATTGAGATTAAATGTGTAGGATGAATTGGATATAGAGAATTCTTATTTAACGGTATAATAAAATATCATCATGTATAAGATTCAGTTTGTGTAGGACATATGATATAGGAAGTTTAAAGAAATAATAAGTCATTCCTATTATGTGATAACTTGATATCATATTTATCATAGTTATTTATGAAATGTTTGATGTATTTCCTTAATTGTTACATCAATTGTTGGATTGTGTGGTTTAATGCACCGGTATGGGACGGTGGCATTCTAGGGATGGATTAACTTATCAGTTAAGTCCTACCTATTTTATATAAGGGAATGGATTAACTAAAATGTTAAGTCCTACTTATATTTGAGTCAAGTCAACTGAACAAGTTGAATGACTTATGGAGGATTAATTTATTATATAAGGGAATGGATTAACTAAAATGTTAAGTCCTACTTATATTCAAGTCAGGTCAGCTGAACAAGTTGAATGACTTATGGAGGATTAATTTATACTGGATAGGATGGTTACTAGATTATATATATATAAGTATGGTGCCATGATATGAGCTTGAGTCTCAGGATCAATGGTTAGGGCACGTATATCGCCAGGGATGTGTAGCTAGATATAGTGTAGTTGTGTACCCTGGTAGGTCTAGGTACTCATGCCCACTATATGTGCATTTTGCATGTTGCCTACTATTCAGGTTGAGACAACCTTATAGTCTAGTGAGGTTCCTTTAGTGTGTATATATATATATACGAACTACTAGTTACTGTTGGATTGACTTGGATGTATACGTGTATCGGATCTCTGCTTGGACTGTAGTAGAGTAGAACTTGTTTGTGGGCCTGACCCACCATTATTTTTTAGGTGTTCGTCACGAGTAGAGGTTGTTCGTGCTGAGCGGGGATCAGTCTACTTCATTCTTCCGATGCTACATAAGAGTTCCTTTATGATTCAGTTTCCTGTTTTAGATTACTGTCATTTGTTTAGTTTGGATTTTCTAGGGGTCCACACAGTATGGATTCCCGAGTTGTATTTTGGAAGATCAGTTGTATCAGAAGAGTTTATTAATTAATGGAAATATATTATGAGGTTTATTATTAGATTATCATTTTAGTTTCTTGTCAGCATTTTATTTATTCTTCTTTCTTCTTTTGTACTCTGTGTTCATTTATTATCAATTTGTTTTGATATCCTCGGGTATTCGGGCGTGGGCCTGGCCAACCCGCATACGGAAATTCGGGGGTATCACAGTTGGTATCAGAGCACTCCAGGTTTAAGTGTCCTTAAGAGTGTCTTTCATTATGTGACTTCCGCGTTGCATCTCTTAAAACTTAGAGCCCTTATTAGGATTCATTGTACTCTATTTACGGTTCGTTAGGAGGAACTGATGTCAATTGTATTTTGTAGTTATAGAATGGTTGGCACTAGGAAAAGGATGGGGTCCAAGGCGACAGCGATAAAGATCCAAAAGAGTAAAGGAGTACGTTATTGATTTCCTTGCCCGAAGGCAAAATTAGGGATCGAAGGTTTAAGTTCGTTTGGAGCTACTTTAAAGTATAAGCCAAGGAAAGATTTAGATGTGCATGATAGGTCACCGCATATCGGGGCCGACACAACTTCAGTTGATCTCAGAAAGGAGACAAGCGGGGATTAAGAGTCCAAAGAGGGTCCTAATGGAGGAGATTTCAGCGTATCTAAGAGAGAGGGTACTACATCTGGAAGATGGATGATCACACAAGGGTGGTCTTATTTGCTGGTTATATAGCTAATGTTATTTGTAGAATTGGTATTGATTAATCTACTATAATTAAACTGTCTTATCATCTCTAAAAGAGATATATAAGAAGTACTTTTCAGAAGATTGGGGATTTGATGGAGTTCTTATTAGAACGAAACGTATGATTTTGTATCACATTTAGGAAGGTATTGGTATTATGTTGTGACATTCTAATTCGCTTTATAAAGCCAAGTTAGATAGTTTACATTCAGCGTGTAGGGAGGATGAGGGTTAAGCCCTTAGTATTTGCTTAGGCAAACATATGTTGCTTTTATGCTCTGTTTAAAGGATATGTTTTGAGGTTGGATGATTACCTACGAAACTATAAAAGGAAATTATGAAACAATTTGGTAGTGTTGATTTCAAATGAGACTTTCTTTTCTAGAAAGAACGATGTCCTAAGTAGGAGTATATTTTGTGCTAATGTGTTTGTCATACGGGTTTTATTTTCGTTGATTATTTCGGTTAATGGTATATGGTTTAGTTGGGGACACAAGTATGTGATCAGCTAACTATTGTTTTTAATAATATGGAGTAATAACACTATTTACGCTAGATTTGTGAGCATGCGGTCGTAGGATATGGTAGATACACATAATTCTAGCCAATCTATTAGACCTGGACATGCATCATTCTAGTATATTGTTTGGGATGGGATAGTTAAGCCATCACTGTGAGTCAAATAATCTAGTTTGATTTACTTTACTCTAGGTATGGATTTGTGTCATATTACAACGCCATGATAATGGTGGTTGTTAATATTTTGGGATGCGTGAGATGGTGGTAAATAAAGATCACTGTAACGCCACGATGATTTATCTGAGGTGCCGGATTTGCTGAACATCTTCTTGAAATATTCCGGAAGTTGTTACTAAGTCGAAAGAAGGATTTCGTACGGGTTTAGGTACTTATTAGAATGACACCGATTGAGGATAGTAGACTGAATAAATATTCATCAGTCTATTCTTAATCAAGAATTTTATTTGTATGGGCGTGTCATTAGGAGGAGTTGCCGGTGTTGCATATAGAGGAGGAAAATAAGTCTTATTCACTTGTATAAATAATATGGAATTTTTTTTTTTTTTTTTTAGGTCACAATTTGCAATAATTAGCTGTTGCTAGGAAATTGATAACTTATGTAGAGGATAGAAGGATTTCATATTCTTTTGAAGTTAGACAAAGAAGTCGGATTGTCATTAACTTGTTTGTAAGAAGCAGGGTGTGTCAAAGACAAGATGGTGAGACCAAACACCTTTATAAAGATGAGGTGCATGGTATGTATGGAAATGTCGTAGTTTGTTAACTTTTGTTGAATTAAAGTCATAGTTGACTATTGATAAATGGAATTACTGATTGATTTTCAATATCGGCAAATTTATCACGGATCAGTGGTGGATAGATTTAGTTACAGAATTCACTTTTGAAGACGCTCCAATTTAAACGTTGGGTACAAATGAAAGCTGGTGGTACTAGACTAACGGTACTTTCTATAGACAAATTGGATGGAGGATGCACGGACTGAGTTTCACAACTTTTAGTTCTTCTAATATTTATTAGATAGTAGAGATGGACCATCAAAGATCACTAGATCCTTTGCAGCCATTTCCTATACTAAAGTGGAAATGAGAAAGCATTTTACAGATTTAGTTGCGGGATTTCTGATTTTACACAAGGGTCAGGATTCTGGATGGGATATTGGTTGACTAATACATTAGGTTAACTTGATTCTTGTCTATTTCGAACTAGTAGGACTTTAGTTCATACGAATAGAATGGATCACGAGACGGTTTAGATGGATTACATTGGTGATTCACACTTTATATTAAGTTCCGTCTGGTAGAAGTAATGATGTAAATGGATGCTCTCAACAAATGATAGAATATTTAAATCTTTCGGTTAGCTGTTGAGTTATTAGATGCATTTATAGCAGGTGTAATAATAACACTTGTTATTACTACGGTAGTTGAGAAGGTCAACTTTGAATATTAGAGCTGACCTTGGAGACGGTGTTACCTTACTCAGATGGAGTTTAAGGTACTCAAGGAGGATTTCGTAGTTTCTGTAAATAATGATATTACAGTCGGGCGACTGAGTTAGAAAATTTATAATTATTCTTGGTGTGATCAAACGGTTAGAAGGTACATCATGACATCAAATGTCGATTTTGGTGAACAGATACAGATAAGGATGCATATACAATTGCCCTAAGTGTAAAACCTGCTACAAAGGTGGAAAGTTAATCATCGGATATCGTAGGAATCTTTAGCCACTTCCTATAACAAATATGGAAGTTGAATTAAATAGGAGTGACGATCGATGGGAAGGATCGACATTGATTTGGAATTTCAATTTTCCATATGGAATCTGAGTGGTGGATTGAGAAAGATCGCTTGAAGACATAAATTTGAGTGATACTTATTTTAGAACTTCATAGTAGTTCTATAGTTCAGTGATAGTGGTGTTATAGCATGTGGATGTCCATATTAGTGGATGCAAAGTGCTATTTTGAAGGAGCTTTATGAAGATTTTGGAGCAACAGCTCTACTTCATATCTATAGACGGAGGAATTAATCGAGAGATTAAATTAGACCATAAAGGATATGTTTGAGGTGTATATCCTAGATTTTCATGGACAGTTGGAAGTGTTTACTTCACTTATCGGAATTTTATCTGTAATATTGTTGGCACAAGGAGGTTAGTGTGACAACTTTGGAGGTTTTGTTTCTTTTACAATGCATACCTCTCATTTGTTGGTTGGAAATGGAAGTATGGGTTGTACAATCAGACCTTGACTTCATTTAAAATATGTCGGAAAGAGATACTTCCCTTTGTATTGAAATACGCGCGGTTGGGAGGCAACAGTAGGATGTTGTAAATAGTTGAACTCATATACTAGAATTTTTCAATCAGGGAGTAGTTTGCTTGTTCTGTTTTCTATGTAGGAAGAAGGCGATTTTTGGAAAAAGGTAAATTTTACTTATTACATTGACTTTTAGAAGATTGTGTTTCGCAATTGAGGCAGTCGCCTCTGAATTAGCGTTACCAAATTATTAGCGCTGGGTGCATAGGAGTTTGTGCGTATATTCTATGGCACTTGGAGGTATGTAGATCATTCCCTTGTCGACATGGGAGGATTACGTTGTTATTTGATACAACCTACGCATCGTATGATTATTGTGTTTTTTAAAATATAGGAACCCTGTCTACCACTTGGTATATTGGAGTTAAGTGGAGCCCTTATAGTGAGGTTGCGTCTACTTGAGAATAGGAGGATATTTTTCGCTCACAGTTTCCAAGCATAATGGAAGAATAATGGAAGGAAGTAAGGGCGAATTCCGAGGACAGAATTCCTTTTGTTAGGGGGGAGGACTGTAATACCCCTAATTTTAAAAGGATAGTCTCGGTATTTATTTATTTATTTTTATTTTATTTTTTTAATTGTTTAATTGATTATTTGACTAATTGTTTATGTGTTTAATTGAATTAAGTGTTACTTGATTAATTGGCTACTTATTTATGTGTTATTTGTATTTTGTCTAGGTGTTATTTGTATTATTTGTTTAATTAGATTGTGTGCTTAAATGATGTATTTGATTAATTGTAATTAATTGTAAATTAAATGATTAAATGTTTTATTTTATGGTTATGGTTAGTGGTAATGGGTTAACTAATTGGGTCCCATGGACTACTTGGATAGGAGGTTGGATGGGTATGGATAATTACCCAAGGATAGTTCTATATGTATATATATAGATATATATGTATATACATATATATAAAAAAGGAAAGTAATTTATTAATATTATAGTAACTTTAGTATTAATAAATAATCTGATGTATATATTTTATATATTTATATAATAAGGATACGTAACATGTTTTAAGGTACCTTTTTAATATTATGGTAACTTTAGTATAAATAAATAATCTGATGTATATATTTTATTTATTTAATGAGGATATAGATAGATTATATACGTAACATGTTTTAAGTTACCTTTTAATATTATGCTAACTTTAGTATTAATAAATAATCTAATGTATATATTTTATTTAATTAATAAGGATATACATAAATTATATACGTAACATATTTTAAGTTACCTTTTTAATATTTTCATTTTTATTTTTCTTTATTAAGTTGACTTGGATTGGGAAAAGGAATAGGGTTATTATTTAACCTGTAAATACACAACTATAGGTTGAAAAATGAGTGAAAATATATCACGTAATATATTATAGAAAGAGAGAGTTAGAGAGAGAAGGAGAAAAATGAAGGAATGAGGAGAAAAACCCTTTAGAGAAAAGATCAAGGAAGAAGAAGTTTAACTTTCGATCCAAAAGTTTAAGGCAAGTTCTTCTTCTATCTCTTTCCCTTTGATTCGTGTTTCTGTACATGCCTAGGAAATTTCATGATTTATTAAACACATAAAATTAAATAATTATGCATGTTTAATTGGGTTAGAACATAGGTTTTATGAAATTGGTTCATATCTGTTCTTGTGTTATGAATTGATAAAATGCATGATTTTGATTTGATTTCTTATGTGAATTTTTACATGTTTAAATTACATATTTTACATATTTGTGGAATGATGGAATGTAGAAACATACTTAGGATTCCTAAACATTAAATAGGGACTAAGTTTGGGTTTTAATAAATTTAAATAGACTCAATCATAATGATGCTTGCTATTTGAATGTTTTAAACAAACGAATGGATTTAATCTTTTAAAATATTTTAGCAATTGAGATTAAATGTGTAGGATGAATTGGATATAGAGAATCCTTATTTAACGGTATAATAAAATATCATTAAAAGGTAACTTAAAACATGTTACGTATCCTTATTATATAAATATATAAAATATATACATCAGATTATTTATTAATACTAAAGTTACTATAATATTAATAAATTACTTTCTTTTATATATATATGTATATACATATATATCTATATATATACATATAGAACTATCCTTGGGTAATTATCCATACCCATCCAACCTCCTATCCAAGTAGTCCATGGGACCCAATTAGTTAGCCCATTACCACTAACCATAACCATAAAATAAAACATTTAATTATTTAATTTACAATTAATTACAATTAATCAAATACATCATTTAAGCACACAATCTTAAACAAATAGTACAAATAACACCTAGACAAAATATAAATAACACATAAATAAGTAGCCAATTAATCAAGTAACACTTAATTTAATTAAACACATAAACAATTAGTCAAATAATCAATTAAACAATTAAAAAAATACAATAAAAATAAATAAATAAATACCGAGACTACCTTTTAAAATTAGGGGTATTACAATGACTCACAAACCAGACGGCTTTAGGGCATTAGGCCTTCAAGCACCCCTAAGGACTTACAAACTCAAATCAACTAGGCTACAAATCAAAACAACCTCAATCTAATCATTTCCCACTTCTCATCTTTTGGGAGAAGTCCTCACTTTTTTATTACTTATGTAACTTTTTTTATTTTTTTTAATAAACAATTATTAACCTAGAGTTTGGGCCTTCCACCTTTCAGCACGAGAAATTCAATGCTTGTTGAGGCTAGAATCTCGGCTACTTAGTAAAAAAGGGTTGTTATCCACTTTTATCAAGAATGAAAGCTTTCAATACACTACTAGCCCAGTTGGGATATAACCAATTCAATAATCAACAAAGCATATACCCCACAAATGAATGTTAGTGTGCACCTGTGCTAGTGTAGAATCCTATAGTGAATATCTAAATAATCACAAAATCAGGATAATGTGGACCACAAGTGCAAGCAAGATATCAATCTTTCGAAAAATTTACTCCTAAATAGCACCCACAAGGCATACATGGAGTATTGGACTCTCAAGTCAAGCAATTTTTAAATTTTAAACAATATAGTCCTCAAAAAATCAAAATCATAGCTAATTATAGATCAATCATAGACAATCCCTCAAATACACAAGTCATGCTTAAAATTTTGAATTGAAAGCAAATACTGCAATTAACACCATTACTCCCCCCAAACTTAAATGGCACAATGTCCTTAATGTGCAAGGAGAACAAAGGAAAGAGTATACCAGTGTAGCTATAGCAAAGAATGGCCGGGACACAAGTATCCAAAGTGGGTGGTATAACCCCCCTAAACTTGGGATTAACTGTGATCCTGAAAAGATAGCACTGGGTAAAAGTTCATTAGACAACAAAGGGGATAATAATAGTGCACAGTGGACATGCAAGTGTAAATGGGATAATAAATTGAAGTAAAGAGAAAGGAAAAAGGGTGGTCCTGAAAATTTGGACAGTACTCTCTCATTGAAGTCACTGGATGCACTTGAGAAATGGAGTAAATCACAAACAGATATATCAATATAAAATCCAGACATCCAAAAATATCATACATAATATAGAAAATGGAAACAGTATATATAGTACATCACAGTAATGGGGCCAACAGACTGGCCTAAAAAATATAACAGTATCAGAAATATAACAGTCAAATCATAGATATAAAATGAAAAGGAGATATAAAAATCATGAAGAGGAGGTAGGATGGGCAGGGTGTGCTCCGCGGATGTCTCTGGATAGATCTCGTAATACGGTTATGACATCCGTATGGAGTCAATTAGAAGGTTGCATGATAGGAGCAGATGATAATAAATCACATAATTTATGGAAAGCGTCTAGGCATGCTTGATAAAAAACAAAAGGAGTTTCCTTAGCGAGAAGATTGCACAAGGGTCAAGCAATTTTGCTAAAGTCCTTGATGAAACGGCGATAAAAGCCGGCATGGCCTAGAAAGGAGCGAACCTCTCTCACCATTGAAGGTGGAGGCAATTCAGCAATAAGCTCCATTTTCGCTTTATCCACCTCAATTCCCCTCCTTAAGATGACGTGACCCAAAATAATACCCACTTGAACCATGAAATGGCTTTTTTCCTAACTAAGAACAAGGTTTGTTTCACGACACCTTTTAAACACCAAATCCAAATTTTTGAGGCATGCATCAAATCAAGAGCCAAAGACAGAAAAAATCATTCATGAAAACTTTTAGATATTCTTCCACCGTGTCCCAGAAAATTGACATCATACACCTTTGGAATATGGCGGGGGCATTGCACAAACCAAAAGGCACCCGTTTATAAGAAAATGTGCCAAATGGACAAGTAAAGGTGGTTTTCTCTTGGTCCAATGGGTCAAGGGCTACTTGATTGTAACCTGAATAGCCATCAAGGAAGTAATAATATTGTTGTTCGGCCAATCTCTCTAGAATTTGATCAATGAATGGCAAGGGAAAGTGATCCTTTCTTATGGCGGCATTTAATTTGATGTAATCAATGCATACACGCCATGAGTTGGTGGTACGTTTAAAGATTTCCTCATCTTTTGCATTTTCAACCACCGTAATCCCTGATTTCTTGGGAACTACTTGAGTTAGACTCACCCAGTTGCTATTAGAGATTGGGTAAATGATTCTGGCATCTAAGAGTTTGATGACTTCCTTTTTGACTACCTCTTTCATGTTTAGATTAAGTCTCCTTTGGGCATCCTTAAAAGGTTTTGCGTCCTCTTCCATAAGTATACGATACATGCAAATAGAAGGGTCAATTCCCTTTAGATCCGCTACACTCCACCCTATTGGTCGAGTTGATCGATTACCAATTATAAATCAACCCTTTTGCAATAGCACAAATCATTGTAAAATAGGGCTATTGGTCAGGTAAGTCGAACCACTGGGATTGCTAGTTTATGGCCACCAAGGTTTTCAAGTTACTTTTGGAATGATGAAAGGGGTATAGAGTTTTGTTGGTTTGTCACTTGGTACTTGGAATTAAATTGTGCATAAACAACAAATTGAAAGAGATTAAAAGGAGTGAAACTTAGGTAGAGAGGACTAGGGAAGTGAATGCACCACACACCTTATAAGCATGCTAGCTTGCAATTAACTTGGGGAACTACTTATGTAGATGACCATGATATGTAGAGATGCATGATAACTACACTATCTTCAAGAAGTTCATACAATTAAGAGCTAAGTATAAACCATCTATGGTTAGTAAGGTTCATTTACCTAAACTAGGTTGTAGCATGAGCCTTCTTCCCTAGGAATAGCCTATCAAATCTCTTACCTTGTATGGTAAACGCACATGTAGTCAAAGACTAAGTATAATCCATCTACGATTGGTATGAGCCATCTTCCTAACTACATTACACTAGGGGTGTAGTATGGTTCATCGCTCCTAGGAATGGACTATCAAAACCTTCACAAGACATACCAAGAAAACCATTTCATAATCTCATCTCCATTCTCACTATGAAGATGCAAGCTATAAAATCATGAGAGAATATAATCTAAGGTAAGATGATAAAACTCAACACAATCATTAATAGAAATTAAGATCCATTACATCATGTGTAGAGCTCTAGATTATGAAAATACCACATACATACTTCATTCCCCAAACTAGAAACAAAACTAGAGTATGCTTACAAGGGAGGGCTTCATCACCATCCTAGAGGAAGAGTTAGTTACCCATGGATGCCTTAGAAGAAGGAAGAAGCTTGCCTCCAACCTCCATTTTTGAGCCCCCTCCTTGTAGCCACAAGAACTCTATCTTCTTCTCTCTTCCTCTCTCCAAAAATCTTGCCAAATGAAATATGATATGTGAGATCCATGGCTCCCTTTCCTTTTGTAGACAATAAGCCTACCAAACCCCCTCAAAACAAGGCTCCACACACCCCAAAAGACATCTCCAACCAACCCATAAAAGAGGAAAATCCGGAGTTGGAAGATTCAAGACACAAGTGGGCTGGAAATGTTCCTTCGAGCACTCGAAGAATGAGCTTCGAGCACTCAAAGGTTGCCGTGGACCATTCTGCCCAATTTTTGAGCGCTTAAAGGTCCTTCTTCAAGCGCTCAAAGGTCCTTCTTCGAGCCCTCAAAGATGCATTCTTCAACTTGTTTTACTCTGAGCTACTTTGGTAAAATGGCCATAACTTTCTGCTCCGAACTCTAAATGATGAACCGTTTGTTGATTTGGAAAGCTAACTCAAAGATCTAAGTACGCTATGTATTAATGGAAATCCAGTTCTCAAGTTTGGTGGGCCAAAATGATGAGCAAAGTCAAACTCCATTGCTGCCAGGCTGTAAACTTCAGCATTGCACACTTTGATATTCAGGAACTCATCAAAACATCATTTTTATTAATTTTTGGGAAACAAACCTGAAAATATATAAAAACATACAAATGAAGATAATCTACATAAAATAATCAAATAATGGACTTAACTAATGCAAATAAGGGCGCTTGAATATGCAATATTCAGCGCTTATCACACCCCCAAACTTACATTTTGCTAGTCCCTTAGCAAAACCAAAATGAAAAACTCAATGAAATGACAACCATGGGAATGCTACCACAAAAATATCAACCATGGTAAAATGAAATACATACATAGCTCAAATACAACTTGAAACAAACAAAGGACTGTAGACGGGGTCATTAAGCAAACTACCATGCATATATGAAGCATTGATACAAAAGTTTGCTAAACACGTTTCAACATACATGTATCAGCATCCTAGTCTATATAAATAACTCAATTGTCATCTCTTGAATGGAAATCAACTCTAACTTCAGTGAAAGTGGATTGGATTCTCAACATGCGGCTTTTACTTTCTTTTCCAATTATAAGACACAAGTCTTCAAATAATTGAATTCCCCTTTAAATGAAGTCACTAAGGCATGAATTTATTTACAAAATAACTTTTGTTGCTTGCTGACAATTTATTAGAACTCAAAAATAAAACAAAAAAAATGGTTGTGCAATGCTGAAGTCCTTTAAGCTTTCTAACCAACCCATATAGCAAGCGTTAGGCCAATAACTCCCAAACTAGATGGCTTTAGGGTGCTGAGTGTAAAGACACTCCTTGGGCTTAATAGCTCGAATTGGCAAGGCTACGAACTCCAACGGACCATGTTTATTATTATTTTTTTTTTTTTAATGACCGTGCAATGTCTAAGTCTCTTAAGCTTTCTAACCAACCCATGTAGCAAGTGTTAGGCCAACAACTCCCAAACCAGATGGCTTTAGGGTGTTAAGTGTAGAGACACTCCTAGGGCTTAATAACTTAAGTTGGAAAGGCTACAAACTCAAATTGGTCAATTTTTTTTTTTTAGAAGACATGCCAAAGGTATCGATCCACTAGGTTCATCAATTCAGATCAACTAGGTCAAGATCAAAGTCAATCAAGTTACATGCCTCACAGTTAAGTTTCCAATGTGCATCTGTGCATTGTGAAACATAAAAGAGTATAAAATCCAACGAGAATCTAATTGAAACGTTTATACAGACTACATTGGATCTACATGATCATTTCAACTTCACATTTTTCTTTATTTTCAAAACTTAACAACTGATTCTATACACAAGGTATTAAACCCGTACTTCATCTTTGACAAGTTTCAAATTACACTATCATTGCTTTACAAAAATGTACAGCCAAAAATGTAATATTGCACCCCCAAACTTAAATAACACATTGTCCTCAATGTGTAAAGACAAGTAAATCAAAATAAGAGCAAAGAGGGTAAAAGAACAATAATACCAAGTGGAGTGACGAAGGCAAAGGTTTCCACCTATGTGAATGCACAAATGTTTCCCCCAAACTTGGACATGAAGACTTGTAAAAACATAACTAATATACACATGTAAAAGCATAGATCTCTTCAGAAAAACCAAAACAGAAATAATAACACTAACATGAATTTTATTAAAAGATAAAAATCCATACAAAACACAAATAGGCACACATTAGCCACAAGTTTAAAATGGATAACAAAATAATGCCAAAAGCAGTGCCATTTAAAGAGATGAAGTTGGCTTAGGAAATTTGTCGAACATGTGGTGTGCACTCTGCAAAAATTGGAGGCAAAGACAGTGAATGGTTCTTGAAAACCCAAAAAATTTTACCTGCAATTGACAATATACAAGCCCCAAACACATACTACATCTCTACACAATCAATCCCATCCTCCATCTATACCAAAATGTGAAAGAGAAAGAGAAAGAAGAAACTTACCTAAAAATTAAGAGCCAAAGGCCCCATGTGCTTAGTGGTAAGTGGTGGTGATGTGGATGAAAGAGTGATGGAGATGGGAGAAGGTTGGAGATGAAGAAGTGAGGAAGAGGAAAGGGTGGAGAAGTTAGGAGAGGGTGCATGCATGGGGGGGTCGTGGGGGGCAAGGGGAGAGAATGAGTGAAACTGAAAAATGGGGAGAGGGAAAATTGGTTTTAAAGGGAAGGGGGTGAGTTTGAGCTCTCGAAGAAGGCTCTTCGAGCGCTCGAAGAGTAGGCAGAAAGTTGGTGGAAGGCAGCTTTGAGGTTCAAGCGCTCGAAAAATGGATAGAGAGCGTTAATACCATAGGATGCAAGCTTCAAGCGCTTGAAGAAGATTCTCCGAGTGCTCGAAAATGGGCCAGTGAGCTTTGGGAAAGCTACGAGCTCGAATGACATTTGGATATGAGATGGAGGCCTGGAAGCAACGCTCAAGTGCTCGAAGGTTGGCTTCGAGCGCTCGAAAAATGGACAGTGGGCTTTTTGGAACTTTCGAGCGCTCGAAGGAGAGGGTTCGAGCGCTCGAAGACCTGGCAGTGAGCAATTTAGCTTCTTCAAGCCCTCGAACTGCAGTGCAAAATTTTTCTAAGTCCTATGAGCACTTGGATTTCAATCTTTGCTAAACGGTAATGACAACATGGTCAGAGAGTGTACCAATGTAGGACTTAAATGCTCGGATGGGCTTGGGGAACTATAATCAACCAGCGCATTGAAAATAGGAGGTTATGCACAAGAGTGCCATTCTGAAAGTCCGATGAAATTACTGGATAGAGCTAAAAACTTCCGGGAATGAAGATAAGAGCTGAGAAGGTCTAAGAAAACCAGTTTGAATTGCAGAAACACGATTTAAAATAGTTCCAGAAAAATTAAATTTTGGCTTTTCTTAACCATTTCCCAGAAAATTTCAAGGCACGAGTAATTGAAAATTAGGGAAGCATGGAAATAAAAAGAATTTCTTCCCTTGATTGCTAAATTTAATGTCGATAGCTAGATGAACCAAGATTAGGATCCATCAAGGGGATGGTCCCTTAACGTTCCTTGTGCAACTTTCCTCCTTCATGTGGTCGCAAACTTGGATCAATGAATAGTGAAGGATATAGATCCTTTCGAAGAGAAATAAGTTTGGCCTTAGAGGATTTGAGTATCTCTTGTAATCTTATTTTTTTTTCATTTTCAGATTTAAGCAAAGGTGTTGCTTGTTCGAGATTATAGAGTCTCTTTTAATGTCATTATCTTGAATAACAACGGGAGGATCATGACCTTTCATATTTGCACTCTCCAAGTCATATACCTCGTTATACTCAAATGATTCGTTCATAGGTTGAGTATCGTTGACAATGATTATAGATTAGGCTAGAATGATAGGAAGAATTTCCAGCAACTTGTCAACATTCTCCTAACCCTTGTCCGGTGCTTCACCCTTAAAATGTTGAGGTAACTCCAGGGAAGAAATGGAAGAAGATGGATAATCCCAAGATAGAGATGGATTCGGTGCTTCCCATAAAGGAGAGGGAAAGTGTGATGGAATATCAAGCAAGGAGTTGACTTCCCAAATGGATTTCTCCACATCAAAATCCTCAAAATCGAAATAGACCAAACAAGTTCGGAGGGGATCCTCCGTTAAAGTAGGTGGGATTGGATTTTGAATGACTTTATCAGTAATAGTGATTGCAAAACACTCACTGTTATCCAAAGGAAGATGTACAGCATTGAAAATATTGAGCTTAACATTCGTATTCCCAAAAGAGATATCCATCAATCCGGATCTACAGTTAATGGAAGCATTAGTGATAAGCGCCGAATATTATATATTCAAGCGCCCTAAATTGCATTAGTAAAGTCCGTTGTATGTTAATTTATGTAGATTATCTTCATTTCTATGTTTTTATGCATTTTCAGGTTCATTGGTCAAAATGGAACAAGAATAAGGCCTTGTGGAATCTTGAGCAACAAAAGGTGCCAATGCTGAATTCTGGCAGCAGTAGAACCTGAACTTTGCTCGCCATTTTGACCTTCCAAACTCGAGAACTGGACTTCCCTCATAACATGAAAGATTTAGAGCTCTGAATTAGCTTCCCAAATCTTCAAACGGTTTGTCATTCGGAGCTCGGAGCAGAGAGTTATGGCCTTGTTACCAGAGGTGCGCAGAACTGCCTGGCAGCAATGAAATTCTGCCTTGATCTTCATTTTCGACCAACCATCCTTGAGAATTGGATCTCCACCAAAACATGAAATATTTAGAGCTCTGAATTAGCTTTCTAAATCTTCAAACGGTTCATCATTCGGAGTTCGGAGCGCAAAGTTATGGCTGTTGAACCGAAGTAGGTCTGGGCGGAGCAAGGCAAGAATGGAGCATTCTGCTCCAATTTCGAGTGCTCGAGCCCTTATTTCGAGTGCTCGAACTTATGGCAGAATTGCATCCGGAAATGGCCCATTTTCAGCCACTTGCATCTTGGGTTCCTCAATTCTAATTTCCCTCTTTAATGGTTGGTTGGAGATGTTGGTTGGTGGGGGTTTCTAGAGCCTTATCTCTAGAAGATAAGAGGGGGAAGCCACACAATAGGATAGAGCTTCATTTTGCAAGATTAGAGGAGAGAGAAGAGAGCAAGGAGGGTGTGTTCTTGAAGCCAAAGGAAGGGAGCTCGAAAATGGCTTATTCTTCCAAGCTTCCTTCTTCCATTTTTGTATCCATGGATAACTAAACCTCCATCTAGGGAGGTGATGAAGCTCTCTCTTGTAAGCATGCTTTAATTTCATCTAATTTGGGGAATGATTCATGTACATGGTAGTTTCATGATTTAGAGCACTTACACTTGTTGTAATGGATTTCAATGCCTATAAATGATCATGTTGAGTTCTTATCTTGTCTTAGATTTTATCCTCTCATGATTATATAACTTGCATCTTCATAGTGAGAATGGAAATGAAATTGTGAAATGGGTTTAAAGGCATGTTGTATGAGAAATTTGTTAATCCATAGCTTAAGACTTCCTTTTGATGGATTAATCTTGTATCTTGACTTCATGTGCTATTACCATAGTGATTAAGGGGTTTGATGGTCCCTAGCTTAGTGAGCATGTTATGGCTACACCCTAATCTAGGTAGTTCTAGCATGTGGCTCTTTGAGGGATTATACTTAAATCTTGATCCTATGATTTTCTTGAGGATAATGTAGCAATCTAGTATTACTACATATCATTGCCATGTAGTGAAATTGTTTCCCAAGTTAATAGAAATTTAGTATGTTTATAGGATTGGTGGTAAATTCACTTCCCTAGACCTCCTTTTCTAGACTTCTTCTTCTTAAATTCCTTGCATTTATTTCTTTAAGCACATTTCAATTCTAGTGACTAAGTGACAAACCAACAAAACTCTATATACACCCCTTATCACTCTAAAATGACTTTAGACACTTAGGTTGCCTTAAGACTAGCGCAGTCCCAGTGGTTCGACTTACTCGACCAATAGCCCTATTTTACAATGATTCGTGCTATTGCGAAGGTTGATGTATAGTTGATCAACCGATCAATTTTTGGTGCCGTTGCCGGGGACTGCAAACGGTTTAGCAACCGAAGTTTCTAGGGTTAAATTTAGTTTGATTGTTAATATTGTGTTTTGTGCATATTTCTCGTGTGGTTTAACCTTTTTTGTGTTGTAAGTGAGATTCTAGGAACTCGAAGCTCGCCGTGGGAATGCTAGCAAATTGTAAGTCTAGAGGACCCCAGGTAAGTCTCGTGACTTCTAGTTTCGAATTGTGAATATCGTGCATGTGTTAAGCTTAGAAGTAGTTAAATTGCAAGCCCTTGTCGAGGCTATTTCAATGGTTTTAAATTTCGTGTTCAAGCATCGGTCCTTGTCGTGGCCATTTACACTTTTTGTCTTGATAATTGAGGAGAATGGGAACATTGTATGTGGAGGTTATGGTGATGAAGTGTTGTGTTGATTGCTTTGTGTGTTGTTGAATTACTCCTAGATGGAGAATAGTTATCCAACTCAATTCTATGCACCACATGCGTTTTGTGCTTTTTGCTCTAGTAATACACATCATACAAGAGATTGTCTTCCAACGAGACAATTCTCGGACTTCTATCTAGAGCAACCAAATGCAAATTTCTCTGAACCGGGTAGTGATCCATACTTCAATGGTTATAACTCGGGTTGGGGAGACCAACAAAACTTCTTGTGGCATGACATAGGAAAGTCAACCCCACAATCTCATATGCAACCTTTTCAACCCAATGATCATTCTTTCCCGCCCTCTTCTCCTTTTCCACCGTCTCCATTGGATGAGCTAATTGTTGCTAACAAACAAATAATGGAGTCTATGCACACACAAATGATGGACTCCAACAATCAACTATTGGCCTCCCTTGCTAGTATGCAATCCACAGTAGAGTCTATCAATCAAGTGGTACCATATCACCAGTCCCAAGTTAGTGCAATGATAGATGACCAAATATCTCAAATTCAACAAAGGATTAATGCTAAAAATCATGAAGAAGAGGAAACATTTTCATTTGAATTTATGGCCAATCCAAAAGAAAATTCTATGAATGATGAGATTACTCCTAGTAACTTTCATCATGAGAATGATCAAGTGGTTATTACATGTGAAAATGATGAAATGGTGGTGGAAGATCAAATTGTTGTCCCACATCAAAATGAAGCAATTGTGGCTCAAAATGGGAAAAATAATGATGTAGAGATTGTCTACCCTACTCCAAAACAGCCCCTACATAATCCTTTGCTTGATACACCTCCTTCAATGGAGGATCCTCTAAAAGCTTGTTTGGCTCATTTCAATTGTGAGGATTTTAATGTTGACAATTCCATTTCGGAGGTGAATTCTTTGCTTAATATTCATCCACCTATTCATTCTCTTCCTTGGTCAACATCAAATGTATCTCTTTCTTGGGAGCTTGCATCTCATCCCATTCCCTCACTTGAGTTGTCTCAAGTTGTTGAGCCCGAACCGCCGGATAAGTGTGAGGAGGATGTTGAAATTTTGAAGGATAAGTTGTCGAGCATTCCCGTGCTCAATATGACCCTTCAAAAGCCTTTGCTAGGTGCACCCTCACCTGCTCCATCTTCCTATGATCCAAATAAGCCCCATAATCCAAAGTTCTTCATTGAGGATGAAGAGTGGGTTGAGGTCTTTCCGTTACCTCTTTTCCACTTTTGTCTTCAAAGTCTTCCTCCGCTTTTAAAAGAATTATCCTATCTGGGGAAATATGACTCTTTAGAGAGACATGGTATAGGGTAAGGAGGACTAACTTGATCTCGGTGTGTCTAGCTATCGAGATTTTTGAGGATAAGTGCCTGCTCTAACTTCGTCTAGCTATCGACATTAAATTTAGCAAAGCAAGGGAAGAAATTCTTTCGATGTTCCAAGCTTCCCTACCTTCTCAAATTGCTCGTGCCTTGAAATTTTCTGGGAAATGGTTAAGAAAAGCCAAAAATATAATTTTTCTGGAAATCTCTTCAGTCGTGTTCCAAAATTATAGACTAGCTTCTTAGACCTTCTCAACTCTAATTTTCATTCCCGGAAGTTTCCATCGCTTTCTAGCAATTTCACCGCATCTTGGGAATGCTACTCATGTGCATAATGTCTCATTTTTAATGCATTTTTGAAAAAATTTCCCAAATTCCATCCATGCATTGAAACTCTTGCACCGTTTAAAATTTTTCCATGCATTTGCAATGTTTAAAAAATTTTCAATATTCTCCATGCATTAGAGAAAAATTGCAACTTGTGAACAATTTTCAAAATTTTCCATGCATTGGATTAAAATGGAGTTGCAAAGTTTAAAAAAAAATATATATATATATATATATATATATATATATATATCCATGCATTTGAGATGATTGCAAAGTTTGAAAAAAAAAAATTGCAAAGTTTAAAAACAAAATTTTCAAAATTTTCCATGGAATGGAATGAAGTTCATTGGAGGAAAATTGCACAATCTGAAAAGTTTTCAAAATTTTCCTTGCATTGCAATGAAGTGTAGAGTTTGACAATTATCCATCCATGCATTGGATTGTATTAATATGCAAAGTTTCATTATTTTCCATGCATGCAAGGTGAAAATAATCCATCCATGCATTGATTTGGAAGCATGTTGCAAGGTTTTATCAATTCTTCAGCTCTCAGTTGATCATGTATACATTCACAATGCATAAGAATGAGGCACCTAATGGAATGACATGCAAAGTTTATCTCTCAACCTCACTGCATAATGTTACAATGCATGCAAAAATTCATCTCTCAACCTCAATGCTTCTGCCTTCATTTCGAGCACTCTATTTCCTCTTTGGAGTGCTCGAAAGCTCTATGAAGCTTGCACAAAACCATTCCGAGGCTACTGCTTGTATTTCGAGCGCTCTAAGTCCATTTTCGAGTGCTCGCAATGTAAGCCTCTTCATTTTCCCGAGCTTACTGATCCAATTTCGAGCACTCGAATTGGCATTTCGAGTGCTCGACATCCCTCCACATCTTGGCCATTCTCTCTGCCCCAAGCTCGAGCACTCCAGCTTCCTCTTTGGAGTGCTCGAATTTTGCTCCATCCCATACTAACCTCTCTCAATCTCACTGCCTCATTTTCGAGCCCTCTATCTCCCATTTGGAGTGCTCGAAAACTCCATGAAACTTCTCAACCCATTCCGCGACCACTGCCCTCACTTCGAGCACACACTCACCTTCTAACCATCCCTCATCTCTCACAACTCACCTCACCAAACCATAACCCTTACCAGCTCTCGGCATCAACCATCTTCCCCATCTCCCTCACCTGCAAACCACCAACTCAACCTCAACCCCACACACCACCCTTCTCCCTCTCGGCAACTCCTCAACCAACCCACATCAACCCACACCCATGCATGCACAACCATGCATGCACAACCTTCATCTCAAACGCATTAACCTCACCTCATCATTCTCAACCCGCATCTCACCTCCCAAACCAACCACCATCCCTCTCGGCCTCACACCATTCAACCACCATCAACCTCGCTTCACCACCCTCATCTCATCCCACCATGCATGCAACCCATAACTCAACCAACACCATTCCCTCAACCTCATGCCTGCCCAAAACCATCTCTCTCTCTCGGCACTTTCATGCAACTTGCATGCACCTCACAACCAACTCCAACTTCACAACCCAACCACCCTCAACCTCACCACCCCATGCAAACCCACCTTCACCTCCTCCACCTTTTTCCCCACTCTCCTCTAACCCAAGCACCATCATCAACCTCCCACCCATCCCCACTATTTATCCCACGCACACAGGGCCTTTGGTTCTCCATTGTTGGGTAAGTGTCTAACCCTCTTTTTCTTTTAATTTTTGATCAATGGAGGATGGGATTGCTTGTGGGAAGGATTTGTGATTGTTTGGGAGTTGTGTATTGCATTTGCAGGGCCAAATTTTTGGATTTTCTCATCTCTAATCAACCTTTGGCCCTCTTCCTTTTTGTCTTGCACACCACGTGTTTGACGAATTGCCTAAGCCAACTTTATCTCTCTAAATGCACGGCTTTTGGCATTGTTTTGTTTTCCATTTTACACTTATGACTCATGTGTGCCAATTTGTATTTTGTATGGATTTTTACCTTGCAATCACATTCGTCTTAGTGTTTTTCTTTCTGTTTTGATTTTTCTTAAGAGACCTATGCTTTCACCTGTATACATTAGTTCTGTTTTGATAGGTCTTCATGTCCAAGTTTGGGGGACGCCGTTGCGCACTCACATGGCTGAACATCTACGTCGTCGTCACTCCACTTGGTATTATTGTTCTTTTACCCTCTTTGCGCTTATTTTGATTTACTTGTCTTCTCACATTGAGGACAATGTGACATTCAAGTTTGGGGGTGCATTTATGTATTTTTGGTTTTACATTTTTGCTAAGCAATGATAATGGAATTTGAAACCTGTTGGAGATGAAAGCATATGTTTAAAACTTTGTGTATAGGAGCAGCTGATATTTTTGAAAATAAAGAAATTTTGAGTTGAAATGATCATGTAGATTCAAATTAGTCTGTATAAATGTCTCAATTAAATTCTCGCTGGATTTGACACTCTTTTAAGCTTCACAATGCACAGATGCACATTGGAAACTTAACTGTGAGGCATGCAACTTGATCGACCTTGACCTTGGCCTAGTTAATTTGATTTGATGAACCTGATAGATGAATATCTTTGGCATGATGTAAGTTGTCTAAAAAAAAAAAAAAAAAACTGAAAAGGAAAGAAAATAATGACCAGTTGACGTTCGTAGCCTTTCCAACTCGAGCTATTAAGCCCTAGGAGTGTCTCTACACTTAACACCCTAAAGCCATCTGGTTTGGGAGTTGTTGGCCTAACGCTTGCTACAAGGGTTGGTTAGAAAGCTTAAAGGACTTAAACATTGCACGGTCATTCAAAAAGATTGTAATAAGCATGGTTCGCTAGAGTTCGTAGCCTTTCCAACTTGAGCTATTAAGCCCTTTGGAGTGTCTCTACACTTAACACCCTAAAGCCATTTGGTTTGGGAGTTGTTGGCCTAACGCTTGCTACATAGGTTGGTTAGAAAGCTTAAGGGACTTTAGCATTGCACAACCATTCTATGTTTCGCTTATATGTTGCAATATATTGTCAACAAGCAATAAAAGTTGTCTTGTAAATAAAATCATGCCTTAGGGACCTCATTTAAAGGGGAATTCAATGATTTGAAAACTTGTGCTTTGGAATTGGAAAAGAAAGTAAAAGCCGCATGTTGAGAATCCAATTCACTTTCATTGAAGCTAGAGTTGATTTCCATTCAAGAGATGATAATTGAGTTATTTATATAGACTTTGATGTTGATGCATATATGTGGAAATGTATTTAGCCAATTTTTGTATCAATGCTTCATATATGCAAGGTAGTTTTCCCAATGACCCCATCTCCAGTTTTTGTCTGTTTCAAGTTGTATTTAAGCTATGTATCTATCTCATTTTACCATGGATGATATTTTTGTAGTAGCATGCCCATGGTTGTCTTTTCATTGAAGTATTCATTGTAGTTTTGCTAAGGGACTAGCAAAATGTAAGTTTGGGGGTGTGATAAGCGCCGAATATTATATATTCAAGCGCCCTAAATTGCATTAGTAAAGTCCGTTGTATGTTAATTTATGTAGATTATCTTCATTTCTATGTTTTTATGCATTTTCAGGTTCATTGGTCAAAATGGAACAAGAATAAGGCCTTGTGGAATCTTGAGCAACAAAAGGTGCCAATGCTGAATTCTGGCAGCAGTAGAACCTGAACTTTGCTCGCCATTTTGACCTTCCAAACTCGAGAACTGGACTTCCCTCATAACATGAAAGATTTAGAGCTCTGAATCAGCTTCCCAAATCTTCAAACGGTTTGTCATTTGGAGCTCGGAGCAGAGAGTTATGGCCTTGTTACCAGAGGTGCGCAGAACTGCCTGGCAGCAATGAAATTCTGCCTTGATCTTCATTTTCGACCAACCATCCTTGAGAATTGGATCTCCACCAAAACATGAAATATTTAGAGCTCTGAATTAGCTTTCTAAATCTTCAAATGGTTCATCATTCGGAGTTCGGAGCGCAAAGTTATGGCTGTTGAACCGAAGTAGGTCTGGGCGGAGCAAGGCAAGAATGGAGCATTCTGCTCCAATTTCGAGTGCTCGAGCCCTTATTTCGAGTGCTCGAACTTAGGGCAGAATTGCATCCGGAAATGGCCCATTTTCAGCCACTTGCATCTTGGGTTCCTCAATTCTAATTTCCCTCTTTAATGGTTGGTTGGAGATGTTGGTTGGTGGGGGTTTCTAGAGCCTTATCTCTAGAAGATAAGAGGGGGAAGCCACACAATAGGATAGAGCTTCATTTTGCAAGATTAGAGGAGAGAGAAGAGAGCAAGGAGGGTGTGTTCTTGAAGCCAAAGGAAGGGAGCTCGAAAATGGCTTATTCTTCCAAGCTTCCTTCTTCCATTTTTGTATCCATGGATAACTAAACCTCCATCTAGGGAGGTGATGAAGCTCTCTCTTGTAAGCATGCTTTAATTTCATCTAATTTGGGGAATGATTCATGTACATGGTAGTTTCATGATTTAGAGCACTTACACTTGTTGTAATGGATTTCAATGCCTATAAATGATCATGTTGAGTTCTTATCTTGTCTTAGATTTTATCCTCTCATGATTATATAACTTGCATCTTCATAGTGAGAATGGAAATGAAATTGTGAAATGGGTTTAAAGGCATGTTGTATGAGAAATTTGTTAATCCATAGCTTAAGACTTCCTTTTGATGGATTAATCTTGTATCTTGACTTCATGTGCTATTACCATAGTGATTAAGGGGTTTGATGGTCCCTAGCTTAGTGAGCATGTTATGGCTACACCCTAATCTAGGTAGTTCTAGCATGTGGCTCTTTGAGGGATTATACTTAAATCTTGATCCTATGATTTTCTTGAGGATAATGTAGCAATCTAGTATTACTACATATCATTGCCATGTAGTGAAATTGTTTCCCAAGTTAATAGAAATTTAGTATGTTTATAGGATTGGTGGTAAATTCACTTCCCTAGACCTCCTTTTCTAGACTTCTTCTTCTTAAATTCCTTGCATTTATTTCTTTAAGCACATTTCAATTCTAGTGACTAAGTGACAAACCAACAAAACTCTATATACACCCCTTATCACTCTAAAATGACTTTAGACACTTAGGTTGCCTTAAGACTAGCGCAGTCCCAGTGGTTCGACTTACCCGACCAATAGCCCTATTTTACAATGATTCGTGCTATTGCGAAGGTTGATGTATAGTTGATCAACCGATCAATTAGCTGTTGCTAGAAAAGGACATCTGAGAATTATGGGACTGTGTTTTCTTGGGTCGTGGACTGGTTCCGTATCAAGAACCACGAAGTCTACAGGGAAGTAGAACCTATCCACCTTTATGATAACATCTTCAATGATTCCCCGTGGTTGTTTAATGGACCTGTCAGCAAGTTGCAACACTATCGGAGTTGGCTTAAGCTCCCCCAAATCCAATTGTAAGTACACCGAGTAAGGGATCAAGTTAACATTGGCTCCTAAATCAAGGAGGGCTCGCTCAATCTCATTGTTGCCAATGACACATGAAATAGTTGGAGCACCTGGATCCTTGTGTTTTGGAGGAGTGTCGTGTTGAATGATTGCACTCACTTGCTTGGTAAGGCATACTTTTTTAGGAACATGACTTTTAGAGATGCGCTTTTGAGTGCATAAGTCTTTGAGGAATTTAGCATATTGGGGAACTTGCTTGATGGCATCAAGGAGGGGGAGGTTGATTTTGACTTGCTTGAAAACCTCCATCATGGCTTGAGTTTTGTCACACTTGTTCCCAAAATGTGTAGATCCTTGAAGACGTTGAGGGTAAAGAGCCTTTGGCTCATAAGAAGTTTCCACATTTGGGGTGACAAGCTTGGGATTTTCAGTGCTGGACTTTGGATTTTTAGGAGTGAAATTTGGATTAGATGAGCTAGGATTTGGATTCTTGGAAGGAAAAACTTTGTCATCTTTTCTTTTGTCAACCTTGTTGTCCACAACTCGACCACTCCTAAGAGTGGTGATTACTTGGACATAGCCATGAGTAGGTCCACTCGGAGGAGAGACTTCGTCAATCACATGGATCCCTCTAGGATTCTCAAATAGTTGAGCGGGAAGTTTTCCTTTATCTCTTTGAAGGAGTTGGTTCACTTGGTTAGCTATTTGTCCCACTTGATTCTTAAGTTTAGCTATTAACTAAGTATGTGAATGAACCATTTGGATAGTGGGCTGCAAGGATGCCAAGAGTTGCTTGTTAGATTCCAATATTTGTTTGTTAAAGGATTCCATCATTTGCTTATTTGCAGCCAGAATCTCATCAATTGGAAGCACAGGAGGTTGATTAGAGACATTTGGATTATAAGGTGGACTGTAGCTTGAAGAGGCCTAAAATTGCCTATTTTGAAACTAAGAAGAGGGCTAATTTTGATGCCCTTGATTTTGGAATTGTGAATTTTGTGGGGCTTGTTGCCTCCACGAAAAATTCTGATGATCTTTCCAACCCGGATTGTAGGTATTAAGTAAGGATCATTTTCAGGCTTGGAAAACATAGCATTTGGTTGCTCTTGATTGTTACTAGGAAATTGCTCCGGTGTGGAGCAATCTTCCGAGAGATGGAAAGGACTAGTACAAGATGCACATATCGTACTTGCCGAATTTTGAGACAATGAAGGAGAAAGATGTGGTGCCATCAATTGATAAAATTTATGAGCTATGGCATCGACTTGAGATGATTCCTCCCTTATTGATTTTGGTTGACAAGGGTTAGTGTTCTTTGCATTGGTTGAGGTCGGAGCCTACGAGAATTATGTTGTAATGAATTTTCACTTAAATTCTCAAGTAGGGTCCAAGCTTCATCCGCATTCTTAGACATGAACATTCCTCCACATGATGAGTTGACCATGAACCTATGTGGTTCAGTCAAACCAGCATAAAAAGCTTACACCAATTGCCATTTTGGAATCAAATGATGCGGACATTTCCTAAGAAGATCTTGTAACCTTTCCCAAGTCTCGTGGAGTTGTTCTCCATCAGTTTGAGAAAAGCTAAGAATGGAACGCCTCATTTGGTTGGTTTTACTCACTGGATAGTACTTCTTGAGGAATTCTTGTTGCAATTGAGCCCAAGAAGTGATGGAATTTGGAGCAAGGGAGTTCAACCAATATTTGCCCTATCTTTTAAGGAAAATGGGAAAAGATGCAAATGGAGAACATTTTCAGGGAAACCCCTCAACAGGATGGTCGAACAGATTTCAAGGAACTCATCAAGGTGCTTATATGGATCTTCGTTATCAAAGCTATAGAAAGATGGAAGCATTTGAATGGTACTAGATTTGATCTCATATTGAGCTGCATCGATGTTTGGCATCACTATGCAAGATGGGGAAGCATAAGTGGTAGGGATGAAATGGTCTCTAAGAGTCATAGGTTCCATATTTAGAATTTCAGCCCTATCATTATTAACCCCTTGATTCCCTAAATTTTCTTCATTACCAGCCATTGTATTAAATTCAGTTTCAAGATTCTTATATGAGAAGATTCCCTAAGCTTTCGTCTAAGAGTTCTTTCAAGAGAATTTATGTCAATTGGCGAGTCGATTGTGGGTAGGAAAAGTGATCTACGGCCAAACATCAACAATTCACAACACAATTAGCACAACAATTCATCATCATCAACTCCACATACGATGTTCCCTTTCTCTTCAATTATCAAGACAAAAATAAAATGGCCACGACAAGGACCGATGCTTGTAATTGAAAATAAACAAGATGATAGCCTCGACAAGGGCTTTCAACTAAATTATCACTAAATTTAACACATGCATGATATTAACAATTTCAAAACTAGAAGGTCAAGAGACTTAACTAGAGTCCTCTAGACTTACAAATTTGTTAGCGTTCCCAGAGTGAACCTCGAGTCCCTAGAATCTCACAAACACTTAAAAAGCGATAATGATCAAAACCTTACAAGTAAATATTCACAACCACAATATTAACAATCAAACCAAAGGTAACCCTAAAACGTCGGTTGCAAAACCTATTGATCAAAATCCCTAATCCTTTGATTTTGATGATAACAAATCAATAACGATGTGTTTTTCTAATGGTTCAAATGAGTTTTTATGCAAGGAAATGGAGATCCTATTTTAGAAAGAGTGGAAGGGACTTCAAGTCATCATGTGGTCTCCCAAAGCATCAAGAGATTGCATATGCTCTTCTATATGATCATCTCACTATAAATGTATAGTCAAAGTATGTCAAATGAAATTCAAAGAGTCAATATTTGCTCTTGATCATCTTCAAAAGAAAAGAGCCTAAAACTCCAAAGTCAAGCAGCACATGTTGACTAGTTTGGTACAACATGTCGACCAGTATCTAGGCAGTGGCAAAATTCCAAGATGAAGCTCACACATGTCGACCGGTTTGACACACATGTCGACCGGTATCTAGGCAGTAACAAATGTCCAAATTGAGCTCAGTACACGTCGACTGGTTCAGCATACACATCAACCGAATCATGAAGAACACGTCGACCGGTTTGCAGCACATGTTGACTGGTTTATTCTACATGTCGACCGATTTGGTCGCAGGTCTGTAGATTCAAATTTGTAATGGCTATATCTTCATTTAATGCTCTCATCTACCTTCAACAGCTCTATTGAATTTGAGATATCTACAAATAGAAAAGGTTGGAGCTCAAAGACATAATACATATAAGTGAGCATACTTAAGGTCATCATTCAATAGCATTCAAAGAGCCTGAAATTCAGATCTGAGCTTTTTCTTCTCATTTTCTCTCTCATATCAGTTCAGAGACTAGAGTTTCATTTATTTCATCTACTTACCTTAGTGTGAGAATTATCCTTGTAATATCTTCCAGAGAGAGAGAAACATTATTGTTATCTTCATTTTCATATCTCTACTATCTTGTAAGGGTTGGTGTGACCCAAAACCAAAGCTTAGGAGAAAGGTGTTCCCCAAGCAAGGAAGCGAAGCATAGTTGTGCTTCAATTGACGGTTTGCTCTCCACCGTTAAGGAGGAGCTTTAGTGATTTTGGAAAGTCTCAAGGGAGGACCTTGAGCCGAGGAATAGGAGCTTCTGAACCTCGCCAAATCGCCGAGTCACTGTTTGTATTTCTCTATCTCTATCCTCTTTAATTGCATCTATTTTGTTTGAATATTTTTATTGTGTGTTGCATTCTAAGTTGTTGAAGATAATTTTTTTTATTATAAACATTGGCCATTGACTCTATTCACCCCCCCCCCTCTAGAGTCAATTAGTGACTAATAATTGGTATCAGAGCCTAATCTCTCGAAAAAGATTTAACCATCTTAGAGAAAGATCATGGCAAATACAATGTTTCACCAAGAAGGTCAATCTAACAATAGACCTCCACGGTTTAATGGAAGTGACTACAATTATTGGAAAATCAAAATGAGAGTATTCCTAAGAGGCATAGACATTGATGTTTGGAAAGCCACCGAACAAGGAGACCATGTTCCAACCAAAGTGGTGAATATGTTCCAATACCCGATATTGAATGGACCCTTAATGACCGTAGACTTGTACAATGCAATGTCAAAGCCATTACAAATCTTTATTGTGCCTTAAGCAAAGACAAATTCAATAGAATTTTGGATTGCGAAATGGCTAAAGAAATTTGGGATAAACTTGAAGTTACCTATGTAGGTACTAGTCAAGTTAAGGAATCCAAAATGAATATGCTTGTACATAAATATGAACTTTTTACCATGAATGGCAAAGAGACTATTAGTGAAATGTACTCTCGTTTTACTAACATTGTGAATCCTTTGAAGGCTCTTGGAAAGTCATACACATCATCCGAGAATGTGAGAAAAATTCTCAGGTCATTGCCTAAGAATTGGAAAGCAAAGAAAACCGCCATCCAAGAAGCCAAGAATCTCAACACACTTCCCATAGATGAACTCATTGGTTCATTGATGGCGTATGAACTTGAAATGAATGATAGAGATGAAGAAAATGAGACTCAAAAGAAGGACATTGCTCTTCAAGCTTCTACCAAATAAGTCATAATTAATAAGGCTCCCAATGAAGAAGAAGAAGAAGAAGAAATTGCCCTCATTACCAAAACCGTGAGAAGAGTCCTTCAAATGAAGAAGTTTCAAAAGAGCAACAATCTTAAAAGAAGTGGCTCATCTAATGAACAAGGAAAAAGAGAAGCACCTACATGCTTTCATTGTGGAAAACTGGGGCATCTCAAATCCGATTGCTATGCCTACAAAAATGAGAAAGAAAGGAAAAAAAAAGGCAAAGCCATGAGAGCTACATGGGAGGATGATGATTCAAATGGATCCAAAAGTGATGATGAATTCAACGAATTGGTCAATCTTTGTCTCATGGCCGATGAAGATGAGGTAAACTCTAATCATAACTCATTTGACTTAGAAACTACTTATGATGAATTGGTTGATGCACATAACTATTTGCTAGATGCTTTTAAAGAATTACATGATGAATTAGGTAAAATGGTTCAAAAATGTGCTAGCCTTTGAAGAGAAAAACTCATCATTTCTCAAAACTTTGAAAAATCTCAACTTGAAAATGAAACTTTGAAAAAGGAAAAAGAACTTGCTAAAGAAAAGGCCTCAATTGAGTTAATTGCTGAAAATGAATCATTGAAAGTCATTATTGAGGATCAAGTTGAAACATTAGCTAAATTCACGAAAGGTAGAGAAAACTTGAACCTCTTACTTGGAAAGCAAAGAAATGCTTATGCTAAAGATGGGCTTGGCTTTGATCCTCACAACAAAGATTCTTGTTTATTGAAAAAGAGAAAACCTTTGAACAATTATTTTGTTAAAAATTCCTCTTTTAATCCAAAATGCAACTATTGTAAGAAGTTAGGACATAAGATCAACCATTGTCCTATTAGGCCATGTATGACAAAAGAAACTTAGGTTATTAAAGGTACATATAAGCTTTTTCCTAACTTTCATGGACCCAAGAAATTGTGGGTACCAAAAGAAGATTACTTAAATTCCTTTTGTAGGTTTGCTTGAAGTCTCCATACTCATCCAAGGACAAATGGTTCCTTAATAGTGGTTGCTCAAGACACATGACAGGAGATCGATCAAAATTTCTCTCTATCAAGTCTCACAAAAGAGGAAGCGTTACATTTGGAGACAATTCAAAAGGCAAGGTTATCGGGATTGGATCTATTAGTATATCCTCTTCCTTATCTATTGATGATGTCTTACTTGTTAAAGGCTTAAAACATAATTTGTTTAGTATTAGCCAATTATGCGATAAAGGATATGATGTGTTGTTTCAATTGGATAAATGCATTGTTAAAAGGAATAATGATGAAGTATTTCATGCTCTTAGAAATGGTAATGTATATACTTTGCTTTTGTGTGAATTACATGATCAAGATGTTAAGTGCTTTGTTTCTTCAAATGAAAACAGTTGGTTATGGCATAGAAGGTTGGGTCATGCTAGCATGGATTTGATCTCAAAATTATCTAAAAATGAATTAATCAAAGGCCTCCCAAAGACTAATTTTTTGAAGGATAAAATTTGTAGTGCATGCCAAATAGGGAAGCAAATTAAATCATCATTTAAAAGGAAAAAGGACTTAACTTCTTCAAGACCACTTGAGTTGATTCATATGGATCTATTTGGTCCGGAGAGAATTGCAAGTCTTGGTGGAAAACTCTATGCATTTGTCATTGTTGATGATTTCTCTAGATTCACTTGGGTGTTTTTCCTTACACACAAAAATGAAACTTATTCAATCTTTGCTAAATTTTGCAAAAGAGTTAAGAACGAACAAGAGTGTAAGAATAAGACCATTAGGAGTGACAGAGGAAGAGAGTTTGAAAACCAAGATGTTGAAAGTTTTTGTGATAATAATGGGTATTATCATAATCTTTCGGCTCCTAGATCTCCTCAACAAAACGGAGTTGTTGAAAGAAAAAATAGGTCTCTCCAAGAAATGGCTAGGACTATGTTAAATGAATATAAATCTCCTAGAACTCTATGGGCCAAAGCCGTGAGTACCGCATGCTATGTCATAAATAGAGTCATTATTAAAAAACTTCTCAACAAAACTCCTTATGAACTTTGGAACAAAAGAAAGCCAAACATTAGTTATTTTAAGGTGTTTGGGTGCAAATGCTTTGTGTTAAACGATAAAGATAGCTTAGGGAAATTTAAACCTAAATCAGATGAAGGGATATTCTTAGGGTATTCATCTCATAGCAAAGCATTTAGAGTTTTTAACAAAAGAACACTTGTTGTTGTTGAATCTATACATGTTGTTTTTGATGAAGCTCCTCTACCTCCTCTTAGATGTTCTTCGGATGAAAATGAGGATGTAATTGAGATCGAAAAGGATCTTGAGAATCTTGAGTTAAATGATTCATCTTTAAGAGATCTGACCAAAGATGATCTAAAAGAAAGTCAATCTCATGAGGACACTCTTCCTAAGACTTGGAAGCATGTGCCCCATCATCCGACTAATCAAATTATTGGCAACCCATCCAAAGGAGTAAGGACTAGATCTCAAATGAGCAATATATGCAATTTTGTTGCCTTTGTCTCATAACTTGAACCTAAAAATATTCATGAAGCTGAAAATGATGAGTCTTGGTTATTGGCAATGCAAGAAGAACTCATCCAATTTGAAAGAAATAAGGTTTGGCAATTAGTTCCAAGACCTAGAAACAAGACCATCATTGGCACAAAGTGGGTATTTAGAAACAAAAGGGATGAGTCAGGATCGATTATAAGAAACAAGGCAAAACTTGTCACTCAAGGTTATAATTAAGAAGAGGGAATTGATTATGAGGAAACATTTGCTCTTGTCGCTCGACTTAAAGCTATACGAATGCTCTTTGCTTTTGCATCCCATAAAAATTTTAAATTGTATCAAATGGATGTAAAAAGTACCTTCTTAAATGGCTTCATTGATGAAGAAGTGTTTGTTGAACAACCACCGGGTTTTGAGAGCCATGATTGTCCAAACCACGTTCTTAAATTATCAAAAGCCTTGTACGGTTTGAAACAGGCTCCAAGAGCTTGGTATGAAAGACTAAGTGGTTTCTTACTTGAAAATGATTTTTCTAGAGGAAAAATTGACAATCCCTTTTCACTAAAACTATTGATTGCAGCCTATTAATTATTCAAATTTATGTCGATGATATTATCTTTGGATCATCAAATGATGTTTTATGTGAAAAATTTGCTTCTTGCATGCAAAGTGAGTTTGAAATGAGCATGATGGGTGAACTAACTTTCTTTTTAGGAATGCAAATTAAGCAAACACTTGATGGCATTTTTATTTGCCAATCAAAGTATGCTAAATATTTGCTAAAGAAATTTGGCTTGGAGGAAGTCAAACATGCTCACACTCCCATGAGCTCATCCTTGAAACTTAATAAAGATGAAAAAGGGTTTAATGTAGATATTAGAAAGTAGTGAGGCATGATTGGTAGTCTCTTGTATTTAACAGCAAGTAGACCGAACATCATGTTTAGTGTTTGCTTATGTGCCCGCTTCCAATCTTGTCCTAAAGAATCTCACCTAAGTGCCGTTAAACGAATTTTTCATTACTTGAGTAATACCATAAATTTAGGTCTTTAGTATCCTCGACATACCTCATTTAATCTTGTTGGTTACTCGGATGCTGATTTTGGCGGATGTAAAATTGATAGAAAAAGCACTAGTGGGACATGTCACTCTCTTGGACAATCCCTAGTGTCTTGGTCTTGCAAGAAAAAAATTCCGTGGCTCTATTAACGGCCGAATCTGAATATATTGCAGCCGAAAATTGTTGTGCTCAAACTCTTTATATTAAGCAACAACTTGAAGACTTCGGACTTTTCTTTGATCATATCCCCATTATGTACGATAATACAAGTGCCATATGTATTTCCAAAAATCCTATTCAGCATTCAAGAACAAAGCACATCGAAATTAGATATCATTTTCTAAGGGATCATGTGTCAGAAGGTGATATCGTACTCACATATATAAGCACTGAAAATCAACTAGCGGACATCTTCACTAAAACTATTCAAGAAGATCATTTTTGTTCACTTAGAAGGAACTTAGGTATGGCCTGTGAAAATGAAGTGGTTTTATCTTGACAACAGGCTTGTTTCAGCTCACTTGATCAAACCAGTCGACATCTCTTGCAAACCAGTCGACCGGTTCCTGAGATGGGTCTATCCAAATTTTTTTTCGGGTTATTTTTGAACCACATCCATGTTATATTTTTTTTTTGTGGGTTTTTACTTCTCACTTCGTACCTTCTTCTCTCAGTCTCATTCTCTTCTCTCCTCAAGGCGATTTAGGGTTTATCAAGCTTCATTCCTTCTCACATCATTCAAGGTAAGATCTACCAAGTCATCTTTATTATGTTTCAACCTATCTCATACATTATGTGTTCATATTTTTTAAACGGTTCTCTAATAATCCTTGTTGGTAGAACTTGAATTAGGGTTCAAAGATACATTCTCCCTAATATTTCGGATCATAAATCCTAAATTCCTCCTTGATTCATGATAAATATGATTCATTAAAAATTTTTGTGTTCTTCCAGCATCGTTTCCTCTTGGTTTAGTTTAGGGTTTTGCTATTGTATTCCTCTTCATCATTGTTATCTTTGCCTTTCGTGACTCAAACTCTCATCATCAATGAGTCTTAGGAAAAACCCACCCCGTTCCACTCATAATAAAGAGAAAAGAAGCAAAGCCCTACATGATCATGAAGCTAGTGCCTCTGTTCCTCCCCCTTCTCGCAACCTAATGATCTTTCAATCTCCTGAATACAAGGCAAGATTTGAAACCATTTTCCTTCAAAAGAAAGTTGCTTATGGAAAAACTCTCAAAAGCACTGATTGTATTAACAACAATCTAAATACCTATGATCTTTTTGAAGCTGTAGGCTTAGCTGATTTCGTCTCCATGGAGATTCCATTCTATCCTAAGTTAGTTTGCCTCTTTTACACCCATATCAAGAAAATTAACACAACCAACTCCCTTCAGTCATATGTCCAGGGTATTGAAATCTCCTTTCGCAAAAATGATCTAAGAGTGCTCCTAAACCTTCCCGAGGGTGGTCTCCGTCACTATGCAACCCATTCTTGGTATGAGAGTGATGATTTTGATCCTCTCACCGCTGTTCGTGATCGTTGTCATGACAAAACTACCGAGGAAATTGATGATATCAAATCCGGTGATCTTACCATTGAAGCTTGCCTTATTTATCGAGTCATCGTCCATTCCATCATTCCCAAATCCGGCGGTTATTCCGACGTTTTTTACATGGAAGCTCTTTTGACTTGGTGTGTGCTTAAGGGTCGCAGAATTGATGTGCCTCATCTAATATTCCATCATATGATGGACTGTATCAATCGCAAAAAATGCCATCTTTACTACGCTATGCGTCTCACTAAGATTTTTCAAACCAAAGGGGTATCATTTGTTGGACAACCTAAAATGAAGTTGCTATCTCAACATCGCTTTGACAAGTCGGCACTTTTGCGAATGAGATTAAGAAGAGATGATGATGGAAATTGGTTTGATCCCAACCTTGTGGGTGGTGCACAAACCGAAAGTGAATCTGAAGACTCGGAAGCGGAAGAACACGGGGGCAACCAAAGTAAAAATGAACAACCTCCAGTCCATGACATCTCTCCAGCTAATACCGACACTGAGATTTCTCTTGACATCGTGCAGGCTGGCTCCTCCGCAGACCAATCTATTCGCGACCTAATTCTTCAACAATTGGCTGTCTCTCGTCAAACTCAAGAGGAAGTCATAATGCTACGAGAAGGATTGCGGAGCATGAAGGATGATCTTCAAGAATTGCGCACCAATCTTGCCCAGCCTCCTCACTAGCTGTTTGACCCTCCTCTCTTTTTGATGTGACAAAGGGGGAGAAGATGTGATCTAGGGTGACTTTCTAGGACTTGGGAAAGGACTTGGGAAAACATTTGGATATTTTTTTGGGGGATATTTTGACCTGATAATGCTGTGATTTTTTTGTTAAAAGTTTATCTATGACATTTTGCTGTGACCGTTATGGTGATTTGCTATAATATTTGCAAAATAGTTTGTTGATGATTTATGCAATTGATCTCAGTGAGTCATGGATAGTTGGTTTAGATGAATCCTTGAAATATTGCATGATAGTTATAATTAGTCATTTTTGATCTTCATGAAAAGCATTATGTATCTTTTTACTTCACTAAGTATCAATGTCATAAAAATTCTTAAAACATGTAAACAGGGGGAGATCTCCAAAATTGAACATGTCCCTACAAAAACATTCTGTCACAAATACTTAAAATTTCAACTCTTCAAAGCATGCAAATTTATATATTCTTTGGGCAAAATGACAGGGGGAGTATCTTTATACAACCCTATTTTCTATAGATCACATAATTGATTTATCATCATCAAAAAGGGGGAGATTGTTGATCAAAATCCCTAATCCTTTGATTTTGATGATAACAAATCAATAATGATGTGTTTTTCTAATGGTTCAAATGAGTTTTTATGCAAGGAAATGGAGATCCTGTTTTAGAAAGAGTGGAAGGGACTTCAAGTCATCATGTGGTCTCCCAAAGCATCAAGAGATTGTATATGCTCTTCTATATGATCATCTCAATATAAATGTATAGTCAAAGTATCTCAAATGAAATTCAAAGAGTTAATATTTGCTCTTGATCATCTTCAAAAGAAAAGAGCCTAAAACTCAAAAGTCAAGCAGCACATGTCGACTGGTTTGGTACAATATGTCGACCGGTATCTAGGCAGTGGCAAAATTCCAAGATGAAGCTCACATATGTCGACCGGTTTGACACACATGTCGACCGGTATCTAGGCAGTAGCAAATGTCCAAATTGAGCTTAGTACACGTCGACTGGTTCAGCATACACATCAACCGAATCATGAAGAGCACGTCGACCAGTTTGTAGCACATGTCGACCAGTTTGCAGCACATGTCGACCGGTTTATTCTACATGTCAACCGGTTTGGTCACAAGTCTGCAGATTCAAATTTGTAACGGCTATATCTTCATTTAATGCTCTCATCTACCTTCAACAGCTCTATTGAATTTGAGATATCTATAAATAGAAAAGGTTGGACCTCAAAGACATAATACATACAAGTGAGAATACTCAATGTCATCATTCAATAGCATTCAAAGAGCCTAAAATTCAGATCTGAGCTTTTTCTTCTCATTTTCTCTCTCATATCAATTCAGAGACTAGAGCTTCATTTATTTCATCTACTTACCTTAGTGTGAGAATTATCCTTGTAATATCTTCCAGAAAGAGAGAAACATTATTGTTATCTTCATTTTCATATCTTTACTATCTTGTAAGGGTTAGTGTGACCCAAAACCAAAGCTTAGGAGAAAGGTGTTCTCTAAGCAAGGAAGTGAAGCATAGTTGTGCTTCAATTGATGGTTTGCTCTCCACCATTAAGGAGGAGCTTTAGTGATTTTGGAAAGTCTCAAGGGAGGACCTTGAGCCGAGGAGTAGGAGCTTCCGAACCTCACTAAATCGCCGAGTCACTGTTTGCATTTCTCTATCTCTATCCTTTTTAATTGCATCTATTTTGTTTGAATATTTTTATTGTGTGTTGCATTCTAAGTTATTAAAGATAACTTTTTTTTATTATAAACATTGGCCATTGACTCTATTCACCCCCCCCCCTCTAGAGTTAATTAGTGACTAACAAAACCATTTGCAATCCCCGGTAACAGCGCCAAAAATTGGTCGAGCTAATCGATTACCAATTATAAATTAACCCTTTTGCAATAGCGCAAATCATTGTAAAATAGGGCTATTGGTCGGGTAAGTCGAACCACTGGGATTGCTAGTTTATGGTCACCAAGGTTTTCAAGTTACTTTTGGAATGATGAAAGGGGTATAGAGTTTTGTTGGTTTGTCACTTGGTACTTGGAATTAAATTATGCATAAACAACAAATTAAAGGAGATTAAAAGGAGTGAAACTTAGGTAGAGAGGACTAGGGAAGTGAATCCACCACACACCTCATAAGCATGCTAGCTTGCAATTAACTTGGGGAACTACTTATGTAGATGACCATGATATGTAGAGATGCATGATAACTACACTATCTTCAATAAGTTCATACAATCAAGAGCTAAGTATAAACCATCTATGGTAGGTAAGGTTTATCTACCTAAACTAGGTTGTAGCATGAGCCTTCTTCCCTAGGAATGGCCTATCAAATCTCTTACCTTGTATGGTAAATGCACATGTAGTCAAAGACTAAGTATAATCCATCTACGATTGGTATGAGCCATCTTCCTAACTACATTACACTAGGGGTGTAGTATGGTTCATCGCTCCTAGGAATGGACTATCAAAACCTTCACAAGACATGCCAAGAAAACCATTTCATAATCTCATCTCCATTCTCACTATGAAGATACAAGCTATAAAATTATGAGAGAATATAATCTAAGGTAAGATGATAAAACTCAACATAATCATTAATAGAAATTAAGATCCATTACAACATGTGTAGAGCTCTAGATTATGAAAATACCACATACATACTTCATTCCCCAAATTTAAAACAAAACTAGAGTATGCTTACATGGGAGGGCTTCATCACCTCCCTAGAGAAAGAGTTAGTTACCCATGGATGCCTTAGAAGAAGGAAGAAGCTTGTCTCCAACCTCCATTTTCGAGCCCCCTCTTTGTAGCCACAAGAACTCTATCCTCTTCTCTCTTCCTCTCTCCAAAAATCTTACCAAATGAGATATGATATATGAGATCCATGGCTCCCCTTCCTTTTGTAGACAATAAGCCTACCTAACCCCCTCAAAACAAGGCTCCACACACCCCAAAAAACATCTCCAACCATCCCATAAAAGAAGGAAATCCGGAGTTGGAAGATTCAAGACACAAGTGGGCTGGAAATATTCCTTCGAGCGCTCAAAGAATAAGCTTCGAGCACTCAAAGGTTGCCGTGGACCATTCTGCCCAATTTTCGAGCGTTTGAAGGTCCTTTTTCAAGCACTCGAAGATGCATTCTTCAACTTGTTCTGCTTTAAGCTACTTTGGTAAAATGGTCATAACTTTCTGCTCCGAACTCCAAATGACGAACCGTTTGATGATTTGGAAAGCTAACTCAAAGATCTAAGTACACCATGTTTTAATGGAAGTCCATTTCTTAGGTTTATGGGTCAAAAATGATGAGCAAAGTCAAACTCCACTGCTGTCAGGCTGTAAACTTCAACATTGCACACTTTGATATTCAAAAACTCATCAAAACATCATTTTTATTACTTTTTGGGAAACAACCCTGAAAATATATAAAAACATGCAAATGAAGATAATCTATATAAAATAATCAAATAATGAACTTAACTAATGCAAATAAGGGCGCTTGAATATGCAATATTCGGCGCTTATCACCTATGGCTTCTTTATTTTCTTTAAGCACATTTAAGAGGGCATTTTCTTAGTCGTTTTCAAGACTTGAAGAGATGATGACTAGAAGAGTGTCTTGTGGGCCTAAAAATGCATACTTAAGATTAAAAGGCAGAGTTTTATGCTCAAGAGCTGGTGAAGAGACTAATGATGGGACCAGTGGAGTGCTAGAGAGTGGAAAAAGAGGTTCTATTGGAGTTTTCCAAGGTGGAAAATCCAAGCTTGCAACAGATTCCATGAGATTGCTTACTTCATTCAATGAATTTTCATCGTCAAACCCACAATTGCCATACATTTCAAGAAGACAAGAAGCAAGAGGATCCTCGGATAAGAGAGATGAAAGATTATCTTCATTTGGTTATTTCATTACCATAGTAGGAATTGATTCTTTAACAACCTCATCCAACACATCTACAAGACAACACTTGTCTTCATCTATGGGATGTCGACTAGCATTGAAGACATTAAGCTTGACTATCATATTACCAAAAGAAAGGTCCATAACCCCGGATCTACAATTGATGGTAGCATTTATGGTGGCTAGAAATGGCCTTCCCAAGATAATTGGGATGTGGTTGGTAGGATTGGCAACCGGTTCGGTATTAAGAACTACAAAATCCATTGGGAAGTAGAACTTATCAACTTTAATGAGAATGTCCTCAACCATGCCCTTAGGTGTTTTAACAGATCTATCGGCCAATTAAAGCACCACCGAGGTTGGCTTCAATTCATTCAAACCTATTTGGACATACACGGAGTAAGGAATCAAATTAACACTAGCTCCTAAGTTAAGAAGAGCTCTACGAACTTCATGGTTCCCAATCACACATAACATGGTCGGAGCACCGGGATCTTTGAACTTAGGGGAGGTGTTATGTTGAATGATAGAGCTCACTTACTCCGTGATGAACACTTTTTTAGGGCTTGGTCCCTTGCTCTTCCTCTTTTGGGTGCAAAGATCTTTCAAAATTTTTGCATAAGGCGAAATTTGCCTAATTGTATCTAAGAGGGGAAGATTTATGTTGACTTACTTAAAAACCTCCATCATGTCATGTATTTTCCCTTCTTGCCTCCCAAAAGGCGAAGTCTCTTGTAAAGCATAAGGGAAATGAGCTTTTGGCTCATAAGACCTTGCAACTTGAGGAAATGATGGGAAAGATTGAGAATTCCTATTAGAAACATTTTCATTCAAGGAAGTAAGAATAGAATTGGGAATTGGACAGGTGATAACTTTTGGTTGCACCGGTTCACTATCTTCCTTTGGTTGCTCAACCCTATTGTCAACTTGTTTCCCCCTTATCAAAGTAGTGATGGCTTGCACTTGTGCTTAGGAAGAACACCCTGAGGTAGGATTTGCTTCCATACAAAATTGGGCTCTTGGATTTCTCTCGGGTTGACTAGATAACTTACCAACTTCTCTTGCATTCAATGCATTAGCTATAGTCCCAATTTGGGACTTAAGCTTTGACATGGATTGAGAATGGGAAGCAACAAATTAGTGTTCATTTCTAAGCTACCCAAAGCCACCAAACCTTTAACTTCAAATGTAGAATTGCTAGAAAGTGCATGAGGATAATGAGAGCAAACTTGGGAATCAATAATTTGAGGATGTGAAAAGTGATTCATTCTTTGGTGATGGGAAGAAGAAGAAACAAATCATTGGGAACCTCTATTCCTTTTATGAGGTGGAATGTATTTGCCTTGAAAATTTTTAGCTTGATAAGGACTTAAATTTTCATTCCACATTGGAATATATGCACTTGAATAAGGGTGAGCAAATGTAGCATTGACTTGTTCAAAGTGTTTATTGAACGCATGTCCATGGGGACGATTGAAAGTAGTATGTAAAAAACTTGAACATGTCATGCAAGGCTCACAAAGATGAGAAGTATGATGAAAGGGAGATGACTTGATAGCCAGTTTTTGATTCAACAAAAATTGATCAAGTTTTTGAGAAAGAGTCTTAACCTCGGCTACAATTTCCCTTGAACCTTCAATTTGACACGCTTTTACATTTTTCTCCTTTTTATTAGAACCATGATTAAGCCGAGAAGTGTAATATTTGTGCAAAGAGTTTTCACTCATTTTCTCAAAAATGTGCCAAATGTCATCTTCATGTTTTCCAAAATATGAACCCCCACATGAGATATCAAATATGTCCTTATGCATGTCAAATAGGCTTTCATAGAAATATTGGACAACTTGCCATTTTGGAATACCATGATGAGGACATTTTCTTAGCAAGTCATTCTATCTTTCCCAAGCCTCATGCAACAACTCTCCTTCCCTTTGAGAAAATTCTCTAATTAAAGCTCGCATTACATTGGTCAAACTTACGGGGTAGAATTTCTTTAAAAACTCATTTTGCATTTGTACCCAAGATGTTATTGAATTTACCCCCACAGTGTTGAACCAATGCTTTGCTTTATTTTTGAGTGTGAAAGGGAAGAGAAGTAGTCTAAGAACCTCCTCCGAAACATCCATGTACCTCACGGTGGAACATATTTCAAAGAATTCATTAAGATGTTTATATGGTTCCTCATCATCTAAGCCATAGAAAAGTGGACACATTTGAATAGTCTCAGGCTTGATTTCATATTGATTGGCCTCAAAATTAGGCAACATAATACAAGTATGTGCATGGTATGCATGAAGATTATAATGATCACAAGGGACCATTGGAGGAATTGGAGCTTGAACTCCAGGAGCATGTTGATTGAGAGGGGGGTTTTGCATGAAACGTGGGTCTAAATAGCCAAGATTACCCTCTAGATTTTCCATGGGAATGCCTAGAATGAATGATATGTCAAGGACTACACAAGACTTCAAGTAACATAAGAATCACAACAAAACAAACAAGCACTCCTCCTTCACAACAAATCAACAATCAACAAACTTCTTCCACATACGATGATCCCATACTCCCATGCTTTTAAATAATATACAAAGAACAATAAAATTGCCTCCACATAGGCTCATGATTTATCTAGGAATTGAAGAACAAGCATCCATGCGGGCCGACGATTTAACTAGAGTTTGAGTAAGGAAAGAGCTTACAAAGGGTCCTTTAGCACTTTAATTCATTTTTCAGTTTTAGCCTTGCAAATTTTTAGAATTTTAGCCTTTTTCCTTTGCTTTACTTAGCTCCTTTGCTTGGATGCTCCTTTGTTCACCTTCTTAGCCCAATGCTCCTAGTTAAACAAGAACCAACACAATAAGTAACCAAAATGAAAGAAAAAATAAAGTAAAAACACGATCAAAGGTATACTAATTCCTAATTGATTCCACAAATACGACGTTGCCTTCAATCAATCCCTGGCAATGGCGCCAAAAACTATGGTGGTCTAGTCGCAGTTCACACCAAAGCTTAGAAAAAGTTGCAATTTAGGCGAGGGCCAACTTTTACATTTATAATTGCCACTACTACCTTTCACTAAAAATATAGTTAGGTCGAGTAAGGATCGTCCCAAGGGATTGGTGGGTCATATTAGGTTGTGGAATCAAGATTAGGGTTAGTTGGTTGAATTACACTAGAGAGCAAATTAAACTAAGTAAACAATTGAATGCAATAAAGAGTAAGTAAGAGAGAGAGAGAGATCTTGGGGTTTAGAGATCACCACTAAGCATAGCTTTTCTACACCCTTAATGAATGATTAATGAGGGGAAAACATGTGTTGCAATATTGGTGTGTGTGTTTTTGGTTGTTTCAATTAGCAAGGATGACCAATTAAGTATATATTGTCTAAGTAACATAGTGAAAAGCACAATATATCAAAGTAAGCCATTAATCCTTCCATTAAGCTCATAATCTAAACACATCACAAGGTTAGAGACATATGCTACTTGCATTCAAAAGCATGGAACATCAAATAACAAGCATGGATTGTTCTCCCATCTATGTAACTAAGGCAACTACACTACAACTACACTATAACTAAGCTACTAACATGAAATTGAACTAATTAAACTAAGGGAGAGGCACAATCCATCAAGAAATGAGTATGAACCATCAAGTAAATCACAAGAGCATTCCATTAGGCACTATGTTTTGACAATCTCTAGATTCATAGCATCAATACACATAGACATGCATCAATAACACAAAAGCTAGAGATAAACACATGAATATCTATTCTAGCATACATAGACATATGGATAGAATGAAATGATCAATTGGAAGCAATAAACCACACAAATCATTGAATAAACAAGATTTATGTATATAAAAATGTCAAAACATGTATTACAACACAAATCCCTCAAAAATACATTAATCATGATATAGAAACCATGCTTAGGGCTAACTCTAGCCCCAAAAGGATGTCTAGCCACCCATGGATGTGCTCCTCCAACCCTCAAGGGCAAGCTCCATGGATAAGATTTGCTCCTCTCCTTGGTCGATGAAGAACTCTAATGGTGTCTCTAGCCTCCTCTCTTCCTTTTGCTTCCTCACTAAAAAAATCTCTCTCTAGATGATCTGTGTAAAGATAGGTGCCAAAAATATCTCTAAAAAGTAGCTCAAATCCTCTAAAGGTAGGTCAAGTGACACCCAAAAATGACCTGGGGTCGTACACCAATATTCCCCCAATGATTGGATAAAAGCCAACTTTTTATGAGCTGGCAAATGAATTTTTTCGCACTGGAGGATGTTCAATCGATCGAACCTTGACTTTGATTGATCGAACATGGCTGAGATCTATCAAACTTAGGCTGGATCGATCCACCGTGGTGGCACCTTTTTAGATAAAGACAAATCTGAGATATTTTTGGAGATATTTTTGGGAAAGAGACAAAAGTGGTAGGTAGGGTGGTACAACTAGATAAGGTCAAGAATGTGGATAAGGTTAAGAATATTTGAACGATCAGAGAATAAGTTGGATCGATCGAACTTTGGGATCTTTGAATAAGGACAACAATGGCTTGGATCTATCTTGAAGTGCTGAGATCGATCAATATTGGATCGATCGAACTTTCCCTGAGATCGATCAAAGTTGCTGAAATTCCACCCTTTGCTTCTACTTTGCTCCTTTCTTTGGTTTATCTCAGGATTGCTTAATTTCTGCTCTTATTTAGCTGAGTTAGCTTATTTTGGGAATAAGTGCCTGAAAACGGAAATAACACGAATACTTAAGCTTAAGGGGTTTAAATGCGCACTTTTCAGCACTCATCACTAACCCATAAGCAGACCCAGTTTCTTTTCCCCTTAGTTTTCCCTTCTCTCCTCACAAGTCTCTCTCTCAATTCTCTCCACTCTTCTTCTATAAAGTGGTGTGAATAGGGTTTTTATGAACCCTAAGGCAGACAACACTATATATATATATATATATAGGTTTATAAAACCCTAATTCCAATTTTAAGAGGAGACGAAAAAGAGAAAAGAAAAGAAAATCCAATATAAAATAAATATATGTATATAAATCATAATACTACTATATAGCATTACTAATACTATCCGGTACTATTACGTATGTACATATATATGTAACGATTTATATATATAATATGATTATATATATATGTATAAATATAGATTTAACCGAATCCCCTTATCATTATAAATTAGAAAAATAACAATAATAACCTCCGCTACCCATGGGTCATAACCCTTACCTATGTAGATCCATCTAAGTAGTCCATGTGACCCATTTATTTGGTCCACTACTACGATCCAAATACAACTCCTCTTTAAAATTAAAATAAAAATAAAATGCACACTTAATCTTGCAAATAAAATTACACTTAGACAAACACATCATCTCATAACAAATAATTACATACAACGAATCAAACAACTTTACACTATCGCACAAAATAAAACACAGAATTAAATCACGTATTTCAAATAAAAACTTAAGTAAATAAGAATGCAAAGCCAGCACATAGCCACATATTCCATTAAAATACACAAGAAATAAAAATTAAATTCTAATTATATCCTTTTGAAAACTAGGGGTATTACAGACCCGAAGAGTGATTCGGACCCTCGGGTTTGAATCGTTACAGTTATACATACACCTATTCTCTGACACATCCATTTTTTTTTTTTTTACTGTGTACATTGATTGATTCTAGAATTTTTTTCTTCTATTTTATTATAAAGTCCTAGATTAGATCTATCTAGCAAAAATCATAGTTGAGGAGAAGGTGCATTTTTATCTACAAAAATGTTCAGTGAATGTAATAAGTAAGAGTGGGTTGTTGGAAGGTCCAAACACTTTGGTAGGGCATTCCTTACAGAGATCTATTACTGCCTTGCAAGTTACAACATTGGGGACTATGACACAGATTAAGACTATAGAAATATGAAAAATTCTCATTACTGACCAACATGGGATTGCGTGCTAGTGGAACTAGGTCCCTTAAGGTCATACCAAACATGTATAAACATTTCATAAGTTTCTAGACCCTATAGAAATTGTTTTCCATAAATACTCTATCTCGGTTTAAATAATTTTCCGACACTATCTCATTAAAATTTAAATATCTCGTAGTAGGATAGGAATTTGACAATGGAATTGATATAATTGGAAAGCTGACAAAAAATTCTTAAATTTGAGCTCAAGAATGACCCAATTTGGGTTTAAAATGACTGAGTTGTGACCGTTTTAGTTTCATGTCACAAAACAGGAAAACTAATAAGCTGAGCTCAAAAATATAAATGGACTAACCGAACATTGAAATGAACCAAAACATACTTCTACATCAATGCGCATCTTTTTACTTTTTATTCTTTTTTTAATCTTCGAGAAACATAGAGAATTATGGAGTCTTGGAGCTAAGGACTTTGTATCACGTTCGCAGAGCATAAGTAGTGTTAAGTTTTAAAGTCTTCCATGATTGTATACAGAATTATGGAGTCTTGGAGCCAGTGATGGATAATTCTATTACATTAAAAAGTTGGTAGGAATTTGTAGATTAGAGAACATGGCAGAATAGTAAAGAGTTCTGTAGGTATTGTAAATATTTATATAGTTAGATGAAAAATTATAGAGAATATTTTAGCCATCGATGGTAATGCATTTCAATATATAAAGAGTATAGGTCTTACCTGTAAATAACAAGTTGTAAGGGTGAGAGTTAGAAATTACATAAGTAGGTGGATGCAGTCACCAGGAGTGTAATTGTGAAATAAGAGTTTCATTTTCCTTCTGTAAGAGTGTATCATTCAAATAATGTCATCGGACTTAAAAATCCTCTTTATTTTATTTTTGTTATGGATGTGGGATCTGCAGTCGGTTGCAAATATTAACGATTGATCACAAACATTTACTATCGGTCGTTAGAATGCCCATTTTTCACCCACTTAATGACCAAACTTTGATTAACCTTATCTTATTCGTTTCTGACCTGAATTAGGCCATTCTTGACTCCAAATTGGAGGACCTTGAACCCTCTTTCCATTGGTACCAGTCCCATTTCATAATTATGACTCAAAATGACAATTTTACCTTTGTAAACCCTAAGGGCCCGGTGTGAACTCGAAGTTGGAAATTTTCACATTTTCATAGACCTATATGGCTAGAAACAACTGTTATGATTTCATTATGAGTCCTAGAACTTAGCAAGGTGTATAATGACAATAGAAACCTTAGATGTACTCGAGTTCGGGTTAAGACCTGGATAGCGATCGGACCCTCGGGTTCGAGTTTTTTTACAGTTATACAAATACTTATTTTGTAATACCCCTAATTTTAAAAGGACAGTCTTGGAATTTAATTTAATTATTTAAGTGCATTTTTAATAAATTAATTGTTTAATTGTTTATTTGATGATTTAATTATGTGATTTATTTATTTGTTTTATTTATTTTATTTAACTGACATTTATGTAATTTAATTTGTTACTGTTATTATTATGTGCTAATGTAACTGTGTAAATAATTTGTGTTTCTTTATATTAGATGTTTTGTGTTTCGGTTTTAGGTATATTTATATTAGGGTTTCTTTTTGCTTGTAATTAATCGTGTCTGGAATTTAGCCGACTTAGGGTTGGTTTAGAGTTGGACTTAGGGTTTTTAATGGTGCCTATATTTATTTACATTATACGTTTTAGGGTTACAAACAAAACCCTATTCACATATATGGTGAGACAGAGAAACAGAGAGTGAAAACTAGAAAGGTCACCAGAGAGGTTTAAGGATAATTGGACAGAGTGCTTATGGGTTGAACCAAGAGTGCCGGAGGTGTAGAACAGCAGTCAAGCATGGTGACGGAAAATTCAGAGACGGTGATTTAGAGTTTCAAGAACTGAAACTCAAGGCAAGTCTCTGTTCTTCTCTTTCCCTTTAATCTATGTTCTGTGCATGCCTAGGTAGACTCCAAGGATTAAATAAAAGCTAAAACGGATTAAACCAACATTATAACACATCTATTAAGCATGTTTGAATTTTATTTAATCTCGTTGAAGTAACTGGTTTGCATAATCCTTAATGTTCTGTTATTTGATTTTTCCCTTTTATTGCGTTTAAGCTTTGATTAATGGAAAACATTAATGCGAATTGATGCCTTGTAATTAATCTAGGACTAAGATTAAACCCTAGAACAAGTATTAGAAAAGAAATAGTATTTGTTTTCACTGAATTAATCTATTTTGGGTTGCTTATTGCTAATTGAAATTCAGTAGACGTTGTTTCAAAAGTGGTGTTCAATACATGTTATGGTTGGATATCAGTGGTTTAGGATTTGTATCTAGGACTGAGATTGAACCTAGAACAAGGATTTAAAACATTACAGAGGCCTTGGGAATCATTGGAGTCGAAGAAAACGAAGAGGAAATGGACGATGGCTCCTAAGGGAGTGAGAGCAGGCTCCAAAAAGGGAGGGACCTGTCTCCCAACCCCTTAGAACTGGCTCCCAAAG